>NC_091451.1:41039242-41359951 GCF_964237555.1 Oryctolagus cuniculus | reverse complement strand
GCGGCTTCCAAGGGGCCTCACTGGTGTCTCCTGAATTGCTCACCCCGGCCCAGCTTGGAGCCCCCCGGCTTACAGCAGCTCACAGAGCCTGGAGCCAACGTGTGTTCCTCGTAAGGCACAGCGTGTGCAGATTTTGTTCCCTAAACAAAGACAACACTAATGAATTCACAGTCAACCTTTTCAGCCCTGTGATAGGAAAAGATTTTCAGTCACTTTAGCCCAAGCTGCATTTGCACCCAGGGTCACCCGAAGAAAAGGACAACACATTAATCTTTGTCCTCCCGGTGCAGCGCAGCCACTCACGTAATCCGCAGCGCGGCACGAGCAAAACTCAAAGCCTTAAAACGCCATCTATCTGGTCCCCAATTAAAACAGAATCTTTTTAAGCTGCCAATACCCACTGACCAAAATCAATAGACGGGGAGACTGTGAATGGCATTTCCCGGTGATCTGGTCCGACGGGGAACGGATTGCTTCTGTCATGGCCACGGGGAGTGGAACTGGCCCCTCATAGTAACCGCACGTGGAGGGCAGGCTTGCACACAGTCTGGCTTCACCCTCTGGCCTGGCTGCTGTGGAAATCATAGCTCACGATGATAGCCACAGAGAGGCTGTTTTAAAAAAGTCCTTTTTATTTTCAGCCAGTGAATGGAGCGTCCATCCAAGCATTTTGGTGGATAGCTCTTTTTTATTTTTATTTACCTGTTTTCATTTTATTTGAAAGGCAGAGAGGCAAAGCCAGAGGCAGATAGAGATCTTCTATGCACTGGCTCATTCCCTAAATGCCTGTGACAGCCAGGGCTGGGCCAGGCCAAAGCCGGAGCCAGGGACTCAATCCAGATCTCCCACGTGGGTGGCGTGGACCCATCTGCTTGAGCCATCATGTGCTGCCTCCCAGGTGCCCATTAGAAAAGGAAGCTGGATCAATATTGGAGTGATTGGGACTTGAACCAGGCACTCCCGTACAGGCTTCAGGCATCCAAGCGGCCACTGAAGCCCCTGCACCAAGCACCCACCCCTCGATGGAGTCTCGTGAGGGCATCCCGCGTGCCAGGTCTCCTGTGGGGTGTGCAGGACTATGGGAACAGCATCCACAGCTCAGCGATGTGCAGGAAACCAGGGCTTTGCTCCCTCAGCCCTTTCAACAGGCAAAAAGCCAGGAGCCCCGGGCACGGCACGGCATTCCGTGCAGCCGAGACTGGGGCCTCTGGCCCTGAAGCTGTGTTCCTTGCTGCCTCAGGGAACATCAAGACCTGGAGGCCAAGTTCAACCAGATCTGAACTCCACGTCCACTGTGGCCTTCCCCTGGGACAGACGTGAGTGGCCCTCAGTGTATCAGCAGCTGCGGACATCTCCCTAAAATGAGCTCCATGGGGAATGAGGACGCACTGAGGCCAGGGCTTAATTCACAGGATCCGGTGGAAGTGTGGCCTCCCAGCAGGCTGGCACAGTACATGACCAGCTGCGTCCCGACACCAGGGACGGGAAGCCTTCTCCGCAGGTGGCTCCTTCCTTGCCGTCTCTGTAACATCTCTGCTTTGCCCACTTGAGACACTGTCTGGACCCTTGAGGGGACATGGGAGGGATGCTAACAGTTAGTGGGTATCTTCTCCCAGACACCATGGCTTACTAGACATGACTGTGCCGCGGAGAAGGTGGCCGGTGTGTGAATGCCCAGGGAGGAGGAGACATTTGTCCGGTCGATGTCCCCTCCTGCCTTCCCTCCCTCATGTATCTGTGTCCCTGCAGGGCAGACCCGGACTCGGGTGATGGAGAATCCAGCAGTAGGTGGAGAAAGTACCCAGAGGATGACATGAGATGGCATTGGGGCAGAGTTTTACCACGGATGAAGAATGAGGAGTTCTAGAATGGTCTATGCGAGGAGGGAGTGGGACGCTAGAGCCGGCCTGTGGCCAGGGGAGCCAGGACGGCCTCCTCCGTTGCTCAGTTGTCCAGGAAGGGGCTCAGAAGACAGGGGGTGCAGAAGGAGGGAGGGGCAAGGATGGAACCTAAAGGCCATTGAGGGGGAACGTGAGTCGGATTGTTTTTAATGTTTTTCAAAAAATACAAATTTAAGGCTAGAGTCATTGTTTGTTAGCTGTTTAGATTCCTGTTTCTTTTACTGCAATCCTTTTCATGTGAATTCAGGACTCAAACAGGTTCTGTCCAGTGTCTTACCCAGGGCTGCTCAAATCGGAGCTCTAGGGCCCCAAGTTCCACGCCCTCCAGGGTCTTGGTCTGGCCAAGCACTGAGGGACTAGAAGACAGCAACCCGAGGCACCAAAGACCAAACCGTGAGAGACCCTTGAACAGGTAAAGCCATGGACAAGCTGAGTGGGGCCCGAGTGAGTACACAGGGCCAGAGGAGGATGTGGCAAGACCACCCTGGTGGGAGAGGGTGGGCTGTGCAGTTCATGGAGAGGAGGGGTGAGGGATGAACTTGGAAACACAGGTAGGAGTTGGCTCGGCAGGGCCGGGGATGCCAGGGGAGGGGCTACGAGAGGACAAATTCCATGAGGATGCCACTGAGGCGGGCGTCCTGTCCAGGTGCCTGTGGATGTGGGACCTTGCACTTGAGAAAGAACTCCGGGAGAATGTGAGGTGGGCTTCACGGACGCCACTGCTGTCGGCTCTTGTCCTGGGTCTCTGGAAGCACGAGCCGTTTGGTCAGGTTCTGCTTGCGACCTACGTGCACCAGAGATCTGTAGAAGTCAGGGGCGGGGACTTCTACACTGACCGTCTGATGCTTTCAGAGGCTGGGCCTGTGCGCCAAGCACTCTCAGATCCATGAAACGAGACATCTCTGAAATGCTCAGATAGGCTCACAGCTGCTGCTTGCAGGGAGACTTCTACTCTCGGATACCCCTGGATGCTCGTGTGTGAGTGTGTGTGTCTGTGCAAGAATTACTTCTGAAATACACACACACCTGAAATATACACACACTTACACATACACAGAACTAATGCTAATAAGTACCACAGACATTTTAACATGGTGTTTTTTAAAGATTTATTTATGTGTTTCAAAGACAGAGTAACAGAGAGAGGTCTTCCACTCACTGGTTCACTCCCCAAATGGCCTCTACAGGCAGGGCTGGACCGGGACAAAGCCAAGAGCCAGGAGCTCCACCCGGGTCTCCTACATGGACGGCAGAGACCCAAGCACTTGGGCCACCTTCTGCTGCTTCCCCAGGTGCATTACCAGGGAGCCAAATCAGAAGTGGAGCATCTGCACACCGGGTTCTGTCCCGGTTGCCCTTCTTCCAGGCCAGCTCTCTGCTGTGGCCCGGGAGTGCAGTGGAGGATGGCCCAAGTGCTTGGGCCCTGCACCCGCATGGAAGACCAGGAGAAGCACCTGGCTCCTGGCTTCGGATCAGCGCAGTGCGCCTGCCGTGGCAGCCATTGGAGGGTGAACCAACGGCAAAGGAAGACCTTTCTCTCTGTCTCTCTCTCTCACTGTCCACTCTGCCTGTAAAAAGAAGAAGAAGAAGAAGAATGAGAAGAAGGAGAAGAAGGAGAAGAAGAAGGAGGAGGAGGAGGAGGAGGAGGAGAAGAAGAGGAGGAGGAGGAGCAGGAGAAGAAGAGGAGGAGGAGGAGGAGGAGGAGCATCTGGGACTTGAACTAAAGTCTAATATTTAGTGCCAGCATCCCAAAAGTTAGCTTAACCTACTGTACCACAGTGCTTTACGTTATTGAAAAGAAATGCCAAACGGTGACTCCAAACACCCAATTGCAATGCCGCAACGTGAAACCTATTATATACAATTAAGCAACGTGGTTGTGAAGCACGTGTTTTGTTCAGCTGAATTTTCTGCCTCATTTTAAGTGTGAATATGTCTTTTATAATAATATGTTGGTTAAAGGTGACTTTTCTTGGGGACTCATCAAGTGCGGATGAGGGCTAGGTACACCACCTGCATCAGCTCATTCAGTCCGCACATCACCTGGAAAAGAGGCCCCGTGGCTGCTGATGGGAGAACTTGACAACCTGGGCTTCAGGAAGTCCTTAAGACACTGAGATTGGAAGACGTCAGCTTCAGGGCTGGGCCGGCCGGCTGCCATGCCACCACGACGGGACCCCCCAAAGCCCATCTGGCTCATCAAGCAACTCACCTATTCACTGGTGCTATGGCTTGAATGCTCGCCCCTGGATGGGAGTGCTGCAAATGGACTCCCCCAAGGCCTAGTTAACGGTAGCAGGAGGTGGAATCTTTGGGAGGTGACCAGGTCCTGAGGGCTGCTCCCAGGACAGGGGGGTCAGCTCGTGGGTTCCGGGATTGACAGGTGATCAGGGGATGCAGGCAGTGGCTTTGTCACCGGGGCTTTCTCTGGCATCCCTGCTCTGTCTCAGCACCCGGTGCTCCGCGTCCCTGCCAGCTTATGCGCTCTCCAGAAGGCGCTACAGCAAGAGGGCCCTCACCAGAGGCAGACCGTAACCTTCGTCTTCCCAGCATGTATTTTCTGCGTTAGCTTCGGGCATCCGTAGAGCAACAGAACACACTCCAGACCAGCTTAGAATCGTGAGGAGCCTCTGCGACCCGGCCAGGCGCTGCCCTGGTGCCCAGGAGCCACCTCCAAGCACAGCACAGGCTCTGCCCCGGATTCCAGTTTTCCAGCGGCCAGCAGCTCAACGCGCAGTTCCTGACCTCGCCTGCAGAGGCGCCACTGCCGATGTCCTTTTGTTGATTACTGACCTGTGGTTGAGATTTGATGTGATGGCAGTTCTGACTTTGTTGATACATGTATCTTTTAAATCCTCCTATCTGAAAAGTTAGTAAACCCTAGAAATATGGACATTAGAATTTGTCACATTCAGCTATTTTGACAAATGTATATGGTTTTCGAGACGTTTCATATCACAAATACTACTGGATGTTGTATATTTACATATAACTTTCAACTGCAGCTCTCTGGGTAGAAAAGATACCTAGAAACTCAATTACAGTCAAGAGATAGGAACATCTCAAGGGCTCCTAATGAGTTGTGTGCTGAATTGTTGTCCCAAAGTGACAGATGAGCATGCCCCTCGCAGCCCAAATAGGTCCCCGTGGAGTAGCCACGTGACGTGAAGTCTTTGCAATGTGATATAATGGGACCTTCGCGGGGTATTATTCTGAGCCAGAGTCCTAGGTGTAGCCACTTTTGAGTGATGGTAATTACGGTATAATGGCGCGTTTTCTTTTTAGAGGGTCATTTAAACGAATTGAAGTGGACACATATCCACTTACATGAATATACATCGCCAAGTCAACAGAGTTACTTGTCAGGAGCAAATCTGCAGGCCTTAGAGGTGGCCCTTTGCCCTGGGTGACTGGGAATGGCCGATTCAGGCAGCTGAACTTCTCGGGGGCAGTTTCCCACGTCAAGGGCTGAAATATGGAACGTGACAGACCATTACATTAAGATAAAAATAGACATTCTTTTATCAATTTTACACCAGTTTCAAAATATCTTCAGGCTCAGGGCTGGTGCTGTGGCATAGCAGGTAAAGCCACCGCCTATAGTGCCGTCACCCCATAAGGGCACCGGTTTGAGTCCCAGCTGCTCCACTTCCCATCCAGCTCTCTGCTATGGCCTGGGAAAGCAGTGGAAGATGGCCCAAGTCCGTGGTCCCCCGCACCCCAAGGGAGACCCGGAGGAAGCTCCTGGCTCCTGGCTTTGGATCGATGCGGCTCTGGCCATTGCAGCCATCTGGGGAGTGAACCAGCAGCTGGAAGACCTCTCTCTCTCTCTCTCGCTCTCTCTCTCTCTGCCTCTGCTTCTCTGTAACTCTGCCTTTCAAATAATTAAATAAACCTTTAAAAATAAACCTTCAGACTGACACAACAGCATTCTGCAAGTCCCTTCTTGCACTTGGCAAAGGTTCGGCACCAGGCGCAGGGCGGCGACGTGGTCAGCATCGGGTGGACCGCAGTCTTCTCCGAGTCAGAGGGGTTCCCCCACATCCAGGCTGTGCTTGCAGGAAGTCTCCTCATCTTTATTTTGGAGCAGAACTTCTTGAGGATTCCATACTCACCCTCAGAGTGTAGAGGAAGGTGCTATCCGTGGCTACATCAGGGAATGATGAATTACAGCCCGTGGTCCAAATTCAGAACATAGCCTGTTTATATTACCTTTACCTGCTTAAGCAGTCATAAATAATCCCAGGAATAATGTTTCCATGACACCCAAAGATTATGTGGAATTCACATTTCAACGTGCATGAACTTGAGTTAGAACAGCCACGCCCACTCGTGACTAGAGCTTCTACAGCTGATTTCCTGCCACAGCGACCAAGGCCAAAGTCCACAATATCTAATATCTGACTTTTTTTATTTTGACAGGCAGAGTGGACAGTGAGAGAGAGAGAGAGAGAGAGAGAGAGAGAGAGAGAGAGAAAGGTCTTCCTTTTGCCGTTGGTTCACCCTCCAATGGCCACCACGGCTGGTGCACCGCGCTGATCCGAAGCCAGGGGCCAGGTGCTTCTCCTGGTCTCCCATGGGGTGCAGGGCCCAAGCACTTGGGCCATCCTCCACTGCACTCCTGGGCCACAGCAGAGAGCTGGCCTGGAAGAGGGGCAACCGGGACAGAATCCGGCGCCCCGACCGGGACTAGAACCCGGTGTGCCGGCGCCGCAAGGCGGAGGATTAGCCTAGTGAGCCGCGGTGCCGGCCAATATCTGACATTTTTAAAAATTCACTTTTGTTTATTTGAGAGGCAGAGAGAGACACAGATAGGCAAAGAGCTCCCACACATGGCTCACTCCCCTCCCCAAATGCCCACGACGGATGGGGCTGGGCCAGAGGCAAAGCCAGAAACTGGGAGCTCAGTGGGGGTCTCCCATGTGGAGAGAGCCATCACCTGCTGCCTCATGGGTCTGCATCAGCAGAAAGCTGGAGTTGGGAGGCAGAGCCGGGTTTGGACCCCAAGCTCTCCAGTGGGAGATGCAGACGCCTTAACCAGTGCACCGACCACCTACCCCTAAATCTGACCTTTCGAGAACAAGGTTCTGCATCCTGGTGTAGAATGTGTCTGGTGTAAAGAATTTAATAACCGAATACAATGAAGCAGAGCATAAGCCCCAGTATCTGTGTGGCTCCCCTACCCCCATCACCAACGCAGAGCCTTGTGCCACGGAGAAGCTCCCAGGACTTCCAGCCTCTTGATTGTTCATCTACACTTGCCTTTTTAGAAACAGACACGTGGCAGAGATCGCAAATGGAGTGCTCAGAAAAGAGGGAGCGATAGAATACAAATTTAATTTCCATTTTTTAAATGAGCGAAACAGAACAACACTGTAAAAGGCATGTCTCCTGAAAAGCGCTCCCAGCCACGGCGCAGCCCTGCCCCGTTCCCTCAGACTCATTCTCTAACACAAAGGTGGGCTTGACCTTCAGAGAGATTTAAACAGCCTTCAGAAAACATCTGTCTGTCTCACCGCGGCGCAGCCCCTCCCGCCTTGCTTCCCTGGTAAAGGTTGCGCCTCAGAGTCAGGCAGGGACTTACGGTAATGGATTTCAAAGTCGAGAATCAAATGCAAATCTGTGCGTGTGCGTATGCCCTCTCCGACGTCTGGCCAGATTAAGGCGGGGAGTATTTTCATGGATCATATCTGCATAATCTAATAGATGATTTCAGGAATACAGATGTTTCCCGCGATGGCTTGCCAATACCCTTGGTAGCACGTGCGTTTTTGTTGGTGTGTTTGAAAGTTCCATCCGATCTCTAGAACGATGTTGAAGGGCTTTAAGTAGCCGTCTGCACCTGCAGAGAGGGCTTTATCTTAGCAAAAGTCCCAGAGAGAAATGGACAGCTCCGAGCACGCGGGAGCCTCATCTCCGTGACGTTCATGTAACGTAATTGTTCAAGGACGCCCAGGAACCGTGTGGTTTACCTCTCGGGAGAGCTTAATACATCACCCGCGCGGGGTTCCGCTGGTTTGAGCGTTGCCTTTTAAAAGATGCAGCCGGCTCGGCCCTTCATCAGCACCCAGGCTTCCCCGGGCCCAGATGGGTTCCCTAAACCATCATTACACCGTGGTGGATGCAAATGAAGTCTCCGCCTCTGCTCTTGACAGGGGAACCTGTGCTGTCCCGTTACTGATTTCCATGGAGCTACATGATGCCAGACAAGAGTGTCCTAAGCTAATGTCTGGCGGGGATCAGAAGAGACTAGACTCTTAGCACTTCCTATTTCCTGATCTCTGTCATTCTTTCCGACGTTCAGCAGGGCCGGTGGGAGGCAGGGAGGCCAGCCCCCGCCGTCGGCAGGTGCAGGGTCTGCACAGCTTGTCACTCACGCCCACTCCGTGGCTTCTCAACCGACGGTGGGCGTGCTGTGTGAGCCTCCCTTCCTCAAGTGCGCCCCACGGCCAGTCGGAACTTGTGCCTTGCACCATAACTACATGTACACCAGTCGATGCAGACCAGGCTCCACCAGGGCTGGCGTCCCCAGCAGGGCTCACTGGGAGGACCCTGACTGTGGGCGAGGCACAGTCAGGTGGGGAGGAGTCGAGTGAGTCAGAGGCCCAGAAGGGAGTGGTGGCACTGGGAGCTGCTTTCTTAGAGAGTGGGCTTTGCTCAGCACAGACCAGAGGGAAGAGGAGAACCTGGTCAGGCCTGAGCCATGGAGGAGCTCTCCGCAAGCAGGGAGGAGCGGGCGCCCTCTGCCCACAGAATGGCTTAGGAAAAAATCACATTAGTGAGTTTTTATGTAAGCTGCACTTCCCTAAATAGGAGATCAGCCCAGATAGCATACCACCCTTATTTCTCACTGAAGCAATTCCCTCCCAAGGGTTTTTGACCTCTTGACAAATAACCCTGAATTAACGTATGCTTGAGCTCACGTATACTGTACAGAGTCATTGTCAGGCCACGCAGGTGTCCTGCTGGGAGCTGGGAGAAGGGAAGCGAGAGCGGAGACAGGTGCAGGTGATGGTGAGCTCTGGGGCCTTGGAGCAGAGCTGGGCTTTCTTTAAGGGCGATGGGAAGCCATGCAAAGGTGTAAGAACCGAGATGGCACGTGTCGGTGAGTAAGTGAGTATTGAATAATGTCCAGGAGAGAATTTTTTTTTTTTGACAGGCAGAGTGGATAGTGAGAGAGAGACAGAGAGAAAGGTCTTCCTTTTTTTCCCTTGGTTCACCCCCCCACCCCAATGGCTGCTGTGGCTGGCGTACTGTGGCCGGTGCACCGCGCTGATCTGAAGCCAGGAGCCAGGTGCTTATCCTGGTCTCCCATGGGGTGCAGGGACCAAGGACCTGGGCCATCCTCCACTGCATGCCCTCCCGGGCCACAGCAGAGAGCTGGCCTGGAAGAGGGCAACTGGGACAGAATCCAGCGCCCCAACCGGGACTAGAACCTGGTGTGCTGGCACTTCAGGCGGAGGATTAGCCTAGTGAGCCGCGGCGCCGGCCAGGAGAGAACTTTTAAAGAAGCGCTATTGCCCCCCCACAGACACACACGAGCTGAGCTGTGTACTTCTTGCCTTTTTATTCTGTGCAAGGGCAAGCTCTGTCCGGGGCTCACTGGGGACACTTACAGAGGCCCCGGGAAGGGAAGGGAAGAAGCGTCACTGCGGCTTGGGGTTTCCCTCTACGGGTGCACGCTCCTGACTGCAAGCACAGTTGTTTCAAAGCTTTTTAACGATGACATCAAAAGGCCAGCGCACATCACCAGCGAGCGCTTGCGGGACACTTTGGAAAGGTTGAGCAGCGAATGAACCCTTGCAGCTCGGGGCTCAGCCTCCAGACACACACAGACAGGCGGACAGACGGAGCTCCCATCGCTGGTCCACGTCCCAGATGCACACAATGGCCAGGGCTGGCCTGGGGCCAAAGCTAGGAGAACGCGCTCAATCCGGGTCTCCCACGCAGGTGGCAGGGACCCAATTACTCGAGGCATCATCGCTGCCTCCCAGGGCACACGCGGCAGAAAGCTGGCTTCAAGAGCTACAGCCAGAGCCAGGAATCAAACCCGGGCACCAGGGCGTCCTAACTGGAGTCTTACCCACGCGGCCAAACGCCCTCCCCGAAACAGAGTGGAAGACTGTAGTACCTCAGTCACGTTCACTCGTGTCAAAAAGTCCGTGGAAACGTCCAGTGACCTACATACCGTGCACAAGTAACATGCAAATAAGATGCAAATGTGCATGGCATGCCAGGGAGCGGAGAAACTTTAAAATGATTTATTTCACCGTATTGATGACCATAAGTGTATGTTAGGAAGTTAGGAAGTTGATTATTCCCAATTTACTCTCCAAGTAGCCTAAAGCACTTTGAGGGGAAGGTGTGATACTCTGCCTGGTCCAGGAAAACTCCCCAGTGCAGTCATCTGTAAGCCAGGCTTTGCTTGCTCTTTGCTTGTCCCAGGGCAGCTTGGGGGAGCAGGCTATCTGAAAAGATGGCGGCCTGCACCCAGGGAGCGGACGGCACACTTCCCGGGCCCCTCCTCAATGCAGGCCGAATATCTCAGCCTCTGTGACCACGGGGTGGGCAGTCGTCCTGCCGGCCAGCGGGCAGGAAGTGAAGGCAGGGGAGACGCAGGGGCCGCCACCGGCCCTTTGCAGAGAGACTAGTGTGAGGTCTCGTCGCTGACAGCCTGTGAGCAGCTGATTGCTCTGCGGCCGTTTCTGCAGCTCCTGACTTCCCGGCTCCAGCGCCGGCTCCCTTGGGCAGCCCAGCGCCAGAGCTCCCAGCCGAGGAGGAGGCCCCCGGCGCCTTGGGTTAAGTCGCCATCTGCTTGAGACAGCCGTGGTCACTTCCGCTTGCCGGAGGGAAGCATCCCTAATATGGGACATCAGTAGGAGGGGAGTTCAGAGTTTGCAGGAAAATAGAACTCAAAGCTACATTTATCTTGACACAACATTTTTGAGGTCCTTGGGGCCAGCATTGTGGTGCAGCAGGTAAAGTCACCCCCTGCAGTGCCGGCATTCCGTGTGGGTGCTGGTTTGACTCCCAGCTGCTCCACTCCAATCCAGCTCTCTGCTAATGCACCTGGGAAAGCAGCAGACGATGACCCAAGTGCCCGGATCCCTGCACCCACGTGGGAGACCAGGGTGAAGTTCATGCCTCCTGGCTTTGGGCTGGCCCAGTCCCAGTCATTGTGGGCATTTGGGGAGTGAACCAACAGATGGGAGACCTCTCTCTCTCTCTCTCTGTCCCCCTGTCTCTCTATAATTCTGTTTTTCAAACAAATAAATCAATAAAATCTTTAAAAATTGTTTTGAGATCCATGCATACAAGGGAGTCTTCAAAAACTCATGCAAAGAGCATATCATGAAAAAAATCTATGCATAGCTTTAAAATATTTGCACCAAAATAATCCATTTTTTCCACACACTATCTGAAGCACCCTCGCAGATCCCTCTGACCCCAGCTTGAGCAGATCCTGGCCGTGGTTCTTGGCCTTGGTAGTCCCTTAACCACCCCCGGCTCCCCTTTGTGAACCTGTTAGAAAATGGGTCTGGTGAGTGGAGAGAGCTCATTGCTGGTGTGCAGGCAAATGCTGGAAGAAGGTCGCGAGCCAAATGTGTGATGGAGAGGACCCCCAGGAAGGGGGCCCTGCAGTCCAGGAGGCAGAGAGCGGACCCCGCGTGGAGACCCAGGCAGAGACCAGCACCGCTCGCTAACTGTCTCCCCAGGATGTACAATTCACTCCAGCCCTGAAATTAACCTGCAGCTGCCAGCCTGCAGCAAGTCCAATTTCAGTGCCAAATCTCCACCGCCCGTGGGCAGAGAGGACAGGCCCGAGGGCAGAGCAGAAACCGCCGAGAGGAAGAGCAAGGCTGAGCCCAGGCAAGCAGCGAGAGTGAGGGCGGGCGCCAGCTCTTAGAGAGAGAAGCCGGGCGCCCGTGGCTCCTCTGGCCCCGTCTGCATCCCCCCCTGGGGAGCCTCTCCCCACCCTGTTCCCCCCTCACCCCAGCTGTTGTCCCTTGCAGAGTTCGTCACTCAGTGTGGCACCTGTCCACGTGTAAGCATCGCTTCCCGAAGCCAGCACGGAACCAAGGGAGCGAGAAACGCCCGGCTTCTTCGCCCTGCTGTGCTCTCCGGATCTTTCCTTTGGGTCTGTGTTAGTAGAAGCACGGGCTCAGTGCTGGAGCCGGAGCCCCCAAAATGCTGCCTTGAGCAGGAGAGAAGCGGGTGCCTCTCACACACAGCAGTCCAGAGCAGCAGGGGCTAGGGGTGCTCTGTGTCTCCCCACTGGGGCCCAGGCTGGGGGTCCCTGCCAGCCTCCTCGTGGGTGGATTTCGGGTGCTGTCACTGTTCTCTGGCACGTGGTAGACTGCACCCCTTCAGGGCCCGTGACTACGCCGGGACTTGGGGTCTTGCAGGGTATGCGTGTCCTCACGCCGGGCTGCCGAACCTTCCAGAGCTTTGTCCCAGGCCTGCCTGTGGGGAGCTCAAGCTCCAGGGTCCAGGGCTGGCCGGAACCTGGGGAGGACGGGCCTAGGGACAGACGCTGTCTGGGTGGTTTCCTCTCCTCCGGGAGGGAGAGACTGACACACCTCGTGCCCCTGTGGCCAGCGGACCCACCTCTGCTAGCATCTGGCATTGAATTCTGTCACCAGGCATCCACTCAGGCACCTACGACGCCCCAGCCCCAGAGACTACAAAAAGGAGAGTCGGCCTCGCAGGCACTCGCGCTCTGGGAGGGGCCCGGTCGTGGAAGCAGGTAAGGCCATGGCGACAACCATCGCTCCTGGGCACCTGACGTGAGCAGGGCCGGGACGGAGGGAGCGCCGAGGGCTGGAGACTCCAGTGAGAGAATGGATGTTCTCAGCACCTGCCCTAGAGACAGCAGCCCGTTCATTTTGACTTTCATCGTTAACATTTTTTCATTCTTTCTCCACATGTGCAGCATAAGCAAAACGACAAGCCAGCTCTATTGCTTCCATTTTACAGATGGGAAAACCGAGGCCCAGAGAGATGGAATTCTGCCCGACGTGACCGTGCTGCCATGCTTGGCTTCGAGCTCCATCTCCTAGGCTGAAATTTGCTCATCACTCGTGGTCCCTAGCATCACCACCATCATTGGGACGTCTGCCTCCGCCTCTGTGTTTCTCTGGGCTTCCTTCCCGGCAGGCTGATGGATAGAGCTGGGAGACTGGGCTCCGTGGGGAGGCAGAGGAGAGAAATGTGCATCAGGCCATGCCCCGCCTCGGCTCCGACACGCGGCCATTTGTCGCCAGGCGTGGGCGTCACTTGAGACGGAGCCGCTCGTGTGGTCCCAGCAGGCTCGGTGCTGCCCTCCTGAGCAGCCCTGAGTTTCCATGGCAACGTCCACCTGCACACCCCGGCTGGGGAAAGCAGGTACACGGCCCAAGTGGACGGGGCGCCGTGACTGCAGGCCTCCTCCCAGACACTGAGATGGGAAAGTTCTGGGCAGGAGGGTTTGCTCCGGGTTCCCTGTGGGCCCCACCCCACTAAGCCGGCCAGAGGATACTCCCGCCTGACCCCCCTTAGATGTCACCTCCCCACAGAAGCCCCCAGGCTCCCTCCAGCCAGCGCCATCTTCCTTCCTGCTCGTGCCTTCCCTTAGCATCTGGGCCCCCTGCGTCAGACACAGGCTGGTCCCTGGCCGGCACTCATGCCATCTCCCTGGAGGGTTCCTGGAGACAGGAGCCAGGGCTTATGCCATGGGATGTCCCCACCCCACAAGTAAGGCCTGGCAAACACAGGTGCACCCAAAGATCTGTGCTGATTAACTGAGCATCAAACTCCTATGCACCCCCGCACACCACGGAGCCACCTCCAATAAGCCTTGCCGGGAAGAATAAGGACAGAATCTCTGCTGGGCTCCCAGCTGCCCACCCGGGCCCTGGCCCAGAGTAGCTCCTTCTCAGGCCTCCGACTGCTCTTCTCCCCCAGAGTGTGACGGACACAAGTCCCACGCAGACAGGGCTGTGTGTCTGTCCCGGGCACGGCTGATCCCCAGCACAGAGCAGTGCTCAGTCAATGATTGATTGCAGAATGACTGAGTTCTCCTCCTCCTCCTCCTCCTCCTCCTCCTCCTCCTCCTAAACCCCTACGTCCCCATTCATCCCCACTTTGGGGGTCCCTGACACATCCCAGCATCCCGCTGGCCCCGGGGACAAAGAGGTCACAGAACAACCTCTGCCCTCCGGGCACGCAGAAAGAGACAAATGCACAGTGTTGCCTTTAATCCCTACAAGTGCTTGGGACGTTGGGTAATCTCATTCTGCTTCGCCAATGAGAAAAAAGGATTAGCCAGGCAAAGTCACTTGTCCAAGGTCAAGAAGCGGATCCGCGAAGGGCAGGACGCCGTGACTCCGAAGCCGGCTGGCCCAGCTTCCCTTTTACAGGAAGAGCGGTCAGCGGTTCCCAAGGACAAGCAGGTGCAGGCCAGTCCAGGAGGGTGTGAGGCTACGAGGCCGGTGACCGAACTGCTGTCCTTGGCCAGGCACTGAGCACAGACCCACGGAGCGCCCTCACGTGCCCAGGGCTGGAGAGGAGCACAGGGAGCACCCCCACCAGGCTCGGACCACGGAGGAGACGGGAGACCCATCCAGGATCCCCGGCTTCCTGGCCCTGACCCCTCCCCCAGCCCCCAACCGTGTCGTAGGAAATTTCTTTCTTTATTGTCATTTCTCCCCGACCCGGAAGCCCTGTGGTTTCCTCCTGTCCCCTCCACCTTCCCAGCATCCCTGCTCCTGGGCGCTGCGTCGCCACCCCCCACCCTGACCCGGTGCAGCTCTGCTCCCTCCACCCCAGCCGCCCTGATAGGACCCCCGCCATGGGGCCCCGCCTCTCGCACTCACTGCTCTCCTACCTGCTCCCTTCTCTGCCTTGCTCACCTCTCTGGAGGCTACTGGGAGCTGGGGCTGTGTGTGTTCAGGGGACACCCCGTCTGCACGGTGCGGAGCCCGTACTCTGAGTGGCTGAGCCAAGTGCTTGGGCAAAGCCGCAACCGCTGCAATGGGCTTTCACGCCGCGTTCTACCAAGCGCTGTCCGTTTTCCAACCAGGTAAACCTTACTTGGCGTCGTCAGTGGCTGTCTAACAATCAGTTCAACCCCACGTGCGGCCATGGTGCAGCTGCAGGCACAGGGGCCTCACGGGGAGACGCCCTTGGACTCTGCCTGCTGGCACTCACGGCTTCCAAGGATCAGGGTGTGAGAGTGGACCCATTTGACAAAGGAGCAAACAGAGGCACAGAGGGACTGGGAACAGGCCTGCCTGCCAGTCACCAGCCAAGCCCTGTCTGACAACCGGAGCCCAGATCCACCACCCAAGAACTCCCAGCATGCTCCTCTCCCCAAGTAACAAACAACAAAGGAAGGCACTTCTTTATTAGACTTCCACAGAGTTCGAAATCAAACGAAGGCACTCACATTTTAAAAGTTTGATCAGCTGAGAAATAAGGATATTAAATATGATTAAATATGATTGCATTTCAGGGTACAAACTGGTCTTCCATTACCTGCTTTGATTAAAAAAAGCTATCTGGGCTGTGAGGTAGAAAAGTTAAATGCGACAAGAAATAAAAAAAAGCCTGCGAATTTGCTGTCATTCCTACTTTTTGCAAGAAAATAATATTGTTGAAGATGCGTGCGTCACCACATCGAGAACACATGAGTTAGCATCTGCATTTAATATTCGCCTCTCCCCCTTAATTGCTGAAAATGAGAGCGATGAGGAAGAGGAAAAAGTTACTCCTATGATTCTTCAGGGAACATCAGAAAGGCTATATTTTTTAATGGAACATAGACCAGAAGTTCTGTTTCCTAAGCTGGAATTTAATTGGTGCAATATTGAAGTTTAAATAGTCAGAAAGTGTTTTTGTCCTTGGGTTACAAGAGTAAAATTACCCACAGCATTACTGGGAGTAGAATCCGTTAGTGGCTACCGGGGGCATCCATCTTTTCCCCGGGATCGCCACTGGGATTCCTGTTGGGCTCGGTCTCTGCATCCCAGCCTTCCCCTCCGAGCTTCGTGGAAGACCCTGAACTCGAAGGGGCTTTGCAGAATGGCCGCGCCAGGACAGGGATCACAATGGCTTTGGACAAAAGGATGCCACGGCCAAGTGCAGCGAGGGGCTTTTCAGCAATGCCAGATGTCGCGTGCTTGAGAGAGAGGCGATGTGTGAGGAGGTTTGAAAGGGAGAGGGAGGCATGGAGAACCCTCCTGGGGCACGGCTCGCTCCTCTCCACCTTCTAATTGAAGAGTTGGCTGCGGCTCAAGCCGAGGCGTTGGCCGGCTTCAGCCCTCAGCGTGTCCACGTCGCCCACGGAGGGAAGAAGCATCAATCACGCACCAGCCTTCGTTAGTGTGAAAGGAGGGGGCGGGGAGCTATGAAATCAGCGTCCGTCAAAATCACCCGAGGACCTGCAGATCACAGGGACCTGTGTACCCACCGAAGCTAGAAGCCAGGTGCTGCTTGGCAAACCGCAAACGGGGGCTCTCCTGGACTTGATGTCGGCCGATGACTCAACAGCAAAGCCCCTGGAGTGACTGTGCCGTCCCAGGGCTGTGACATGGAGACTTGAATCTGCAGCTTCCGCTGGGTCTGCTTCACCACCGAAGTGTCAGGACTCAGGGCGTGCAGATTTAGTAAAAATACGGGGCGTCCTGGACCAAGCAGCGTTGTGGCGCATGCTGGCATCCCATGAGAGAGCAGGTTCAAGTCCCGGCTCTGCACGTCCAGTTCAGCTTCCTGCCAGTGCGCCTGGAAGGCCGAGGATGATGGTCCAAGTGCTTGGGCCCCTACACCCACGTGGGGATCTGGATGGAGTCTCTGGCTCCTGGCTTCAGCCTGATCCAGCCCTGGCTGTTGGCACCATTTGGGGAGCGAACCAGTGGATGGAAGATCTTTCTCTCTCTCTCTCTCTCTCTCTCTCACTCTCTCTTTCACTCTCTGTCTCTCCCTGCCTCTCTGTAACTGTGCCTTTCAAATAAAAAAAATCTTAAAAAAAATACAGGATGCCCAGTGAAATTTGAGTTTGGGAGAAAACATGAAGTCGTTTAGCGTCAGCACGTGCCATGCAGCATTTGGGGCAAGCACACACTTGAGAACTGGTCACTGCGGATCTGAACTCAGAGCCACTGAGCGTCCCGTACGTTCCCAGGCAGCCCAGCAGTAGGCGAGCTGCGCCCCTCAGCCACCTCATGGGGTCCCCAGAGCTGGGCCCCTGAAGACCCCCGGGAGGGCCAGGCTGGCGGGGGTCTCGGGCAGGAGGGAGGAGCACAGGCCCTGTTCACGCAGAAGTGAGGCAGAGGCTCCGGGGGGGCCTGCTCAGCAACATCACGGACGTCGTGTGCTAGGTTCGGGGCTCCCTGGCAGACCTTGGGACCTCGTGTCCCTCTCTCATCACTAGGCACCTGCCGTGAAGTGAGTGGCAGGGCCCACGAATGGCCCAGGTGAGAGGTGG
Source organism: Oryctolagus cuniculus (assembly GCF_964237555.1). Lineage (NCBI taxonomy): Eukaryota > Metazoa > Chordata > Mammalia > Lagomorpha > Leporidae > Oryctolagus > Oryctolagus cuniculus. The sequence goes on along the minus strand of NC_091451.1, from coordinate 41,342,587 downwards.
TCAGACTTGGACGGGCACCCACATCCCTGGGGAGACCTGGGTCCCCCAGAACTGTTGATTCACCCAGCAGTCCATATGTTTCAAACTACACCTATTCTATTCTATTCTATTCTATTCTATTCTATTCTATTCCATTCCATTCCATTCCATTCTATTTGAAAGGCTGAGTTACAGAGAGAGAGAGGGAGAGACAGAGAAAAGAGAGATCTTCCACCTGCTGATTCACTCCTCAAATGACCCCCATGACCAGGGCTGGGCCACGCTGAAACCAGGAGCTCCACCTGGGTCTCCCATATGGGTGGCAGGGACCCAAGCACTTGACCATCCTCCACTGCCTTCCCAGGTGCACTTGCAGGGAGCTGGATCAGAAGTGGAGCAGCCAGGACTTGAACCGGTCTCACTGGGGATGCAGGAGTCACCAGTGGGGGCTTAGCTCGCTATACCACACACCTGCCCCTGTAACCCGCAGGTTTGACAAACTCTGCCCTCAGACCCACTGCAGCCACCCTGTTTCTTTGGGAAACATCGACCCGGGTGCAGATTCCTCCAAGCTCAGATGGAGAAAGGCGCGATTTTAAACAATAGTACAAAAGGCATTTTCTCCGAAGTTCATCTCATTCATGAATTTGGCATTTCACAATTTCATTATGGATAATTTTCATTTTAACAACATGATGGTAAAAGTCAGAGTATAGAGTAATACTTCTACAAATGGCTCACTCTGCGAGCAATCGGCTTCCTCGTCTCAGCCAGCAGTTCTGTTTTTTAAGTTTAATACAATTTTCCCCACAATGAGGACCAGGTTGAATTATTTGTAATAGTTTAATGCTATCTACATATGATTGTAAGACAAATGGAACTACAGAAGTTTAGAATTATAAAGAAAAAATATAAGAGGAAAATAATTACAAAATTTGGAATTATAATGAGAAAAAAAGATGGGTGACTTCCAAAAAATGCAGGCTTTACTTACATGGAAGGGCATTCTTCCATATTTTTTCCTATTAAGTCCATAAGAAATGGTGCTTTTTTACACAACAACGTGTGTAATACTATGTAAATAATGCATGAGTGTCGCTAAATTCATGCATCATGTCATTAGGCAAATCACCACGGAACTCTAAGAAAGCAAGATCTTGGCATCAACGCCTCCGGGTCGAAGCAGAAAGGTGTTGCCCCTGGTAGCTGGAAAGCCCCCCGTGATCCAGAGCATTTTCACACGGCTTTTGTAAATGGCCCTGTCCGGGAAACCTCTAGGATTATTTAAAAGACTAAAGAAGATCTTGGAGCCGGCATTGTGGAGCCGCAGGTTAAGTCACAGTCTGTGACGCCGGCATCCCACGTGAGCGCTGGGTTGAGTCCGGGCAGCTCCACGTCTGATCCAGCTCCCTGCTAGTGCACCTGGGAAAGCACAGTGCTTGGGCCCCTGACACCCATGTGGGAGACCCGGATGGAGCTCCAGGCGCCTGGCTTTGACCTGGCCCGGGCCTGGCCATTGCAGTCTTTCAGGGGAGTGAACCAGTGGATGGAAGTCCTTTCTTTTGTGTGTGTGTGTGTGTATCTCGCTTGTAACTCTGCCTTTCAAATACATAAATAAATCTTTGAAACATCTTTTTAAGAAGAAAAGTCTTGGGTGTTTTAAATATGGCACTTAGCTAATAGCACGAAACATCATCCACAGAAAATAAGTGAAGATAGTGATGCCTGCTGGTGTTATGGGTGGGAGAGCACGCGCCAGATCCTAACCTGTCCATCCCACCTCACTGGGAAAGGGGTCTTTGCAGACGTGACGGAGGGGAGACGAGGTCATTGGGGCAGGCTCTAATCCAGCAGGACCCGTGTCCTCCCCCAGGGAGGGGACATGTGGGGGCCAACACACACACAGAGGGCCACAGGACACAGTGGGAAGGTGGAGGCAGAGACCGGAGTGATGGTGCCAGGAGCTGCCCCTGGAGCGTGGGGAGCAGCATGAGGCTGCCGACACCGTGAGCCGGGAGGTTCCCCCTCCCCAACACACACACACACACACCCCAGCAGGTGCACACAGCAGGCCGTGGCCCACAGACACACAGCAGGGGACCACAGAAGCCCTGACCACTGCTTAGTAGGGCTGCTGTGTGGAAGATGAAGCAGGTAAACAGCTGGCGCCAAGCCTGTGCTTAGCAGGTGTTCCACCAAGGCAGCTCACATCACACACACAGAAGACGTCCCCCTGGGCTTCAGGGGCCATGAGTCGGAGGGAAGGGATCAGGCCTCTGCCTTCGACAGGGAAAGCAGGTGCGTCTCCATTGCCCTTAGCCATGAGCTCAGCCCAGCCCGTGGCACAGGCCCCGTGATCGACCGCTCTGCAGGCCAAGTCCCCATCTCACACCACATTCAGAGCACTCAGGGTTGCAAGGCTGAGTGGCACAGGCCTCGCACCTGTGTGAGAGACGATGCAGCTGGGCCCGGCCCTCGGGGACGCCTGGAATCCAGCAGCTGATGCCCGTGAAAACCCTGTCAGGAACCTGGGGATTTTAAGAATGATCTTGTTAGAGGAGTAATTTGAGCAGGACTGGGATCAATCACATTAGGCTTCCTGGAAGAGGTGCCTGCAGTGAGTCTTATGGCCAAAGAGTTCATTCTCAAGTAATTATGGAATAGAGTTTGTGTGCATACAGAAAGCAAATTCTTTCTGAGGTCCCAGGATGGGAGAGGACGATGAAGATGACCAAGCTCCAGCTTTAAATTCATTTTCTTACGAGGAAGACTTTCCTGATTAATCAAGTTCTCTAAATTTAGGGCTCCAGGGAGCCCCACCTTCTTCTAGGGGAGCTCACGGCAAGTGCCATCGGTCACTGGCAAGCTCCCTCCTGACCAATTCGACTCCCGGCTGCTCAGCTTCCGATCCAGCTCCCGGCTAATGCGCCTGGGAAAGCAGCAGAAGATGGTCCAAGCGCCTGGGCCCCTGCACCCACGTGGGAGACCCGGATGAAGCTCCTGGCTCCTGGCTTTGGCCTGGCCCCACCCTGGCTGTTGTGGCCATTTGGGCAGTGAAACCTCAGATGGGAGATCTCTCTCTCTCTCTCTCTCTCTGTGTGTCTCCCTCTCTGTTTCTCTCTCTCTGACTCTCCCTGTCTCTGTGTAACACTGCCTTTCAAATAATTAAATAAATCTTTCACAAAAAAACGGAAGTAAAATGAACACGAGCAGATGGTCCGCTTTGGGTTCTAAAAGGCTCGGGGCAGGGGCCAGGGCTGCCTCGGTCCCGGGAGTTTGCCCCCTCTCCAGCCCACGGCTGCTCACCGTCACCTGGAGCCTTTGGGAACTGGAAGCAGTGAAGGCAGCAGAAAGGTGAATGAACCGGATGAGGGCGCTCAGAGACTGTGACTCAGCTTCCCCAGGCTGCACTCCGTCAGGCCCCCCACTTCAGGGCCCCCTGCACGCACACCTGTGTGCACACACCTGTACACACACATGCACACACACCACACGTGTGTGCACACACCCACACACTGGAGGGGGGGCTGGCGCCGTGGCTCACTTGGTTAACCGTCCTCCTGTGGCGCCGGCATCCCATTTGGGCGCCGGGTTCTAGTCCCGGTTGTTCCTCTTCCAGTCCAGCTCTCTGCTGTGGCCCGGGGAGGGCAGTGGAGGATGGCCCAAGTGCTTGGGCCCTGCACCTGCATGGGAGACCAGGAGGAGGCTCCTGGCTCCTGGCTTCGGATCGGTGCAGCGCCGGCCGTGGTAGCCATTTGGGGGGTGAACCAACGGAAAGAAGACCTTTCTCTCTCTCTCTCTCTCTCTCTCTCTCATTGTCTATAACTCTACCTGTCAAATAAATAAAAAAAGAGAGAGAGCGAGGGATGTGACACGATGCCTATCAGGTGGGTATTTCCAATGTTACAATCGATATTTCCAGTTAAAGAGCCCCCACCCTGCGCCCCATAAAGGCACAAACGGTGCCTGGCCAATGAAACAGGCCAGTTTGCGGAGTGGCGCCGCCGCCCTGGCCGGGCTCCCAGGCGCGGCTCTCAGGCTGAGGCTGAGCGATGGCCTCCTGCCCCCGCCCAACACCCACCCCCCGCCTCCATCCATAAGCTTGCTTCATATCCACATTACATCGTTGGAAACGCCTGGCTCGCGGGCATCCTGGCTGACGGGCACATTCATTTTATTTATTTAAAGCCTGGCTTGCCCCACAGTCCCCCGAGATAAAGCATCTCATATTCATGGGCCCAGGTACGGCTGGAAGGGCGTTCATCCCAACACCGCTGCCTCTGAGCCACGGCTAAAAGCACTTGCTCAGACGTCGGGAGTCCGGAAATCTACAAGGGGCGCAGAATGCTAACATTGCTGTTAAAATCATATCCAGTGGCTCTTTCAAATGAGTCTATCAGACCGGGGCGAGTCGAGCGCTTCATTCATCACGGGCCACGGGGGTGGGCGCCGGCCAGAGGCTGCCTCTTTCTCCCGGGTGGCGATGAGGCCGGACGCAAGGCGGCATGCGTCTTCCCTCGGGTTCTGTCGCTTCAATAATTCATACGGTCATGCGAAGGAAGCGCCGCACACCAAAGCAAGCCCTCAGAAGTTACTCTGAGAGATTTGATCTGTTAAGTTCCTGCAGCAAACGCTCACTGCCTGTGAACCATGGCTGGGAACCCTCCAGGCTGGGGAGGGAGGGGGGTGGGAATAGCAGCAAAACCGCTCGCCCCCACGCTGCCACACGGAAATAAACAAGCGGCACTAGTGTAGAAAAAGCTGGAATAAAAAGCGCAGCGTGGGGGGCTTGCTGCGAAGGGCGCTGCATTCCTCACCTGAATGCCTGGGTCCCATTCCAGACTCCGCCTCCCGACACCAGCTTCCTGCTGCTGCAGACTCTGGCTCAAGTATGTGGGCCCCTGCCCCCCATGTGGGAGACCCAGATGGAGGTCCTGGCTCCCAGCTTTGGTCTGGCCAGCCTTCCCGAAAAATAAATTAGAAAATTAAAATTAAAATGACACGTTGGGATCCGGTGTTGTGGCACAGTGGGTAAAATTGCCACCTGTGACACTGGCATCCAATACGGGTGCTGGTTTGAGTCCTGGCTGCTCCACTTCCAATCCAGCTCCCTGCTTATGTGCCTGGGAAGGCAGTAGAAAATGGCCCAAGTGCTTGGGTCCCTGCACCCACGTGGGAGACCCGGAGGAAGCTCCTGGTTCCTGGCTTCAGCCTGCCTCCATCATCGCTGTTGCAGCCATCTGGGGAGTGCACCAGCGGATGGAAGATCTCTCTTTCTGTCTCTCCTTCTCTCTGTAACTCTGACTTTCAAATAAATAAATAAATAGTCTTTACAAAATAGCACAATGGCAGAGGTGCAAAGAAAAATGCTGCCGCGATAAAGGCAGGGAACACAGAATCGGCATCCTGATGGGAGCAGCGTTAGAGTCAGGTTTTGAGCTAGAAGTGTCCAAGAAGGGCCGGCGCCACGGCTCACTAGGCTAATCCTCCGCCTTGCGGCGCCGGCACACCGGGTTCTAGTCCCGGTTGGGGCGCCGGGTTCTGTCCCGGTTGCCCCTCTTCCAGGCCAGCTCTCTGCTGTGGCCAGGGAGTGCAGTGGAGGATGGCCCAAGTGCTTGGGCCCTGCACCCGCATGGGAGACCAGGAGAAGCACCTGGCTCCTAGCTTCGGATCAGCGCCGTGCGCCGGCTGTGGCGGCCATTGGAGGGTGAACCAATGGCAAAAGGAAGACCTTTCTCTCTGTCTCTCTCTCTCACTGTCCACTCTGCCTGTCAAAAAAAAAAAAAAAAGAAGAAGTGTGCAAGAAGAAGGTGGAGTGAGGAGGAGTCAGCCTGGAAACAAGACCGAGAGCATCGTCCACCCCGAGGAAGCAGGCAGCCGGTCGCGGAGATCTGACCCAGAGGTGGATCTGGAACACTCCCGGGAAGGACTCCGCTGGCCTGGGGAAAGAACGGTGAGCTTCTCTGCAAAAAAGCAAACCAGAGGCACAAAAGCCTGCTCTGGGCAGCAGCGGCTTCGTGAGACGCTAACGGGCGTCCCGAGAAAAGCTGAGTGGGCTGAACCCAGCAGTGGCCTCGCAGCTTTCCATGCACAGCGGGATCCCCAGACCAGACACAAAGCCTGCAACCATTCCCAGACACGCCCATCGTGAGCTTTTTTTTTTTTTTTTTTTTTTTTTTAGTGTAGAAGCAAGAATTGGGCAGGTGCGGCTGGAGCTTGTGGCTCGAACTTGGGCACTGTTTGGTCCGTTTTGTGCAACCGACGCAGAAGAGCGGAGACTGGGTTGTTTATAAAGCACGGGAACTCCTTGCTCATGGTTCAGGAGGCTGGAGAGGCAGAGACCAAGGCGCTGGCCTCTGAGGGCGCAGTCTCACAGCCTCCGAGACGGCACCCTGAGGCTGCCTCCCCCGGGGGAGGAGCACCTGGTCCCCCGGGGCAGAAGGCAGACGCGTCAAAGCCACTGTTCTTGTGTCCAGCCCTTCCTGTTGGCCTCAGTCCACTCCTGAGCCCAGGGACTCCCACACCCTGGAAGGCCCCACCTCCCAACACTGCTGCACTGGGGATTAAGTTGCCAGCGGGCGGATTTGGGAGGTGACACTTTCAAGCCAGAGTGGTCCCTGCCGCGACCTGTGCTGAGCTTTGCCCAGCGAGGCCGAGCGGAGTCGGACAGCTGAACTGGAGAGAGCCAGTTGCATGATCCCTCCAAGACGAGCCGCCGAGTTGGCTGCTGCTTTGGGTTAAGCTCATTTCCTCCTGAAAAATTGAGAGGAGGGCTAAGTTTTTAATGGAAGGCTTGGAAATGCGTCTTAATTACTGCCAGGACCCGAGTCTCTTAGTGAAATACATATTTATAAACCTGTGCGACGCATAGATCATTTACCTAATAGAGCAAGACTGCTCTGAAGTCGCCGCTCTAATCTATCAGGTAAATACCCATTGGTAATTGTTTATTTAATCCTTGCTCTCTCCCCGCTGGGTCGGCACGGGCCTGTCAGGTGCCTCACCCCTCCGTGGAAGGCTGTCACCATCCGTCACCGTGTCGATAGACACCTATACATTAAAGATATCGGGAAAGGGACGCCCAGGACAAGAGCTAATGTTCAGCCTGTGAGAAATGCGAGATATAATGAAATGGCTGCTGTGGGTAGGAGGAGAGAATTTGTCATTGTAATAACTAGACAGACTCCCGTGCAGGGAGGCGGCAATAGAAAACGGGGTGAGCTGTGCTGTGCACCCAAAATGTCCTGGTCCCCCAGAACCAGGCCTTGGGCAGGACCACCACATACCCCAAAGGGAGGAATGGACTCGACCCCCAAATCCCTTATCTTGTACCAACACACACACACGCACAAGCAGACAGGTCATTGCATTTAGACGCTTCAGGAGTATCAAAGTCAGGCCATTTGTTGGACATCTATTCTGTGCTGGGTGCAGCTGTTTACAAAGCGCCATTTACCAAGGGTGTCACCCAAAAATCTTAGCACAGTTTCACGGAGGAGAAAACTGAAGCTGGGAGAACCGAAGTGCTCCTCTAAGTCCCCAAGTTGGTAAAACGGCAGAGCGAGGATTTGAACCTGGGTCCCCCTCTCTGCTGTCCAGCTGCTGCTGCCCCCCTAAGACTGAGATTGGCTAGGGAAGCGCCGCCGGTGCACAGGTTAGGAGGAGACCCTGGTGCTGGGGTGGTCTCTGAGCCATAGGAGGTCTGGGAGCAGAAGGCTTGGCAAAGAGAGGCCAGAGGGAGGTCTTTCCTGGCCCAAGACACCCCCACCCCAGGTGCAGAGACAGAGACCCCCCAGGAGACCCAAAAATTCTGGGGGAGGTGGGGTCATCTAACTGCTCCTGCAACTGAGCCGCGCAGGCTGTGTCGGGATTGTCGTCTGTGCGCGTGACTCACTTTGTCCTGCAGGCTCCTCCCTGATACTCCAGACAGAGCCCCTGGAGCTCACAGCTGCAGCCCTTCCTCCCTAGCCTCCCCCCAGCGCCCCCACCTTCCACCACGCCCCCAGTGGCCCCTGGATATCCCATGAAACCCTGGTCTAGGAGACCGCAGTAGCCACGGCTCAAAACCAGCAAGGCAGGTGGGCCTGCAGGTGACCTCACGGGCTCTCCCCTCACTGGGGGCGGCTCCCAGGTCTGTGTCTGCCCCACAGACATCCACTGCCCAAAGGCTTTCAGATGGGAAAGCCCCAGGTGGAGGCAGTGAGAGAGCGGAGACAACCACAGGACGAGAGCTCGCACAGCTGGAGGCTTGGCACAGGACCGGGAGTGATGGAGAAGGAGCCTCAACAGCCCCGGACCAGGGTCTCCTTCCACCTCCGCAGCAGGAATGGGCGTCCCTCATTGCAGATGGGGAAACCGAGGCACGGGGGGCCCGAGGTTGAGCAGGGGAGCCCCCGGGGTTCATCCCCTGCTGTTTGCTGCATCACCCGTTTGTCACCGAGACCTCCTGTCTCACTCAGGAATTGTCCGAGAAGGACTGTTTCACCAAGCAGGTGTTCCAGATAATGGAATGGACACCTCTGCACTCCACAACGTTTAAGATTTTAATTATTTTAGTGGGAACATCTCATCTGTTCTTCAAACAGCTCTTTCAGTTTGGCTCAGGGCCAAGGCTTTGTACTGTGATGTCACCAAGCGGTGGATCACGTCCAGGACGTGACGGTGACCTCGTGGCTGCTGCCCAGGCCCACTGTTGCCTCCTCCCCCGCCCATCCTCCCCAAAGTCCTGTTCCCAGCCATCAGACTGCACCTGCCAGACGCCGGCCTGCTGGGAGCCACCCCGAGAGCAGCCCTTAGCGCCTTGTCATTGATGAACCTAGGAGGCCACAGGTAATTCAAGTGCTGTCACCCATGTGGGAGACCCGGATGGAATTCCTGGCTCTACGCCTTGTACTGATCACCCTCTGGCTGTTGCAGGCATTTGGGGAGTGAACTGGCAGAGGGAAGATCTCTCTCTCTCTCTCTACCTGTCTCTTCCTCTCGCTGTGTCTTTTGAAAAAATAAATAAATCTTTTAAAAATAATGAAGCTTTTTTAAAATGTTAGGAAGGAGGAATAATCCTATGAGCTCACCTAAGCCATTATTCCTATTATATAGGTAACAATCCTGAGGTTCAGAGAGCTGAGCTAAGTTGTCCAAAACAACACCAGAGCCCATGGAGAGAGAAGGCATAGTGCTCCCTCCGACGGCTCCAGCCCTAACAGGGAGTCACGGCCGCCACCACTAAGTGGCTCCGTGACCTGGAATGGGTGTCCTCGCCCCTGTGAGCGTCCTCTGCTCTATTTTTAAGAAGCAGAAGAGCCGTGCACAGCACCTGTTACTTAGGAAACAGCTATCGTCCTCATCGGAGAAACCCCTGGAAGACTAGGCACCCCAAGGACTCTGTCGCCGAGGGTAAACCATCCGTGTGCTAATTGAAGGCTTGTCTTAGTGAGACGCGCTGAGTTCCTCGTAGCCCCCGCAATCTCATTCCCATTGCAGAATAAAAGGAAAGTCAACTGCAGCCCGACCTTTTCCAACAAATCCAGGATGACCAGGTCATGCGGGAGTGAGGATGTGGGCCCACGCGCATCCAGAAGATCAATAACGGAACACGTAATTGCAGATGGGAGCACCCGGACCGCCCACAGAGGTCCCTGGACATGCCACCTCTGGGGACAGCTGTCCCAGCCTACGAGGGCTCCAATGGGGTTGGCCTCCAAACCAACTCTGCAATATGGCAACCATCGAGAGGGGCCTAGGCCATCTCAGAAGGGCAGGCAGGGGGCTTCCGTCATCTTGAGAGACTCAGGACCTTTGCCCCCGTCGAGTCCTGATGCCACCATCTCAGGTCCCTGGGACAGGAAGCCCTGGACAGCCAGTCCTGGTCCCCGTCACCCTACCAGTCTCTCGTGGTGTCCGGGCACAGCTGTGGTGTGCAAGGCTGTGGTGCTGGCCGAGTCTCTTAGGAGAGTTCTTGTTGTCAGCCACACACACGTTGCTCACAGTCCCCCAGCTTTATTTATTTTTTGTGTAAATATAACACAATCAATCCATTCACGACAGCCCCGCGTACCAAAGTCCTCCTGGTTTTGTGTAGCCCCATGTCCCCTGCCCCTGCACCACCTGTGCCCAGGTGCCTCCCACATGCCAGACAAGGTTGTCCTATACTGCACAGTTTCTAGGGGACCAACTTGAAGCAATAAGACCATGTCGACTTCTGGTCTATGGGGAAAAATTGGAAAATCAGAGAAAAGCTGAAGCAAGCTTAGATGGTCCAGAATGAGACGTGGCTACCCCGTGGGGCAGACGCTTGCGGTTTTCTGGGTAGGGGAGCATTAACGCTGCCTCTTCCTGCCCGTGGGCTTTGTCTCGGGGCTTGTTCCCCCTCTGCAGACCATCCACACGTGCCTGGCTCCTGGGCTGTTCTGGATCCACCTCATTTTTACATGGACACGGTCAGGTTGATGGGACAAGCCGCTGGTGTTGAATGCTTGGATCTTCAAATTCTATTTTTCATTTACATCCTGACGGATAACACCGCACGAGCGATCAAGAGTCTCCGTAGGATGCACCTCGAGAAGCGGAACGGACCAGGCAAAGCGCATGCACCTTGCTGAGCTCCTGGACCTGAGCTTGCAAAGTCTTCCAGACAGCAAGGACCAGCTCCCCTGACTCGGTGGGAAAGCGGTTTGCCCTACACTCATGGTAATGCTGCATTTTTTTAAGATTTATTTCTTTATTTTGAAAGACAGAGAGAGAGAGAGAGAGAGCCAGAGCCGGAGATCTTCCACCCATGGTTCACTCCCCACATGGCCGCAACAGCCGGCACTGGGCCAGGCCAAAGCCAGGAGCTGCCTCCGGGCCTCCCACATGGGTGGCAGGAATCCAAACACTTGGACCATCATTGCTGCTTTTTCTAGGCCATTAGCAGGAAGCTGGATTGGAAGTGGAGCAGCTGGGACACGAACCGGTGCCCATATGGGATGCTGGTTCCGCAGACAGCAGCTTAGCCTGCTACACAACAGCACAGCCCCGGTGCAGCGTTTTAACTTTCTTTTAATCTTTGCTTCTTGGGCAACGATTGTGAGACCCGGTCCACATTTCATGGACCTCGGGCAAGCGAGGTTGCAATTCCCCTCCTCCTGTGATTTGATTCCGGAATCAGCAATTCTCCCCGTAGGAGCCAGGGTGCCCACATGTTGGGATTGCTGGCCGTCCAATCTGCTGTCACCCCTCAGCTCTGCCCAGGAAAAACAAAGGCAGCTCTAGACCATAATGCAAACACAAGTGGGTGCGGCCGTGTGCTAACAAAGCTTTATTTACGAGCCCTGCAATTTCAGTGTCCTGTGATGTCCCTGTATCACGAAGTGCTGTTCTTCTTACGAACTTCTTTTTAACCACTCAAGAAGGCAGTAACTATTCTAAGCTCATGAGTCCCATGTCAAAGAGGTGTAGGCCTGGGCAGTCTGTGGCCCAAGGGCCTTAGCTTACTGAACGTGTGATTTAACCGAAGGCCCCATCCGCCCAGAACCTGCACCCCACCTCTGTAACGGGGTTTCCCTCCCAAATGTATGATCGTTTCCAATCCTGGCTGCACAAAGAAGTCAGTGCTGGGTCCCAGCCTGAATGAATGAAATCGGTGCTCTTGGAGGTGCACGTGGCTGTGGCCTGTGACCCCGAGGGTGAATGCAGTGTTCAGCTCCTTTCTGACAGGCACCCGGCCTGGGCCACCTTAGTGTGGCATGGGCGGGGCTGCCCGGAAGCTGGAAGATCTGGTACAAGAGGGGGTGACATGCACTCCGCCACAGTCTTGGGTCCCCAAGGGTGCTCAGAGTGAACCCACAAAGGGCTCCTGCCTCTGGGTTTCTCTCTCTTTCTCTCTCTTTTTAAGATTTATTTATTTATTTGAAAGAGTTACAGAGAGAGAGAGAGGAGAGATCTTTCATCCAATGGTTCATGCCCCACATGGCCACAACAGCCAGGGCTGGGTCAAGAGCTCCCACTTGGGTGCTCGGGCCCAGGCACTCGGGCCATCTTCCACTGCTTTCCCAGGCGCATTAGCAGGGAGCTGGATCGGAAGTGGAGCAGCCGAGACTCGAACCAGCGCCCATATGGGATGCAGCGCTACAGACAGCGGTTTAACCTGCTGCACCACAGCGACGGCCCCGCTCCTCAGTCTCTTGAGGACTCAACTGCCTATCTCCCAGGAAGGACAGACCAGACCGGGAGGAGATTTTGCGAAGGGTCCTGGGCCACACAGACCAGCTCAGGCTCTGTGGCTGCAAGATCCACTCCACCAGCAGCTCACGCCTCCGGTGGAGCCAAGGACGCACCCTGGGCCTCTGCCTTCGCCGGCAGTCCAGGCGCTGGTCTCTCCCAAGATCAAGAGCAAGGACGCGGAGCTGCAGTGTCTCCCACGCCTCCGTCCCTGCCTCGTTCTGCAACCGACCCGGGGCGTCAGGCGGACGCTCCGTCCCCACTCGGCCCCTCTCCTCCTCCAGTCCTACCCTGCTCCTTGCTTTTCTTTGCAGATTTCAAGGTGATGACAAAAGAGAGAACAGTTTCAGCATTTGTTAATACCCACTTGACCCACAAAAGAAAATTCGCCAGCATTCCGCAGCTTCTAATTTAAAAACCATTAGACGGTTCCGCTTGGCGGACCAGAGCTAAATATTCTTAAAGGGGTGGTTTAATTTAATGATTACCTTAACAAGGCCCCTTTTAAAATGATGATCCGCCGAATTTGGGGGATTTGTTTTGGAATCTGATCCAATAAGTGGCTTTGTACAAAGAGGAGCAGAACGGAATCTGATTTGGTTCAGAACACAGTGAAAATCATGGAAATCACTTTGCATATTTAATCACTGTGGAAACATGAGTACAAACTACTTTCTAGAGATTACCTTAGGAAAAAAAAAAAAAAAGGAGCTTCAGGCTTTGCAGCCCGCATGCCAAGTGCTTTGATTTACAGGGAATTATTTGGATTTTATAGAACACTCAGTGTTTCAAAGACTTCAACCCACTCAGCCACTGGCACAAAGACACATTTTAAGAACAGTGCGGCAAGCGCTGGGCGTGGGGACCAGGAGAGACAGAGAAAGATCCGGCCTTCGGGGCACAGGGCGGCCTCCGCGTCCCTCTTTCTTGCCCCCCAGGGGATGGGACGCTAATGTGAGGACATGCACCTGCAGAAACTGGTGCCGGCAGCTGGAGGAAGATGGCCGCCCACTGCCCGCCCCTGCACCTGCTCCCCACTTGGGCACTGCGGGGAGGGCCAGGGGCCTGGTGATGGCCTCCGGGCCGCCCTCCTCCCTTGCAGCCCACTCGTCACATGACCTTCACATCTCCTGGACTTTGCCCGTAACCTCTGACCTCCCTCCGTCACACCCCTCCCTGGTCTGGGTTCTTTACCGGCCGCACCTCGGGGTTCCTAACGAATTTGCTTCCTCCCCACCTTCTCCCAGGAGGACGCGGCTGGTGTTTGGCGTCGAGTCTGCTCCGCTGTGACCTCTCTCCCCAGATCTGAGAGCTGTGTCTGGGCCCGTTGGACTTTTGGGTGCAGGAGTGAGTAACACCCACCTCCTCATCACTCACGCGCAGGTGACCTGGGGTGACAGAAGTGGGGGTGCCTGGCAAAGGGGAAAGGAGTAGTGGAACAAACAGGGGGCAGTGTGGGTTTTAGGGTGAGCCTGGGTTAGACCCTAACACTGCTCCTCCCTCCCTCTGGCCTGGGCCTGCTCACACAGGTGCCCTCTGAACCTCAGCTTCGTGTCTGTAGAATGGGCCTGTGCCTGTTTCACGGAGTCACGGTGAAGGTTCGAGCCGAGGGATGGGAGCATCCAGCCGTGGTGCAGGGCACGTGGTGCGTGGCACGTGACCATGAGCTGGGAGTCGGAGCTGTGACTGCAAGGAAGTGACGCCAACTTGGACATCAACCTGACGGGCCCCAGGGTGCCCGGATGGCGGCAGACGTTCATCTGGGGCAGGGCTGTGAGCCTGAGGTTGCCGTTTGAAAAGCAGCAGGGCTCAGTGACTCAGCCCCCACCCCACCCCCGTGGGCACCACACGGCCTGCGGAGGACCTGAGTGGAACCAAGCAGCAGGGGAGGGAGGCTGAGCCCACGCTGCCTCTCTGGTGGAGCTGGAACAAGCACCTCCCCTGCCCCACATGCTCCTCCCCTGCCCCACATGCCCCTCCCCAGGCCCACATGCTCCTCCCTGCCCCACATGCTCCTCCCCGGCCCCACATGCTCCTCCCCTGCCCCACATGCTCCTCCCCTGCTCCACATGCTCCTCCCCTGCTCCACATGCTCCTCCCCTGCTCCACATGCTCCTCCCCAGGCCCACATGCTCCTCCCTGACTCACATGCTCCTCCCCGGCCCCACATGCTCCTCCCTGCCCCCACATACTCCTCCCCAGGCCCACATGCTCCTCCCTGCCCCACATGCTCCTCCCCGGCCCCACATGCTCCTCCCCTGCTCCACATGTTCCTCCCCTGCTCCACATGCTCCTCCCCAGGCCCACATGCTCCTCCCTGACTCACATGCTCCTCCCCGGCCCCACATGCTCCTCCCCAGCCCCCACATGCTCCTCCCCGGCCCACATGCTCCTCCCTGCCCCACATGCTCCTCCCCGGGCCAACATGCTCCTCCCCTGGGCCCCACATGCTCCTCCCTGGCCCCACATGCTCCTCCCCGGGCCCACATGCTCCTCCCCAGCCCCACATGCTCCTCCCCGGCCCCACATGCTCCTCCCTGCCCCCACATGCTCCTCCCCAGGCCCACATGCTCCTCCCCGGCCCCACATGCTCCTCCCTGCCCCCACATGCTCCTCCCCTGGGCCCCACATGCTCCTCCCCCGGCCCACATGCTCCTCCCCAGCCCCACATGCTCCTCCCCGGGCCCACATGCTCCTCCCCAGCCCCATATGCTCCTCCCCAGCCCCACATGCTCCTCCCCGGCCCCACATGCTCCTCCCCGCCCCCAATTGCTCCTCCCCGGGCCCACATGCTCCTCCCCAGCCCCATATGCTCCTCCCCAGCCCCACATGCTCCTCCCCAGGCCCACATGCTCCTCCCCAGCCCCACATGCTCCTCCCCGGGCCCACATGCTCCTCCCCAGCCCCATATGCTCCTCCCCAGCCCCACATGCTCCTCCCCGCCCCCAATTGCTCCTCCCCGCCCCCACATGCTCCTCCCCGGCCCCACATGCTCCTCATCAGCCCCCACATGCTCCTCCCCAGGCCCCACATGCTCCTCCCCGTCCCCACATGCTCCTCCCCAGGCCCACATGCTCCTCCCCGGCCCCACATGCTTCTCCCCGCCCCCACATGCTCCTCCCCTGCCCCACATGCTCCTCCCTGGCCCCATATGCTCCTCGCTGGCCCCACATGCTCCTCCCCTGCCCCACATGCTCCTCCCTGCCCCACATGCTCCTCCCCAGCCCCACATGCTCCTCCCTGCCCCACATGCTCTTCCCCAGGCCCACATGCTCCTCCCCAG
This sequence comes from Oryctolagus cuniculus, assembly GCF_964237555.1. Lineage (NCBI taxonomy): Eukaryota > Metazoa > Chordata > Mammalia > Lagomorpha > Leporidae > Oryctolagus > Oryctolagus cuniculus. The sequence continues at coordinate 41,327,127 of NC_091451.1, read as the reverse complement.
GCCCACATGCTCCTCCCCAGCCCCCACACGCTCCTCCCCAGGCCCCACATGCTCCTCCCCTGCCCCACATGCTCCTCCTCTGCCCCACATGCTCCTCCCCAGGCCCACATGCTCCTCCCCAAGCCCACATGCTCCTCCCCAGGCCCCACATGCTCCTCCCTGCCCCCACATGCTCCTCCCCGGCCCACATGCTCCTCCCTGCCCCACATGCTCCTCCCCGGGCCAACATGCTCCTCCCCGGCCCCACATGCTCCTCCCTGGCCCCACATGCTCCTCCCCGGGCCCACATGCTCCTCCCCAGCCCCACATGCTCCTCCCCGTCCCCACATGCTCCTCCCTGCCCCCACATGCTCCTCCCCAGCCCCACATGCTTCTCCCCGCCCCCACATGCTCCTCCCCAGCCCCATATGCTCCTCCCCAGCCCCACATGCTCCTCCCCGCCCCCAATTGCTCCTCCCCGGGCCCACATGCTCCTCCCCAGCCCCACATGCTCCTCCCCGCCCCCAATTGCTCCTCCCCTGCCCCACATGCTCCTCCCTGCCCCACATGCTTCTCCCCGGCCCCACATGCTCCTCCCCTGCCCCACATGCTCCTCCCTGGCCCCACATGCTTCTCCCCGCCCCCACATGCTCCTCCCCTGTCCCACATGCTCCTCCCTGGCCCCACATGCTCCTCCCTGGCCCCCACATGCTCCTCCCTGCCCCACATGCTCCTCCCCAGCCCCACATGCTCCTCCCCAGCCCCCACATGCTCCTCCCAGGCCCACATGCTCCTCCCTGCCCCACATGCTCTTCCCCAGGCCCACATGCTCCTCCCCAGGCCCACATGCTCCTCCCCAGCCCCCACACGCTCCTCCCCAGGCCCACATGCTCTTCCCCAGCCCCCACATGCTCTTCCCCAGGCCCACATGCTCCTCCCCAGGCCCACATGCTCCTCCCCAGGCCCACATGCTCTTCCCCAGCCCCCACATGCTCCTCCGCTGCCCACATGCTCCTCCCCGGGCCTACATGCTCCTCCCCTGCCCCACATGCTCCTCCGCTGCCCACATGCTCCTCCCCGGGCCTACATGCTCCTCCCTACCCCACATGCTCCTCCCCAGGCCCCACATGCTCCTCCCCAGCCCCCACACGCTCCTCCCCAGGCCCACATGCTCCTCCCCTGCCCCCACATGCTCCTCCCCTGCCCACATGCTCCTCCCCAGCCCCCACACGCTCCTCCCCAGGCCCACATGCTCCTCCCCTGCCCCACATGCTCCTCCCCAGGCCCACATGCTCCTCTCCTCCCCGGGCCCACATGCTCCTCCCCAGCCCCCACATGCTCCTCCCTGCCCCACATGCACCTCCCCAGGCCCCACATGCTCCTCCCCAGCCCCACATGCTCCTCCCCGGGCCCACATGCTCCTGGTCTTGGGTCTCCAGGCTTTGCCTGGGGTCTCCACACTGGTGGCTCTCTCCCTCACACACCACTGGCCTTCCCATGTCTCCAAACTGCACACGACAGACAGTGGGGCTTCTCAGCCTCCAAGGTCACATGAGCCAATACCTTTCAGTAAACCCTCTAACACACACACACACACACAGAGAGATATACATGTGTGCATATACACATATACACATGCACACCTATACACACATACACACATGAACTTGCACATACATACTCGTATGCATGCACATGTGCACCCACATGCACGCATGTGCACATATACACGTGCTTATACACACAAATATGCACGTATGCACACGTATATGCATGTGACCATGTACACACAATATACACATACATATAAACACGCACACACATGTATATGCATGGGCACATGCAAACACATGGACATACCCATATATACGCGCATACACATGTATGACAAATATGTGTGCGTGTGCACATATATGTGTGCACATAGTATTGTGTGTGCATGTACACATGTATACACGGGCATGTATACATGAATATGTGCAAGTACATACACACACAGGGTACTCTAAAAAGTTCATGGACAGATTGAATTAAAACATGACGTGTAGAACTGGCATTCTGGCATAGCAGGTAAGACCACCGCCTACAACACCAGCACCCCACATGGGCAAAGGTTCACACCCCACTCCCCATCCAGCTCCCTGCTGTGGCCTGGGAAGGCAGCAGAAGATGGCCCAAGTGCTTGGGCCCTGCACCCACGTGGGAGACCTGGAAGAAGCTCCTGGCTCCTCCTGGCTTTGGTCCAGCCCTGGCTGTTGCAGCCATCTGGGAAGTGAACCAGCAGATGGAGGAGTCTCTCTCTCTCTCTCTCTCTCTCTCTCTCTCTCTATCTCTATCTCTTTTTCTTCCTGTAACTCTGACTTTCAAATAAGGAAATAATTATTTTTGACAGGCAGAGTGGATAGTGAGAGAGAGAGACAGAGAGAAAGGTCTTCCTTTGCAGTTGGTTCACCCTCCAATGGCCGCCGCGGCCGGCGCACTACGCTGATCCGATGGCAGGAGCCAGGTACTTCTCCTGGTCTCCCATGGGGTGCAGGGCCCAAGCACTTGGGCCATCCTCCACTGCACTCCCTGGCCACAGCAGAGAGCTGGCCTGGAAGAGGGGCAACCGGGACAGAATCCGGCGCCCTGACCGGGACTAGAACCCGGTGTGCTGGCGCCGCAAGGCGGAGGATTAGCCTAGTGAGCCGCGGCGCCGGCCGAAATAAATCTTTAACAAGAAATGATGTGGGTTTTGCATGAACTTTCTGAGGGCTGTGTGTGTGTGTGCCAACCGCTCTGTCCTCTAAAGAACCCCTGACCAACACAGGGTCCAGGAAAGAGCTGAGATGCCATGGCCCTGAGCACTGCCTCGCTGTCACTGGGGACGCTCACCATCGCGCCTTCCTGGGGTCTCCTGGCCGCGCCTCGGAGAATGGACGGCTGCTTTGGAAACCTCCCCAAAGCAGCGCCACCTTCCCACACAGGTCCCACGTCCCAGCCGCCGGCAGTGGCTCCGCTGTGAAACTCTGCACACACCCTGCTGTCTCTGGGCGAATGCACGCAGGGGCCACACACTTGGCAGAGGGTGGGTGTGTGTTTGGGTTTGTGCGTTTCTGACAGGGACGGTAGAGGGCAGATGTGCACACTGCCAGTGTGTAGATAAACACCCCCCCCACACACACACACACACACACACTCACCTGCTCTGGGTGCCTCCTCCTGTGTCCTGAGGTTTCCTGAGCTTGAGGGCTCAGTGCAGAGCTGACGGAGCGAGCTTTCTCCCACGTGCGCCTAACGGGCCAGCTTCTTCTCACGACAAGTTGTAGATGCGCCCAAAGGGCGTCAGGGTGCTTTGTCAATCACTCAGCTGCAGAATTTCACACCCAGAAGCCAGGGTGCCCTGGGCCCATGCTCCAAGCTGGGACGGCGAGGAGGGGGAGTGCCGGCTGAGCTCCACACAGGGCACCAGCTCTGGCCCTTCCTCCTTCTCTGTTAGAGAGTGTTTGCCAAAAGGCAGGAGAGTCACGTGGCCCCGCTAGGTAAACTCCTTCCGGGGCTACACATGCCTGTGCCAGGACAGCGCAGGCCCTGTGCCTCCCGCACCCACCCCACCCACGCCTCTCCCAGCCCAACTCCACCACTGGCTGACACGGGACACACCAGCCCAGCCGTCACATGGGTCCCTTCCTCCCCAGGCGGGCGTTCTCTGTGCCTGGCTGGGAGTCACCCCTCATGTAAACGCAGATATCCAGAGCCCGCTGCGAATCAGGCATTGCAACAGCGCAGGGTAGGGATGGGGAGCACAGACAGACGAGAGCCCTGCCCTCAGAGGACACCCAGCTGGGCAGTGACGGCTGCGCCTCCTCCCTGGCCCGCTCACCTGGAAAACCCAGGTGTCCACCCTCTACCTAGGAAACCATCCCGCTTCCCAACAGCAGGTGGGACTGGCCGCTGCTTCCTGTTCACCCCCACTGTGTCCAGGACAGAACTGGCCCCGTCGTAGACTGTGTCCTCTCACCATCGACCTGCCTTTCCACCTGAGACCACACCTGCCCCGGCCTCGTGCACCTTCAAACTGCAGCCCCTCAGCACTCCCCCATCCATGTCAGTGCTGCTCCCACCCCGGCTGCTCCGTTCCCGTCCAGCTCCCTGCTAATGTGCTGGGGAAGGCAGCAGAGGATGCAGGCCCCTGCACGCTTGTGGGAGACCCGGATGGAATTCCAGGCTCCCGGCTTCAGCATGGCCCAGCCCTGGCTATTGCAGGCATTTGGGCAATAAACCAGTGGATGGAAGACCCCTTCTCTCTCTCTCTCTCTCTCTCTCTTTCTCTCTCTCTCTCCTCTCCCTTTGTTGCTCTGCCTTTCAAAGGAGTGAATAAACAAATCTTAAAAATAAACACAACAGCAACAAGCTGGTCGCTTGCACAGAGCACATGACGCACAGCACATTCTGAAAAGATCTGCAGGCAGAACGAGCCGGTCGGCCAGGGTGCGGAGGATCGGAAGGACGCCAGCTGGAGGGGCAGGCAGAGAGGAGGGGGCAGGGCACGGGGTGTGTCCGCAAGCCCCCCCCCCCCCGCCCCATATCCGCATCAGCATCAGCATCGGCATCACTGAGGTTCACAATGGCTGCTGCCTTTGCAATCTCCGTTGGGCTCTGGGTGCTCACAAGGAATGTTTCAGAACCTCCTAACCACTTTGCCAAGGAAGTGTTATTAGACTCCCCGAGGAGATCAGAGAAGTGAGGCAACTCCTCCAAGGTCACCCAGCTGGCCGGAGCCCACAGCAAGGACAGGACTCGGGCTGGGCTGGGTTCACAGCCACTGCTCCGTCCCCGCCCCCCGCATCCACAGCTGTGCCTGTGTGGGCGCCGGCCTCCCTTGCGGCCAGCGTTGGAGTCTGAGCGAAGTCTCCCCCAAGCAGCCCCCTTTCTCCAGTGCAAGCCGTAGCTGGGGAGGGCTTGGCTCGAACCCGAATTATGGAAATAGGCTGTCAAGAATTACTGCCACAGTCACAGTGAAAAGAAAACTTTATTTCCACCACTTTCCAGTAAAAGCTAATTCAGAATAACTCCATTTAACAGTTATTTTATGCTGAAATACCGAATACCTCAGGGAGTCTTTTAGGGATTTTAAAGTCTCTTTATTTATAAATGATTCATGCTGCATTTTCAGAAAAACCTACAATTAGTGTGGGTAGCACAGAAGCTCCTTAGGGAAAGGTAAAAAAAAAAAAAAAAAGAGGAGAGAGAGAAGGAAAGAAAAAGAAAATACACACGCATTCTCTTCACCCTTTTATCCATTGTTGCTTGGCAGTGGACTATAAAAAGAGAAGCAAGGAGGAAAGGCGAGGAGATATTTTGTCTAACCTTTTAAATGCATGCCCCATTTGACAGTATTTGTACAGTAGCTGGTCCCAAGATCCGCTCAACCCACAAAGTTCTTTTAATGCACATTTCAATTTGGCACATGCTCTCCAGGCCTGCAGAAGCTCAAAGCAGGCCTGACCCCTCTCCAGGCCCTTCTGGGGGGAGCCCGTGGTCCTGGGGGTCGGCCCCGGGGCCTGAGGCAATAGCAGAGGTGAGACTTTGATTCCTGGGCTGCGACAGATACCCGAGACCAAGCTTCAGAGCTCCAAGCCCAAGAAGAGCTCGAGCCCCTGACCCCGTCCAGCCTGGCTGCCCGCACCTGTCGGGGGACACGTGTCACACCCGCCTGGTGGGCTTTCGACCAGGCGCTTCATTTAATGCCTTTGGCTCTGTGCCAGATGCTGGTGGAGCAGGCGGACCATGGAGAACAGTCTGACAGTCGATGGAGAGACAGGGGCCACCAGAAGCCCACCCGGCACAGAGGGACACAGGACCCAGACACGGCGGGCAGGGAAGACATCCTGGAGGAAGTGGAAAGGATGAGCAGGCACAAGGGGTGCAAGGCTGGGGGGCTGGCGGGGCCAGCAGGTGCAGCCGTCAGGAGAGCAGAGCCAGCGAAGCTCGTAGTGGGTGGACAGCAGCTTGGACCAGCCAGGGGCACCCAGCCTGGGCTGCAGGGAGGTGACACTGGGCTTTAGAGGACACACCAGAGGCTACTTCCCGATGAGAGTTTAGTGAACGCAGGGTCACGCAACACGACTGGGGGAGAGAGGGAAGACTCAGAGGGATCTAGAAGGATCTAGAATGCTCCAGGGGTCTCCGCTGTGTCCTTCCACGTGGGTCATTAATGCAGCGAGCAGGACCGTCAGGGCTACCATGTCACTTGCATGTGTGTGAGATGAGAGCTACGCGCGTGACTAGCGTCTGGCCCGTGTTGCCGTCTGCATGGGGGGGCTCAGAAGGCCTGGCCCCCAGCGGAAGGAACAGGAACATTCTGAACAGCCCGCAGCACCCAGCTCTCCTCCCTCTGAAACATCCTGTCCCTGTCATTCGCACCTGTCCCTCCCGAGACACCAAGTACACAGCCAATGCCAGGGAAAGATGTCTTACACGTGTACTTGACCGATTTTCAATTAAAACAGTGTTTGTTTTCCCAAACCTTTGTTGTGTGCCAAGTAGCATGAAGGATGCAGCAAGAAGACAGGCAGGAAGGAGACCGGTGCTTGCCCCCAGAGATGTCCCCTGGGGCTGGGACCAACTACGGGGTCAGATACGGACACACAGGTTCCGGGGGCCAGGCCACGCTGTGGGGTTTATCTCAGAGGCTGCTGCGTTCTGAAGCTGAGCCGGAGTCAGCCCGGGTCGGACACTCAGCGCCTCTGCGGCCTTGGCCTGCGCCTTCCACAGCTTTGCACCTTGCTTTCCTATCTGCAAGCTGGAGGTAACCCTCCTCTCCCCACAGGCAGGTTCAGATGCCCTGCTTAGTCCAAGTACCCGGAAGGTGAGAGTGCCCGGGACATGGAAAGTGCCAGAAAGGGTTAACTGATGTCATCACCGTCATCATCATCTTCATCATCTTCTTCATCATCTTCATCATCATCATCCAGCAGACACAGTTACTCCTAATCGCCGCACCCCCCACCCTCCCTCCTTGAATGCACGTGGCAGGAAGTCCAATTCCTGGTGTGAAGGTGTCCCTGGGAGGAGGTGACCGGGTCATGAGGGTGAAGCCTGCATGGCAAGTTCGTGACCTTATCCCAGGGAGCCCCCGGAGCTGCTTTGCCCCGCCCACCAGGCAAGGACAGAGTGAGGAGACCGCCATCGTGACGCTGAGGGGAGCCCTCACCAGGAACTGGACCCCTGCTTGCAATCTTGACCTTGGACTTGCGGCCTGCAGAACTGTGAGGAACCAACTTCTGCTCCTCCCAGCCACCCAGCCCGGGGTTCTCTGTGAGAGCACCCAGAAGGGACTGAGACACCCCCAGCTGGTGCTGCTGATGTCTGCCATTCTCTGAAGGACAGGAAGTCTCGGGTGTGAGACCTGGACGTGAACTTGGGGGATGGCGACAGGCGTGTGTCTAGCCCGGGGTGGGGGCGGCAGCAGGACACCAGGTGCTCTGCCCTCTTCAGGGTGCCCTGGCAACTGGTGCAAGAGCTCCTCCGTGATGCACGCCCCCACCCCCAATTCAGAGTGGGTGCACGGGGTGGGGGGGTCTCAGCTCAGGACGGAGACCTGAACGCTATGGAGCCTCCAGGGGAAAGAGCATGAAATCTTTGTCATGAACCTCACGCTGAGAGAAGACATTTGCAAAGCACACATCTAACAGAGAACTTGAATTCAAAATACACGGCAAACTCTCATAACTTAATCGGAGGAAAGTCAGCCACCTAACTTAACAACAACAGCAAAAAAAAATCAAATAAATAAAATGAGATGAGCCAAAGACCTTAAAAGACACCTCACCAAAGAAAAAACTCGCAAATGGCAACCAAGCAGATGAAAAATGCCACACATCATATGTCATCGGGGAAATGCAGATTAAACCAACAATGAGGCACCAGCTAGCATCGACTAGAATGGCCAAAATCCAGCAGACTGACAGCACCAAATGCTGGCAAGGCCGTGGAGCAGCTGGAGCTCTCATTCATTGCTTGTGGGAACGTAAAATGGTGCAGCCACTTTGGAAAACAGTCTGGTCGCTGCGTGCAAAACCAAGCATTCTCTCACCATACGACCCGGCATTGACCCAAAGGAGCTGCACCGATTTCCACCCGGAGCCCTGCACACAAACGCTTTTTCATCATCGCCCAAACTTGGAAGCACCCAAAACGCCCTCCAGTGAATGAGCGGGTAACATGTGGCTCTCAGACAATGGAAAACTGCTGAGTGTTAGAAAGAAAGAAATGAGCAAGGCTGGCGCTGTGGTCTAGCAGGTAAAGCTGCCGCCTGCACTGCCGGCATCCCATATGGGTGCCAGTTCGTGTCCCAGCTGCTCCACTTCCGGTCCTGCTCCCTGCTAACGGCCTGTGAAAAAACAGCAGAGGATGGCATGAGTGCTGGGGCCCCCGCACCCATGTGGGAGACCTGGATGAAACTCCTGGCTCCTGGCCTTGGCTTGGCCCAGCCCTGGATTTTGTGGCATCTGGGGAGTGAACCAGAGGTTGGAAGATCTCTCTCTGTGTCTCTCCCCGTCTCTCTATAACTCTGCCTTTCAAATAAACAATTACATCTCTCTGGATGGCTACAATTCAAGGAGAAAAACAATAATACCAAGTGCTGGCAGGGGTGTGGAGCAGTTAGAGCCCTCCTGTGTTGGTGGTGCGAATGCAAAAAGGATCCAGGGAAACAGCCTCACAGCTTCCACCAAAGCTGACCATGCATGCACCATGCAACCCAGCGATCCAGCACCTCAGGGTGTATCCAAGTAAAATGTAAACCTGCGTCCACACAAACACATGGGAGAATATTTACAGCAGCTTTGCGTGTAGCAGGGAAAACCCCGATCCCCTCTCAGCTGGAAAATCTATGAACTGGCTGCATCCATCTATCGGGCAACTCCTCACCAGCAAGGAGAAACTACCCGTGCACGGCCACACAGAGGGACCTCAAAGTCGTTCTACGCAGTGCAGTCAGCCAGAAAGGCAAAATCCCAGACTGCATTTCTAGTGCATTCTTGCGAAGGTAGGATGACAGGGACCATGAAGAGACCAGAGGTGGCCAGGGACTGTTGGGGTGGGGACGGGGCGAGGGGCTGGCCACAAGTGGGTGCAGGAAAGTGTTTCCGAGTGACGGGATTTTGTCCCCGTTGAGAGTGCGGTGCCAGTGCCACCCAGCTGTATCTGGCCATCAAACCACCCAGACGTATACACTACAAAGGACGGATCCCACTTATATAACCGTACCTAATGCTAAAAGCAGGGGACAAATGAAGTCCTTAGTAGTAGTTTTTCTTTAAAAAAAATAAATAAACCACAACAAAGTGCAGAATCATCCTTCTAACGAAAGACCTTCCCCCTTCAACATGAGTTGGCAGCTCTGACCAGGAGGACCTTGTATTTCTAGTGCGGTAATTAACGTCGTGGGAGGCACGCGCCCAGGCCATGTGCAGTCCCAGTGTGGTACAAGGTGCGCACGTGCAGTGGCCATCGCCATGAGCTGCACAGTGCAAAGTGAGGCGTCTGTGTGCTGTGCCGTGGTCAAAGGGAGGGATGGAGGGGAGGCAGTCACTTGGGCCAACTTCCTTCTCCTGTTTTCTAAGTTTTGTTCCCCAAACTTCCTTGTCAGAGAGCAACACAGAGCAGATCCTGCCTCCCCCCTCCCCCAAAAGTTCGGGCTTCAGTCAATCAAGTGGTCCAATGACAGAAAACTCCAGGTTGACTGATTTTCCTCCACCTACACTGACAGCATCAAATGGTTATTTATTTATTTACCTGCTAATAATTTATATCCTGTCTCCTTCCAAAAAGGATGTGAGTCTTGGCATTGCCTCCAAAAACAGCAAGCATCTTGGGAAGAAAATAACCCCTGGAACCGGGGTCTTTGGTTTTGTTCCAGGCTCCGCCGAGCCACACGGGCTGCTTAATGAGCCCATTACTGCAGAGTCTGAATGACGGGGCGTCCGAACCGGCTGCCATGATAAAGTGGAGATCAGACACGGGGCGGCCTCAGCGAGGCTGTCGTACAGGTGAGGGAAGGTGATCCGCCAGTTAATTGGGCCCCAAGTTTTGACACATTGGAAAAACAGGGGCTTTCTTCCCTGAGAAGGTCAATTAAGTTAAGAAGTAGCTGCCAGATACTAAATGTCATCTATGGACCAGGGATTCACAGGCAGGATTGCAGGCTTCCTACAATTTGCAAGGCAAAGCCCAAGTCCATGAAGAAACAGACGAGGGCTCAGAGAGGGTGTGTGACTGGCCCTGGGTTGCAGAGCCGGCAAGGGGCCAAGCTCTGGTCTCGAATCTGGGTCTTTCTGAGTTCCCTGGGCTTCCCCTCTTTTCCAAGAGGCGTCTGAGCACTGGAGCCCAGCCCGCAGCTCTGGCCCTGGCTATGTAATGACCCAGCTGATGACGTCGTGTTGGCTCGCTCCGTGCGGTCTGGGACACTGCCTCAGACACGGTTCACGGGAGCTGCTGTGGGTCAGGATGACCTCAGCTTCAAGCAACTGCAAGTTCACGCTCGAACTGGCTTCCCCACGAGATGATTGGCAGCTCCCCGCAGCGGAGGTCCGGAGGCAGAAAGTTCTAGGCTCCACATGCTGGCCGAGCCGCCTTGCTGCTCCCAGATGCCCTTGGCGCGGCCCTTCTCCTTGTACCTGCTTCTTCCTAGGGCAGGAAAGAAGCAGAGGCAGGTACTAGGGAGGGCTCCAAGGGGAGACACCGGCCTGTCTCTTTAGGGGCCGCACAACCTTTCCTACAAGCCCAGCTGCCACTGCCTCCAGACCCACTGGCCAGGACCAGACCACACACACAGACCCTGGGTCACACGCCCACTCTGGGCACCACAGATCGCATGCGCTCTGGGAGAAACCTTCGGACTTTTCTAACGCATCTCCCTCCCGACACCGGGCAGGCTGCCTTTCCCAGACTGTCCTAGATCACAGAGCAGGGCACGTGCCCAGCTCTCGCTACAGAATGCGAGAAAAGTGAGGCCAGGCCAGGTCTTTCTCCAGGTGTGGTCCTCACCGCTCGGCCTCAGCAGCCACTGAAGGCACGGGGCTCAGCGTGGGCCCTGCAAGGTGATGACAGCGCGGGAAGCAGCGTCCTGTGTCCCCCGCCACCTGAGGGCCCGGACATCACTGCCGTACCGCGCTGGGACTCAAAGTTTCGGGCTGATGCTGCAGCTGCCACTCAAGTGGCTTCGCCAAAGTATCTGGGGAGGAGCCAACTCCAACAGCCACACACGGTGGAGGAGACAGAGAGGCGTCATCGGACCAAAGTCGAATTTCAGTGATTATCGGACAGCTTCGGAGAGCCAGCCCCTGTGTGACCTCGGCCAAGTCAGTCCCGAACTGTGCCCCAACTTCTCCAGGAAGACACCCTGGGCTCTGGGACGCGGTGGCTCCAGGGGCTTCTCTGCTCCTACCTTGGTCTGAGGCACCACACATGGCGATGTGGGAGGGGCCCATCCGGCCCCCATCCTGAGTGTGCACGGAGAAACCCCGGGTGCCCCGGCAGCTGAGGGCCGGTGACGTCTCCCCTCAGGGTTCTACTCTCCCTGAAACAATCGTTCCAGCATAGTTGATATAATTCCTACAAACACGAGCCAGTTAATGTAACTATGATTTATTACGACTGCGTAGACATAAAAACCCCACAAATCACACCGACTCCCCAAACCCACCCGGGTCCCCGCATTGTTAAGTGACATCGGTTGTCCTGCTGCATAGTCCCATTCATATTTTTTACTGGTAACGCCATCAATGCAATATTTGTTCACTGTGAAACAGACTTGCACTTCAGAGGGAAGTGTCTTGGTCCATAAGCACATCTAATGAGACCCAGCCAAGCACATGCATGCACAAACACACACACATGGGCGCACATATGTGCATATGCACACACGAGTGTGCATACATGCATAGGCACCCATGCATGTGCATGTGCACGTATGCATGCACACATGTGTGCATGCATAAACATGTACCCACGTGTGCACATGCATAGACATGTACACACATGTGTACACGCAGAGGCACACATGCATGCACACGTGTGCACACATGTATGCACACCTATACAAATGTGTGTACACACGCATAGACATGCACACACACACACACACACACTGGCTGGCACACTGATGACATGGACACAAACTTGTTGAATAAGTATAACCATTGCCAGTTGTTGAAGTCCTGCTAAATGCCAGGCTGTGTCTCACATCCATTGCCTCTTTCATCCTATTAAGAACTCCTTCCCTTTCAGACCATTTCACAGATGTGTACACTGCGGCCCAGGAAGGCGAGGGGATGGCCCAGCACTCGCACTGAGAGTCAGGGAAGGGCTAAGTCTTCACCTGGGCTTCTTTCCACTTGCACACGTTGCCCACGGCCTCCCAGAGCCCACGGGGGAGACTGCATGAAAGCACTGATAATTAGGCCGGCGCCGCGGCTCACTAGGCTAATCCTCCACCTTGCGGCGCCGGCACACCGGGTTCTAGTCCCGGTTGGGGCGCCGGATTCTGTCCCGGTTGCCCCTTTTCCAGGCCAGCTCTCTGCTGTGGCCAGGGAGTGCAGTGGAGGATGGCCCAAGTGCTTGGGCCCTGCACCCCATGGGAGACCAGGAGAAGTACCTGGCTCCTGCCATCGGATCAGCGTGGTGCGCCAGCCACAGCGCGCCGGCCGCGGTGGCCATTGGAGGGTGAACCAACGGCAAAAGGAAGACCTTTCTCTCTGTCTCTCTCTCTCACTGTCCTCTCTGCCTGTCAAAAACAAACAAACAAAAACGAAAGCACTGATGATTAAAGGGGAGAAGAGCCTCTCCCGGGTGACAGGACCTGTGCCCCTCGGGGCCTGTCCCCCCAGAAATGGCCGACAAATCCACTCCACCCTTGGGTGAGCCAAGGCCAAGGGCATCTAGACCACAAGGTGGTGAGAGCTCACAGAGGTCTCCATCAGTGATGAGCCATCTGCGATGGCCCCAGCGTGGGTCCCTCGGGGCTCTTCCTCTCCTCTCTGGGGAGCAGCATGGGCACCAGGTGCCCTGTGGCTCTGCAGCTCCCCAAGCAGTCGTCACGTCTGCACACAGCATCACCCGGCACCTTGGCGTGTCACCACCTCTTCTCCCCTCAGCCCTGCCCCGAGCCGCCCTCTGGCCACCAGCACTGCCAGGCGGCGTCTGTGGTGTTGAGGATACTCAATGTGGCCAGGGAGACACAGCGTGCCCGGCTAGATCTGAATCTCAGACGAACAACAGCTAATTTCTTCATTAAATCCGTGCCCCCCGAAGGTAGAATTCAAATCGAGCCACGCATCCTGTGCAGATGGTTCCCCGGCTTACAACGGCCCGGTATAAGACGTTCCCGCTTGGCAGGTGCAGAGCCGTCTGCATTCAGCAGGAGGCACACACATGGGATCCTGGAGCTTGGGTCTTTCCCTGGGCTGCAGCCGCACGGTGTGGTCTCAGCCTGCGGCCCCCAGGGGACGGCACCAGCACGCTGCGCTGCCGTGTGTTGCGGAGCCAAGATGCCCCCTAGGAGCACACATCCATTCCAGTGTCAGAAATGCATGTTTCATTTGGGGGAGGGACTCTATGTCGTGATGGACAGCGCCAGGTCTCCCTCTACCATTCCTACCGACCACGTGCTGAGCACATCGAGTGGGGCCCCGCTCGCTGCACGGCGTTCCGACCCCGCTGAGCTGCGTTGGGGTGGAGAGGCGGATATGTCTTCCTCGGTAGACAGAGCCACCTTCTCCTTAGCAAGGAGTGTGGCCGTGACATTCAGAGCCCCACCCTGGGGAGGGAGCAGCCCCTGCTGCCTTGGCTGTGGCTTCTGTAGACACCCACGGATTCCCCCCACCACAGATACCCACCCCTGAGCAGAGGGAGGAGCAGTACCGAGCCCTGACTTCCCAGGATCCCCCAAGTGGCAGCACCCACTCCCAAGCCCCTCAAGGCACAGGACCAGAGCTTCCTGCTATGTAACCTCAGATGGCTGCTCCATGGCAGGGCCCGGCCACCACCCCTGGCCTTGCCTGGAGCGTAGGACCACTGGGATTGATGAGGCTCAGAGACTAGTGGGACGAATGCCTGAGACGCAGCAAGCTGATACACATCTCTTCCCTGTCCCGTTCTCTGCAACGCACCCCAGCCGGTGCCACCTGCTCTTTTCACATGGGGGTGGGTCATTCCCATAGAGGGCTCCATGACAAGAGGGTCATTGAGTCACTTAAGGAACCTGTGTCCCTGCCATTTTTTCAGTGAGGGACCAGTGAGTGCAGCTGCTTGGACTCCAACCCAGACCCCGACAGCCTCTGGCTACAGCAGGTGTCCAGCCAGTCTTCTGCCTGTGCACGGTGATAGCATCCAATCCTGCAAAGCATGGCAGAAGGTTGCATGTCCGTCCTGTTGTTTTTCTCTTAATGTCGAAGTGGACCAGCACTACAGAACGCAGTAAAGAGATGCTCAAGCAATTAAAAACCCAGCGACTATGTATCCATCAATCCTCCCTGTGGGGGGTGAGTGTATCCAAAAGAGGAAACCCGGCCCCTGAAGAGACATCAGCACTGCTGTGCTCCCCATGGCACCATTCACAGCAGCCCAGATGTGGGAACCCAACTTCCCAGCGACAGACGAGGGAGTAAAGAGAAGGTGGTGCCAGGAGCAGGTGTTGCCCTGGCAGTTGAGATGCCTGGGTCCCAGACCAGAACGCTGGGTCCAGTTCCCTGTCCTAGCTTCTGACCCCAGCTCCCGGCTAATGCAGTGATGGCTCAAGTAATTGAGTTGCTGCCACCACGTGAGAGACCTGCATGGACGGTTCTGGGCTCCCGGCTTTGATGTAGCCTGTGACTACTTGCGTGCATTTGGGGGCTGAATAGTGGTTGGGAACCCTCTTTGTGTGTGAGAGTCTGTGCTGTGTGCACGGGTATTCATTAATTAGCGGGGGTGTATGCATATAATGGACTATCATTCGGCCCTAAAGGAGAAGCAAATCCTCCCATCCGCAGCAACATGGCTGCGCCATTAGGACACGACTCCACGTGCAATAAGCCAGTCACTGAAAGACGTACGTCAAAATGGACCCACTCATATGATGTAGGAGATACAAAACCCACAAGTGCAGAGTGAAGTGGAGGAGGCCTGGGGGCTGTGGAGAAGGAAACGCAGGATTGCGAATTCTCAAGCGACCGTCACGCGAGATGGGCCGGTCCCAGAGACGTGCAGCTGACAGCCTGTGCTGCACGCTGGAGAGTGGCGCCCATGCTACGCGTTCTCATCACAGCAGACCCGACGAGAAGGAAAGCTCATCTGTGGGCCAGGAAGGGACACGGTGGGAACCACGCCTGGGTCAGGAGGACCCCAGGACGAGGACAAGCCAAAGCCCAGTGTGTTCACCACTGCCTGGGGAAAGGGGAGGAGAGAGCGAAGCTAGCACCCGGGGTATCTTTAGATGCACTTGTCCTCGTCACATAGTGCAACTTCCCAACCCCATTCTGTTTCTGCGAGAGGAGTGAGTCCCCAGACACATACTGCGTCTCCCTGTATCTGCGAAATATCTGCTTCTCACAGATAACCAGCCGTCCTAATTAATGGCACACTGTCGCAGGGGGAGCCCGGCTAGCTGAACCCGCAGCAGAGAACAGATAAGAAAAATACACTGGGGGGTGGGGGAGGGTTCTTTTTTTTTTCTTATTTCCCAAATTCCTGCTAGTATTCTACTATGTCTTATGAATTCTAAAATAATGAAACATGACACAATGCAGTCCAACGTGAGGCGTCAACATGACACAAGGCAACGCGGAAGGATTCATTACCACCAAGCATGTCACGCGTCCATGTGGCATTTTCTTCCTCCTGCTCCTACGCCTGGGTCACAGAATCTGGAAATTTCCATCTGTGGGGAAAGGAGGGCTGTAGATGGAAAGAATAGCCAAGCTTGCTTTTCAAACGACACCCAAGAGGGCTCACAAAGTTCAGAGTTCAGAGCCAGACCATGTGAGTGACCACACGTGGACACAGGGTGTCCCATCGGACAGTTGTCACCACCCAGCCTTTCCCCCCGAGCTCAAATTACAGCATGCACAGCTTTTCCAAGGAGATTATTTATTGAAGATGGAAGAAATCATCACTCTTTTTTTATTAGCAGGTGGACATGAGTGTCGACTGTCGACAAGCGGTGGAAAATCCTTTAGCACCTGCTACTGCTCTAGGGTGGTCCAAGGTCTTGCTTACAGAAATCCTCTGTGATGCACTGCCAGGCCCATCCCGCGTGCTGCACTCCTGATGTGGTGTGAGTGCCCAAACACTCGCACAGTGGAAGCTTGGCCGCCAGGGTGCCGGCGGTGGAGGCTCCACGAGGAGGCGCAGGGTCAGATGTTAGGACACCCTCGGAACACCTCATCTCCTGTCGGAGCTCCTCAGGGTGAGTCCCAGCTCCACTTCCGCTGCAGCCTCCTGCTAATTTGCATCCTGGGAGGCAGCAGGTGGTGGCTCAAGTGCTTGGGCTCTTGCCACCCGTGTGGGACACCTGGATGGAGATCCAGGCTCTTGCCTTTTGCCTGGTCCAGCCCTGGCTGTTGCAGACACTTAGGGAGTAAACCAGTGGATGAAAGATTCTCTCTCTCTCTCTCTCTCTCTTTCTCTCTCCATCTCTCTGCCTTTCAAATAATCAACAAATTTTTAAAAAGAAATGGAGCTGATGGGCAGTGACTGGGCCCCTGGGGCAGTTGCTGGTGGGAACTGATGTGGTTCTCTTGGGACCAGCTGGTGCCCTCAGGAGAAGGCTGCTACCCAAGAGCACGTCCTGGCTTGCGGTCTCACTACCTGGCCTTTCGTCTTGCATGACCCCTGCGATGATGTGACAGAGTCAGGGCCCAGCTGACGCTGCGGCCATGCTGCTTGGATTCTGTGCCTCCAAAACTGAGCATAGCAATGGGAAATGCATCACTACGTTGTGAGGCCCAGAATCCGATGTGGCTTGGCAAAGTCACACGGCCTGTGAGCGGCAGAGCGAGACCAGACATCCACGCACCCTGTGTGCGGCTCTGTCCTGGGCGCCTGGCTCTCTCTCCAGCCTGGCTGTCACCCTTGACCATGGCCCAGGCACCCTCCTCCCCCACCAGACTAGCACGGCCCTTTGGAGCAGGACTTGAGTCCTACATTATCCCAAGGCTTCCCTTGCTTGGTTTCAGAATGGTGTGGAAAGACATCAGAAGCAGCAACCTGGGGACCAAAAGGAGAGAAGCCCTTGGAGTTCAGTCTCTGCCACAGAGAACCATGTCCTTCCTTTCAGCAGGTCTCAAATTGCAATTTGCAACTGCCAGCGCGCAGAAGCAACTGGAGGCTTTGCTCTGCGGGGTCCCTGCACGCAGACTCCGCTGGTCTGTCCGTCACGCTGATGTCACCAGGAGCCACGGGGTCGCCAGAGGACCCAGCATTGCTGACTTGCGGTTTTCCAGAGAAGCAATCTGGAAATGTTGGTGACGGGAGAAGGGCTTCGGAATCGATACACGCCTTTCAATTGTCAAAGGAGGTTTTCCAAGACCCGTAACCTCAAAGGATGCCTTTCTCCAGCCAGGCCCTAAGCGAGTCCCGCCGTGCGGCTGGCGTGCACCCCATTCCTGCTCCGGTAGCTGCACAGAGCTGGGTGTCAGTAAAAGCGAGAGGGAGGGATGGAGGAAAGGAGGAAGGAAATGGAGGAGGGAGAGGGCGAGGAAGAGAAGAGGAGGAAGGCAGAAGAGAGCGAGCGAGCGAGGAACGGGGACTGGAGGGGGAAAGTACCCCAAAGGGTGGACTAGCATCATGGACAGCTTCATCGCTGTAGACTGGCTGCAGGTATCAAGTCCCACCTCCACTGCTGACCCAGCTCCCTGCTAAGGTGCACCCTGGGAGGTGGCAGTGCTGGCTCGGGATCGAGTCCCTGCCACCTGTGTGGGAGACCCAGATGGAGGACCTGACTCCTAGCTCTGGCCTGGCCCAGCCACGGCTGTTGTGGGCATTTGCAGAGTGAATCAGTAGCTGGACGTTCTCTCTCTCTCTCTCTCTCTCTCTCTCTCTCTCTCTTTTTCTCTGCCTTTCAAATAAATAAAAATAAATACACTTTAAAAAAAATAAAGTTCAGAGAGAAGAAGGAGCCTGCTACAAATGCCCCCACTCCTTGCTGCCCTTGCAACCCCCAAGACCATCTAACAGGACCCTTCCATGGCCTTGGCTCCTGGGGCTCAACACCTTTTTGATTGAGGATGACGTGGTCACTCCATCAATTTATCACCACATATAAAATTGGCATTCAGACATGGCTGACCTGGAACGAAATGGAGTTTACTGAGCAGTCAGTCCCAGTGGTCCCTGAGCAGAGGCACCCTCGTGGAGAGGGGCTGGGATCAGAGGCGGGGACACCTGGCCTCAGGTGGTCTTCAGACAGCACCCTTCTGCCCTCCAGACTCCGAAAGTTCCTGCAGGTCACACACACACACTGGGGCCCCGAGTTCAGTCTCAAGGCTCTGACCTCCAGGTGCCTCTTCTCAGCGGTGAGATGTGAGGGCAGTAAGGGCCTGCTCTCACCCTGCGGGTGCCCTGCCTTGCCCGGCTGCAGGCTGGACGGTGCCTTTACCTCCTCTCTGGACCACCCCGGGCAAGGTTTCTGCTCAACATTTAGTGCTGCCACCACCATGTAGGTGGCCTTCATTTGTCTAAAATCTGTGTCCCCTCCCTCCTGGGAGCTCAGTGCTAAACACTAAAAATAACAGGTGCTGTGTTGAACGACCTGGAGACACACGCCACTGTCCAACTTGTAGAGGGCACACGCAAAATCCCAGCCAGGCGGCTAGAGTGCAGCCGGCTCGGGAGTGACTGCTGGGGTTTTGAGAGGGGCTGTTCATAGCCTTCTGCTGTGGATCTGCACAGCCCAGGGCCACAGCAGGTGGTTTAGGACAATAGAAACATGTCCTACAACGCCGGGAGCTCCAAGTCCAAGGGCAAGGCGTCCTCAGGACCACACTCCCCCCAGAGGCTCTAGGAGAGAATCCTGCCCGGCTTCTTCCAGCTCCTGGTGGCCCCTGACCTCCCAGGGCTGGTGACCGCATCACATGGCTCCAGTCTCTCGCCCCGTCTTCGGCTGGCCGTCTCCTCCCTGGCGTCTCTGCGTCTCTCTTCCTAGAAGAACTCCAGTCTTTGCATGTCTGGAGGACCCTCTTTCCAATCAGGTCTCCCTCTGAGGTCCTGGATGGGCTTGAATCGGGGCCAACGGGGTTCTGTGCGATGCACTGCACACCCCCAGATCCATTCTTTGTGAAGGAGAGTCTAAGCAATAAAAGAAGTACAGTAGCTACCCCCCCTCCCAAATCTGCAGACTCACTTTCCAGTTTCCAGTTACCTGAGATGAGCCAGGGTCCACAATTGTTCAATGGAAAAGTTCAGAAAGAAATCATTAGAAATTTTGAGTTGCACATCCATTTTGAGTAGCTACTCCATTCCTGGTCCCAGCCCAAGACCTGAGCCATCCCTCTGTCCTGCGTGTCCATGCTGTATGTATGGCCTACCCACCTGACAGCCACTTGGTCATCTCAGACATCAGGGACGTGAGGCTAAGAACCATCCACAGCTTCAGGAATCCATCAGGGTCTTGGGCCATAGCTCCTGGACAATGGGGACCAAGTCACCAATGCCTGGAAAACCCCCACCATGTGGGCAATTGTCTTCAGGTGTCGCACTAACCCTTTGCCACCCACACCCCTGGGAGACTGAGGGACCCCCAGCCCTGAGGCCCCAGGGGGTGGGAGGTGGGGGTCAAAGCACCAGCCCATTGCTACGTGAACAGCACCCTGGAGCCCCACCACGCCTGGTCCACTCAGATGCGTCTGCTTGCTGGACGCCGCCTGGAATTCTTGCACCAGAGAGATTTTGCTGCAGGATATCAAACACCATCTGACAACGCGTTCATCTTTAATCTGCACAGTGCACCTTTCCTTTGCGAGTCGTTTGCCTTGCACGGCACGATGTGATTCCCGATAAATTCTCAAAATGTGCAGCCTCCCTCAAGAGGAGGCAAAAACCTAGCAGGAAGAGAGGCGAGGAGGGGGCTGAAGGCACAGACTTCTGGGAGTCCGTGGCGCTGCAAAGCATACGGAAGGGAGTAGCACATGGCGAGGGTCTCCTGCCCTGTTCCTAGGAGGCCTGTGTGATGGGGCGGAAATGGGGGGAGGCACGCAGCCCCCTCATTCACTCCTCCTGGAATTAATTCCTGGGAACAGAAACAAACCGCAGCATCGCCCACCTGTACCCCCTTTCACAGACAAGCCCTGCTGAACGCGGGACAGAGCATGCCCGGGAGAGTGGCAACGACACCCTGCCTACTACTGCTCTCAGTTTCTCTCAAGGATCACAGCGGTTATAAATCCAATATTCAGCTCCCAAGTAAGCATTGAAAAGAAAAAAAAATCACATTGCAACATTAACACCCAAATGGCCAAAACTTCGCAGGTACATATGCAAATCAGCATATTTGCATGAGAGCACGTGTATGCACACGCACACGTGTACATGTGCGTGTACAGGTACCCACATGCGTGTTTGGGAGGGGGCACCTCTAAATCCCCACGCCATACACCAATGTCACATTTTAATGTAATATCATGTCCAATGCATATTCATGAAACGGGATCTTGGCAGGAGCACAAGAAAAGTGGGATGAAGTGTGTTTGGCGGATGCGTCACGTTTCCAGGCCAGCGGATTTTTTGATTAAAGTCCCTTATCCGTTTTATCATGCATATCCACTCTCTGATTAAAGTGATCTGGGGCTGACACTCACAATGTCGTATGCACTGAGACCCTTCACACGAAACATGGCTGGAATTTATATCCTTAAAAAAAAAAAGGGAAAGAAAGAGCCCGTGCACCCGACAACAAAACTGAAACAGGGCAGCTTCCATTTAAACACAAGTCTGAGAGCCGTCTCGGCCCCGAGTTCAAAGAGAGTTAACCCCGAATATCAATCAGTGTCCAACTTCAGAGGCTGGATTTTCTGTCTGTCTTTTTTTAAGTTAAGGCCCTTTTTTTCTGATTTGTTGGGCTTTTTATCAAATGTTTCCACTTGAGAGAAACATAAGAAGGAACTCCCGCAGCAGAACCTACATAACGAATTTCCCCGGACGCCAAACTTCCTGCCACGGGCCCCATTCCTCCTCCTCGGGCGCCTCCTCCCAGGGCGGCCCTCCGGGGGCCCCTCGCAGGTGCCAGATGCTGACCGCACACCTGAGGCTCCGCAGGAAGCCCCCTGCCGCCCCCTCTAAGAGTCACAGGACGCCAGGACGCCAATGGCCGAGGGAGTGGCCCGACCCTCGGAAGGTCAGTTGGCGCCCAGAGAGAGTTGGAGGAGAGGCAGCGTGCACCTGGACTAGGGAGGCCGAGCGTTGGGAGAGCTGTGCCCAGGCTGCCTGGGGAGTCCTGGGAGTCCGGCGTCCTGCCCCAGCTGCCCAGCCTGGGGGCCCGCGCACATCTGCGAGTGCCCTGCGGGAGTGGACACAGTGGTTTCGCTCTCGTGGGCCTGTTCTCAGGTCAAGTGAAAACTTCTCCATAATCAGGGACAGGCAACCGAAAAGGGGCGGGGTCTGCCGGAACTGAGCAGAGTCGTGGCCTCCAGGCCGGCGCGACCTTCTGCCCACGTCCACCTGTGGTCACAAGAAGACACCCTTGCGTTTTCAGGTCCTGGGCTCCCTGGACCCCCCTCCTCCGGCCTCTCTGGGTGTCTTCTGTTTGCAGCTGGCCATCTCCCCAAGTGGCCGCCCCCACCGCACCGGCACCCACGCCTGAGCCAGCCTAGGTGCTGCTCCCCGCCCCCACTGCGGGGGGAGAGCTGGGTCACCTGTTTCCCGGGCCCCCCACTCTGTTTAAAACCTGACAGCAGGGCCTGCCCTTGTTCTCTCTCGCGTCCTTAGCAACCTGGGCTGGTGCAGGCCACAGGAAGTGGTCCACAGGCCATGGTCCATTCATGAAAGACAGGAACCGTGACCCATTGGTCTGGTGGCCCAGGGTGCCAGACTCAGCCCTGGCCCCTCCCACTCCCTGACCTCCTCAGGCCTCACTGATAGAAACTTGCAGGGGGGTGAATGTGGCTCAGAGAGGGGCAGTCGCCTATCTACGGCCACTCAGCCAGATGTCACAAAGCAGCAGGTGTTAAAATTAAAGGTAGCTGGATAGTGATAGGCTGTATTGACAGATAGCTTAGATGTCGATACATGATAGATAGATAGATAGATAGATAGATAGATAGATAGATATTAGATGAATGATGACAGATGATCAATAGATATCAGACAGATGATAAGATAAAAAGGTTGATGGATTATATAGACAGATGGTAGGTAGACAAAGCTGACTGGAGAGATAGATGATGGATAGAAAGACAACAGATAGAGAGAAGATGGAAGGGATCAGCACGGAGCTGCCAGCTTTCACTTGGTCGCGGGGCAAGAGCGGGCCCCTCTCATTCTCTCTCCATACGGGGAAGCACCGTGCGCTGCCTGACTGTGTTCCGAGGCAGGCCCGCGCATCAGAGCGGAGGTCGAGTCCACTCCAAGGCGCTTGGCTTCTCACTCACTCGCGGTCACCTCCTCATCTTCCCCACATGGATCCGAGCTGGGCAAGCGTCCCCGGCCTGCCCTGGTCCTGGGGCCGCAGCAGGGGCCACACAGGAGCCCAGCTGGCCTGAGACAGAGAGTGTCCACATCCTCTTGACCCCCTTCTTACCCAGGACATGTCCATCCCACAGGTCTCACTGGCGGGAAGTGGGAACCCAGTGGCTGAATGCTGGGTCCTCCCTACCGACACATTGTGTGCACCACGTGGCCAGGCACCAGCTGCCTGCCTTCCTAAGCCCCACTCGCTTCCTTACCTAAAAAAAAATGGGGCAAAGGAGCCCCGGAAGATGTGCACGGAGCCCAGATTCCCACCCAGAGCATGCCCACTGCTTTGGAGAATCACCCCAGGGGGCACTCCCACCCTAAGAACCGGCCGCCTGTCCAGCCCCTGGCAGGCAGCACTGAGACCCGGAGCTCATGAGCCAGGCCTGGCCCCCGGTGCAACAGGGCGCAGCAGGAAGGGGAGCTTTCCCAAGGTGCTGCCCGCTCTCCCTCGGGAAAACCAGGCACGTGGGTCGGGAAGAGGAGACGCTGTCCGGGTGCCAGGGCCAGCAGCTGGCAGAGGGCACAGCGCGGCTGCCTCGGAAGCACCGTGCAAGGTCACTTCCAGCAGTGCAATGTCACAGATGGTGGAGTAGAGTCTCTGAGTGGTGAGGCTGGAAGACAGCGCCCCTCCCCGAGGCTGCAGGACCCCAATCACCCACGCTCAATCGCCCCTTTCTCCCTGGCACGCAGCTTTTCCATGGCCACGGGCCACCGTGTGGATGGAAGGACACAGCACGGGAGGTGGGAGGGAGCACCCGCGTTGCCTGGAAGTTAAACCTGGGAGAGCTCGCATGCGGCATCTGAGAGTCTGCGTGGACACAGTGCATGGGCAGAGGTGGCCCGCGAGGGCCTGTCCCCAAGCGTCTGTGCCACGGCCATCCAAAGACAGAAACAGGAAAGCCTCACAAGCCAGGTGATGCTGAAGGGGGCGCTCTGGTGGCTCCTGGTCCTGCACAGCCTGGCACGTAGCCGCCGGGTTTAGAAGCTGTGCTGGAATTTTAATCCTTTTCTAATTTCATCTCCCCTTTCTCCACACCCACTCAGAGCCCCGCGGAGATCTGCCTTTTGTATCCTCCAACTTTAACCTTGGTTTAAGCTCCATCCTCCTCAAATCCCCACAGGCAGGAGCGTGGGGGTGGAGGGAGATGGCGGGGGGGAGGAGGAGGAGGGGGGAGGAGGGGTGGACATAAGCAGATTCAGGAAGGAGGAGAGACCTCAAGTCTCTTCAAGGCCAGGTGACACTCAGCAGGGTGCCCCTCCACACCCCACCCAACCCCTCACTCAGCCCCCACCCTGCTCTGTGCCCAGCGCCCGGGTCCTAAGACGCTGCCTACTGCCGACCCCACGTGCGCCCTGCTCTGCACCTCACACTGCTTCCCCTCCCTGTAGTTGGCTGCTCTCCCTCCACCTGCTGTGGTCCCCAGCAAGCCTCCAGCTGGACCCCTAAGAGCCTCTGACACCTGCGCCCACGGCGGCCACAGATGGCGCCAGAGAGCAAGGATAGCTCTGCAGGGCCTCCGGGAAGGTCACACGACCCGCAGGCAACAGCGCCTGCATCTCTGTACTGAGGTTATTTGAAAAGCAGAGAGATGGAGAAAGGGAGACCATCCACGCACTGGTTCACCCCCAAGACAGTGCTGGGTCCGGCAGAAGCCAAGATCCAGGAACCCAAAATCAGCCTCCTACGTGGGTGGCAGGGCCCCACGTGCCTGAGCCGTCGGTGCAGCTGCCCGGCGTGTACCCGACAGGAAGCGGGGTCAGAAGCAGCGCCAGGACTCAAACCCAGGACGCCGACGTGGGACGCAGGCGACTTCACTGCTGCACCCACCGCCCTCCCCAAGCCTTGCACGCGAGTTCCCAGCATTCCGCAGGCCGGCCCACTCTGAGCCCCCCCACCCCCGACAATGTTCTGGATACAGATGACACTTGAGAAACCACCAGGCCTGTGAAAGTTCACGTCTCAATAAGAAGCTATGGAAATTGCAAATTATATTAACAGTCATGCAATACCACTTGCTGCTGTATTTTCCTAACGTGGTTTTGATGGGTAGAAATTTACATAAATTATATGACTTGGATTCCTGGGAGCGCTGAGGGAGCTGGGAGACCCCTTTGCGTCTCGCTCCCTTATTACACGCGTGTGGGATTTGTTCTTTCCTCCCCTGCTCACCAGGTATTTATCAAGTGTCCACCTGGCTCAGCATTTCCCCAGACCCTGAGGGGCAGGCGTGAGTCAGGTTCAGCCCCATGGTCGCTGCACAAATGGGGCGACAGTTATACCTCGGGGTGACCGTGAAAGCTTCGTAGCCTTGGACAAGTCAATCTGTGCCCCTCAGCTTCCCAGTGTGTGGACTGGGGAGAAGAGGACGTTCTCGGACAGGCTTTGGGAGGACGACATGAGACGAAAACCACGCAGGCACTGGGCATAGCCTCGGGGAGGGGACAGTAACCAAGCCACAGAGGACGTGAGCTGGGTGGGCTCCTGGGCAGAGCTGAGAGGCCGTGCATGACAGGGAGTGACGATAAGGGTAAGCAGGCGCACCGGGAGCCAGGGGTGCACGGGGAGTGGGGAGCAGTCGGCAGCCCGGGCTGGGCCAAGTCGAGAGCCCAGGAGCTGGGGGAGAGGCTCAGAATTGAGATACTGATGCCAACAACCACAGCGACAGTCCCAGGACAGCTGGTGCGCCTTGAGCAGGCACTGCTGAGTACTATCTGTGCGTTCTACGCTCCGGCCCGCCCATCTCCCTACAACTCAGGTGCAATCGTAATTCCCATTTTACAGATGTGAAAACCGAGACACAGAGGGAGCCTGCAGGGCTGGCCAGCAGCTCGTCGGGGCGTACAGGCCAGGGCCGGGCCGTGGCCCGTTTCGGATCATGATGCTTTTTGCAAACTTAAGTCAGGTGCTGCCATGGTGTTCTACTTCAACTTCGCAGTGTCCTGTAAACTCGACAGCACCCTGACAGCCAACAGGAAGGGGAAAAGGACCCCGCGAGCCTGCTCTCACAGCTCTACTGACACTGGCGCTGCTTAGTTAAGGAAGCAACTGGCAGCCACAGGTTTCTTGTTTCTTCTACAGCAGCAGGAAGCGCAGGAGATCCTTAAAAGGCCCAGCAGTGGTCACGAGGGCTCGGGGGGGGTGGTTCAGACAGCCGGAACTGCTGCTCCCCTTCTGTGGGCCGGGCGGCAGGCAGCACAGAGCCTCCGCGCCAGGGCCCGGGGCAGTGGGGGGCAGCAGGCAGAGGGCTGGTTCTGAGTCCTGAGTCGGGCCAACCCCGTCCAAGAGCTGTGAGCAGTGCCCATGAGCCACAGCGCTCACCCTGCGCCCTCGCACCCTCCACCAAGGAGGCCTTGGTGTGCTGGAGCTCACTCAAGCCAGGCCTCAGCTCGGAGATGAGCCCCACTTAAAGACGGGAAGACTGAGGCTTGAGGGTTCAGTCCCTACGTCGAGACCCTCCCACTAGCAAATGAAGCAGCCAGGACTCCAGGCTGGAGGTCGTGGTCTGAGCCTGGCCCCTTCCCACGCACACCTGTAGCTGGAAGTGACAGGACGGGGGCTGGGGCAGCTCCCGGTGATGCTGCATCTCGTGTGGCCTGGGCCGTGCTCTACGCTCTGTGTCTCCCGCTCTGCCACCGCTGCTGGCACAAAGCCTCCGACCCAGGCTGGCCCCCACAGCATCAGCTCCCTGCCTTACAATTCTGCAGGCTGGAGAAGCCCCGGCCTCCAGGGACTGGCAGGGTCCCCAGAGCCCAGGAGGTGCGGCGTGAGGCTGGTGCCTGGGTCGCCATCCACACCTGCTGTGGCCTTTGTTCTGCCAGCAGTCCTGGGGCAGGTTCTGGGCTGGCCTTGCTTTTCAGCTGGAGAGGGTAATGCTCCAGGCCGCGGGCAGCCGTGACCCTGTGCTACAGCCGAACCCAGCGCTCAGATGCCCGTCCAGAGCAGCCCCTGCTCCGACCCACCGAGCTCCTCCTCCAGGCCAACGTTTTACGGAGCTTCTGTAAGAGCAGCGGGTGGCAGGATGCAGAGGAGGGAACAAGGACCCCCAAGCCATGGAAATGAGCTGGAGAGGGGCTGGTGCTGTGGCGCAGCGGGTTAATGCCCTGGCCTGAAGCGCTGGCATCCCATGTGGGCACCAGTTCGAGACCCAGCTGCTCCACTTCTCATCCAGCTCTCTGCTGTGGCCTGGGAAAGCAGTAGAAGACGGCCCAAGTGCTTGGGCCCCTGCACCCGCGTGGGAGACTTGGAGGAAGCTCCTGGCTTCTGGCTTTGGATCAACACAGCTCCAGCCATTGTGGCCAATTGGGGAGTGAACCAGTGGATGGAAGACCTCTCTCTCTCTCTCTCTGCCTCTCTTCTGGCTGTGTAACTCTGACTTTCAAATAAATAAATAAATTTTTAAAAAAAGAAAGAAATGAGCAGGATGATGTGACAGGAGGGTGAGGTAGGGGATGACCTTAGGTCACGTGACCCAGGAAGATCTCCGAGGAGGAATGCTCCAGTGAAGACACAGGAGGTCATGCAAAGACCCGGAGGTACCTGCTGTGAATGGCACTGGCAAGGTAGGCAGGGAACCACTCACACATGACCCTGGGGGACTTTATGCTAAGTGTGGTGGAAAGAAAACTAACCTGCCCTGGGCCTTAGCAGATAAGAACGGCTTACTTAGAAAGACTTCTTCTTGTCGAGGCTCCTTGATTGTTGTAGGAAATGGGAGTGGAGAGAAGGAGTGTTCTGGGCTAGAACGTATAGTTCTGAGTCCACAGGACCACCACAGCCAACTGTCCCAGTGCAGACACAGACAGGCGGCTGCTGGGAGGACAAGGGATTTCAGCAGAAACTTCACTTAGATCAAACGAAGGCCACTACTCCATTCGAGTCGAGTCTGCGCAGGACATGTGATGGTCACCGGCGTGCAGGTCGGCTTGGAGGCTCAAACGGGACAGCTGGTTCCTGCTGCTGGAGCTGGGGCTGCGTGGAGGGGAGCTTGGACAGACAGAAGTAGGAGCCGGAGCCCACACACCCTCCAGACAAGCGGCTCAGCGGGACAGAGGATGGAAGATGGGTGGCACGCCCGTCTCACTGCCACGGCAGCACCAGGAGCATCGTGCCGTTCCCAGATGGCAGGGGGCTCTGCCCCGCGTCCTGAGAAAGAGCTGCGTGTTAGACTCCACGCTGCCCCCCTTAGGCCACCCTGAGAGCAGAAGGCACCCCAGAGAACCCAGGGAAAACAGTCTTGCCTCTCTGTTGGGGGCAGGGCAGATGGTGGCTGGGGTAAAGTTGCTGCCAGTAAATCAATAAACAGATCAATGAGAAACCCAACGCCCCAGTTTCAGTGCGCTCGTGTCTCCCTTGGACCGGTCATGGCGTGATCGTCACCATGAATTTGGTTCCCTCCAGGGACTAAAGCTGTAAATCAGACGATGCCAAGGCATCTACGTACTCCCACCAACAGGGGACTTCAGAAACTCACGGAAAATGGAAGCCAAAGAGAAATGTATTTCGCTGCAAAAAATCTTAAATCCAAGCACAGTTTTTTCATAATAGGTATTTTCCACAAACTTTTTGAAGATCCTGCATATGCATGGATTTCAAAAAAAATTGTATAAAGAAACTTATCTTTTAATTCCACTTTCCACGAGCTTTTTGGAGTGCACTTACTTAAGCTTTTGGGATTTCTTCATCCAGCCCTCCGTACAGTTCTAGGGATGAGGCAGAATGCGCTATCATCTCCATTACATGGATGTTCGTCCTTCCACAGCTGTTGGTCGCCTACCGGCTCTGCCCAGGAAATTCTCTGGGGGTGCACAACACACACAGGGGCTGAGGCCAGCGCAGGGCGTGGCCGGCTACGCAGAACCTATGGACCAAATCTGCCCGCCGTCTGATCTGTACGGAGATCTGAGGATGGATTTGCATTTTTAAATGGTTAGAAAAATCACATAGAATGGTCTTTTATGACTTAGAAACTTATATGAAATTCAAATTTCAACAGCCACCAATAAAGTTTTATTGGCACACAGCCACAGAGCGTGTTTGTGCACCTTCTATGGCTGCTCTCACGCTGAAGAGGGGAGCTGAACGGGACAGGAAGATGGCGACATGCACTCTCTGGCCTTTAGAGAAACAGCTTGCCAACACCTGGTTGGTGGGAACAGCGATCCGAGCGGGGGTGTCTGCGGAGACCGGCTCATTTCATTGTCACCTTCTCTGCACTATGAGAGGAACCCAAAGCTCAGCCTCCCCCAACTTCTAGAAGAACATCGTCAGAGTGTCGTGTTTTCACTGCCCTCAGGATGGCTGTGTCATGTGCGGTGCACAGTTGACCCTGCTGTTGTCATTGTGTGCAAAGTAAGGGGCATACGCATGGGCGCCAGGTTGACGAGTGGTGGTCTGGTGACGGTTGAGTCTGCTCCCCCCGGCGGGAGCTCGGTGCCCGGAGGTCTCCTCCGTCGCCTGTGCAGACGCGGCTGGGCAGGGACTTTCCCTCTGCAATTGCATCCTCATCAGCAGGCTTCCCGTACAGCCACTGTGGCGGGGCCCCCTCCAATCAACTGATGGCGCTGGGGTCCTGGGACAGCGGATTCAGCTGCGAGATGTCCTTGGACTTGAGTCACACCATCAGCTCTTCTGGGGTCTCCAGCCCTGCAAATTTAGGGTTTCCCAGTCCCGACAACCACAGAAGCCAGTTCACTAAAAATATGAGCGTGAGGCCGGCGCCGCGGCTCACTAGGCTAATCCTCCACCTGCGGCACCGGCACACCGGGTTCTAGTCCCGGTCGGGGCGCCGGATTCTGTCCCGGTTGCCCCTCTTCCAGGCCAGCTCTCTGCTGTGGCCCGGGAAGGCAGTGGAGGATGGCCCAAGTGCTTGGGCCCTGCACCCACATGGGAGACTAGGAGAAGCACCTGGCTCCTGCCATCGGATCAGCGCACCGGCCGGGGCAGCCATTGGAGGGTGAACCAACGGGAAAAGGAAGACCTTTCTCTCTGTCTCTCTCTCTCACTGTCCACTCTGCCTGTCAAAAATTAAAAAAAAAAAATATGAGCGTGTGTGTGTGTGAGAGAGAGAGAGAGAGCGCGCGAGCCTGCTGGTTCGGCTTCTCTGGAGAGCTCTGACTCATGGAGACTTCTGGAAAGCAGCCGCCGGCTAGGACAGGCAGGCCCGTCAGCAAAGCCACAGCCAGAACCGGGCTTTCCTGCCTCCGGTCCAGCGCTCTTCAGAATCAAGAGTGATTTGTAACCAGCTCTGGCGACTGTTGAGTTCTGCCGGCTGCAAAGCACAGAGCCATAAAGCAGCCACACCACGACGATGTCGTGAGGATTTAACAAGGTGATGCGTCCGCAGCGCTGAGAGCTGAGCCCGGAGCCCAGAGAGCACACGGTCCTCACCAGCCAGCGTGATCATTAGCATCACGGCCGGGCCCTCTCGCTGCCAGAGCCCTGGCGGCTGCAGCCCCGGCCGCCCAGAGTGACCTTCCAGAGGCCGCCTGTCTGCCTCCGGTCCCGGGACCCGAGCGCACCGTCCCTTGTCCGCGTGCGATTGTGCGCCTTGAACACACATCGCTCACCGCGTATTTGCAAACCTCCTTCCTCTGTTTAAAAGTGCAAGAAATAGTTAAATGTTTCCCATTGTTGTATCAGTGAACTAGTTCAAAGATTGCCAACTCAGTTCAATCAAAATTAGTGACAAGCAAGCAATTTTCCCGTTCCGTGCGGCGCGGGGAGCTTTTTGTTTGGCTTTGTTTTATTGGAGGTGATTCACTGCCTCACTGAGTAGCTCAGGCAGTTCTGTCTCCTTTTGTCTAGATAAGTGTTATCCAGTAAAATGAACACAATAAGACTATGTTTACCTTAATGCTGTTTAAAAATCACATCGCAATGAGAGATCAATAGCTCTCCACAATTCGCTGAAGACCCGGCTGGGAAAGAGAAATTCAAATCGCATTGATTTTTTTTTTCTATGAGTGAGTGTGTGTGTGTGTGACAATGATAATCCAGGAGCAGGGGTGCTGACAATACCGCACTTGAGCGCTGAATCTAAACGCAAGGCAGAAGCGGCCGAGAGGGTCGCTAGACTGCTGGGCCCTGTACCTGTTGCCCAGGAAATTGGGAGAAACAGCAAAGACAGGGGTTCGGGGGGGATTTCTTTCCCCCGCCCCCAACACTTTCCGTGTGTCCACAGGTCATAGCCCTGGGAAACGCAGGTCTGGGGGACTTCAGAAGTGTCTCAAGTCCTCCCTTCTCACAGGGCTGGCTGGGAAAGGGAGGGCCTTGGCCGGGAGCCGCCCGGGGGGCACATGCGTGGCAGAGTGTTGGCTCTCTGAAGGCAGAGGTCCCATCCCCCTGGCGAGAACCCTGGCACACAGCAAAGACCTGTGGAGTAGGTAGACTGAGTCAGAGAACAGAGAAGGGGAGGGGAGGGGCGGGGGGAAGAGGGAGGGGCACATCAGCTTGGTCTCAGGGAAGCTTGACCCGTGTGAGCGCTCGGACACACTATCTGGCTTCTCCCCATTCCAGCAATACCCGGCTTCCGAAAAGTAATGGAGCTGTCCCTACACGCTTCCAGGCCCGGCCCGGGTGCCCACGCTGTGGCCAAACAGCTGGGACAAGAGCCTGCTCTTTCTGCCACAAACCCGTAAGCGTGTTTAGGTCTCCGTGGCCCGTAGACAGCGCTCGTGGCCTGCGAGGGACCACCGGCTCGGTGGCTGCAGCCTGCGGAACCAGGGGCCCGAGACCCCCCGTTCCTGCTCCGACCACTTTGAAACACGCTTTGGAAGAAGTAGAATTAAAAAAAACACCAAAGGCGGGGGAAAGGGGGAAGAAATGTAAGTGGAGAAATTATTGGAACAGGAGAGGGTTTAATGGCAAGGCTTGCATCCTGCAATTTCACACATTAAAACATATTTTTAAAGAAACGACTGCAGCGCTGATTGTATAAGGGCAAAGCTTTTCGCTCTTCAGACTCTTAATAAGGGTTTCCCATAGAGAAGACAAATACATGCTTGATGCATTTTTAATCCTTTGCCAATACATTTGACTAAAGCTGTTTGCAGTTTCAATGACAGGATTTAACTTGCCCTTCTGTAGCCAGCGCAGCTGATTACTAATGACATTTCCGAAACACAAGCTCGAAATTTTCATTCTGCTCGGACCGGGCCCCTGCTCGGCACCCCACGGAAGGGAACACGCACCTGAAGTGGGGGCAAGCCTTCTCCCGCCCGCCGGGGCAAAGGGGCATCCCCAACACGGCGCCGCCCACAAACCCTCACCACCCCGGCTGCCTGCGGGGAGCAGGGGCGGGACCGAGCTGGGCAGCTCCTTTGCCCGTGGCCATGACCTTGACAGCCCTTTCTACGAGAACCACCCTGTGCCTACTGGGTGATCTTGGTGCCATTAAGCCAAGTTCACAGGGATGTGTAGATTTCTCCGGATCTCCTCCATGGACAAGCCAACGGAGAAAGCTGCCGGGAGGAACCGACAGCGGCTTCGCAACAGGGGATTCTGAGAAAGCTCTGGGCGCTTTGCGGAATTTCCAAGCACGGGAGAGAAAAAAAGCCTGACCAGACCCAGCGGATTACTCTGCTTTTTTTTTTTTTTTTTTTTTTTAAGCGTTTTTAAGAAACAAATGAATGCCGGGGTTAAAATGAAATTACATAGGCTGATGCCCACCAGGCTGGCCCCGATGCTCAGCCGGGTTCCAGGAGGTTCATATGAGCAGTAAGCAGGCACACACAACAGAACAGGACCCAGCACCTGGTGCAGGCTACCAGCCAGTGCCTGGGAGGGGGCTGGGTCTTGCTTTGGTTGTAAAGTCTTCCCCCTGGGGAGGGTGGCATGGGACACCCCAGAGGAACAGGAAGGAGCGAGCAGGGCTCAGAGACAGGGACGGAGAAGTCCCCGCTCTTCCACCCACGGGCAAGACTCGTTCGCACAGGAGGCTTTCAGCCTGTGGGTATTATCCGCTCAGCCCTGACCCCCCAGGAGCCACAGAAAATCAATCCTGCCTTTTACTAAGTTTGCGCTAATTTTACACGGAACTGGAATTACTGCTGCAAAGCTGAGCAATTCTCTTCTCTCTCTAAGTTCGCGACACTTGGGGTTCAGGTTTGGAAAATCCTATCGCTATTTTGAAAGAAAAAAAAAAAGATGATGATGATGAAGGAGAAGAAAGGCTGGGGTGTTGAGGGGCTGCAGTGTGAGAGATTTTAATAGCTAATAATAGGAGAGAGCATAAAAGCACACAGTCGATTTACACCCAGGAGCCCCTGTGTAAGCGTTGCTTGTCAGTCTCGGGGTGTACAGTAGAGGGGCCAGCTTCTGAGCATGGCAGCCAGAAATATAAAGTCCAGATTTAATTCTGATACAGAGAAATACAATTTCAAAACCGGACGTCTTATCATCGGCATGTCCCATGGAGAACTCATTTCCCTAGCAAAAGGCTGTCAATGCCATTATGTTGTACAAGGAAGCAATTTACCACTACAGCTAAACAGGGCTACCAGGGCTGGGGGAACTTAAGCATTTGAAGTTATCGCTCAGGAAAAAAATAGCATTTCAAATGTCAGTGAAATGGGAAGGAATAATTGAAAAGTATCAATCAGAGAAGCTAGGGGTTTCCAAGGCCGGTGCGGCCTGACCACTGCCCCTTCCCCTGTCCTGCTCGCCGTGTAGGCTCCCTCCCCACCCCCACGCCTCCCCCACCCCGTGCCGCCCCCCCCCCCCAGCTCTCCTCAACCCTGCACCTGCCCCACACAAATCCACAGAAGGTGGCTGCCTGGTCTTTGTTCTGTGTCAGCTGTCCGCAGACCCCAGGGGAGTAGATGTGCCCCCCACCAGAGCTCCTGACCCAGGCTGGGCTCAGGACCACCGGGAAGGCCAGCCACGTGGCCTGGAAAGTTACCTGTCCTCACGAGGCACCCACAGGGTGCCCTGGGCCCAGCGCCTCCTTATTCACGGAGGACATTTCAGGAAAGCTTGGAGCAGCGAGAGTCCAGAGTAGTGTTGCTGTCTCGCCCCCACCACTGGCTGCTCCCCAGGCACCCTGACCAGGTACGCCTGTCAATCAAGTGGGGAGAGCGGCACCCGCCTGGAGGACAGGGTGTGGGGATGAGATGGGACATGGATAGCACTGCTGGGGTTCTGCCTGGAATGACCGTCACTGTCACGACTCCACTGCCCCTGGAGGGACAGGCAGACTCCGGCGACGGCTTCGCCCCTGGGGGTCGCAGCCAACCACCGGCTCCTGACCCCTCCCACACTCTGAAGCCTCACTCCCGCCTGAGACCCTTGCACTGGCTCTTCTTGGATCCGGAATGCTCTCCCCATAGGTCTTGGCGTAGCTGCCTGCTTCTCATTCAATCCTCAGTGCAAGCAGGAGCGCCTAGGAGAGGCCGCCCCCGGCCAACCCACGTGACACTGCACTTGCCCTCCCGTTCCTGGGCTCGACTTTGTTCGTGGAATTTATCCTTGCAGTTTCTGTTTGCCTTTCCTACTGGAAAACAGCTACCGTAAGAACATAAGGCCGTTGTCTTGTTCTGTACTGAATGCCTTCCCCACGGACTGACCCTGGAACAAAGCAGACAAGCACACGCCTTCTCCTATACTCACAGCGGACGCCTGGAACTTTGGGTAGTGCTGAACTCCTGTTAATGTGATCTCTCTCTCTCTCTCTCCCTCTCCCTCTCTCTCTCTCCCTCTCCCTCTCCCTCTCTCTCTCTCTCTCTCTCTTTCTCGCTCTCCCTCCTCCCTCCCCGCCATCTCTCTGTCCCTCTGTGTCTGTCTGTTTCAAAGTTGCAAGCAACATAGACAGCGCAGATACGCTGGACAGAGGGATGGCTCCTTTCCCAGGTGGAACAGAGTAGGATGGACAAGGTGTGTGCTCAGAACAGCCACGTGAAGCTGATGAGTGACTGACTTCCAGAATATTCCGTGAATATTTTTGGACTGCTGCAGAAAAGGCAAGGTCAGGCAGGAGGGCCCTGCACCGTGTTGTGTCGGCGCCACCATTTGTGGCTGCACGGACGAAGCAGGGCCTGGGAGGCCGTGCCGATGAGCGGACACTGGGCCTGTGCAGCTAAGCCCCGCCTGGGTGAGCAGCTGGGCCTGGGCGGGGCCATCGCTGCCCCAAAGCAGCCAGGGTCTGCAAAGCAGCCCTTGGGGGTCAAGTTGTGGATGTGGGGTGGACAGCCCGGGTCAGCCTAAGAGGACAGCAAATGTGCATCGTGCTGCGAGCCTCCTGCCTCTCCCGGAACAGCCGCTGGTGCACTGGGCCCCACCAGAAGCTGTTTGGGTGACAGCAGGAGCACCCCACTGGAGCAGGGCTCTGCACGGGAGGCCAGCCCCAACGGGACGCCACCCATGCTCCGCACCCAACTCAGGCAACCCTGGCTCCCTCCCCTCATCCCCGAGGTCACCTGGGCTTGGGCCCCACCTGCCCCTCTGCCCCCAGCACACACCCTTCGGTTCCAGTCACACCAAAGTACTTCTGGTGCCTCTCGCCGCCCGCAGCCCCAGCTCTGATGGTGCCGCAGGGGTCCTTCCCATGCTCAACGCCCGCCTGACCCCTCCTTGCCCTGTCTGACCCGATCCTGGGCTCTCTTCAGGAAAACCTCGCCCAGGCCCCCAGAAGGTCCCCAGGAGGACC
This sequence comes from Oryctolagus cuniculus, assembly GCF_964237555.1. NCBI lineage: Eukaryota > Metazoa > Chordata > Mammalia > Lagomorpha > Leporidae > Oryctolagus > Oryctolagus cuniculus. The sequence goes on along the minus strand of NC_091451.1, from coordinate 41,291,818 downwards.
ATCAGCTGCCCCACCTGGGTGCCCTCCTCACCCGCCTTTCCCCCACACCTGGGATAACAGTGGCCCTCCATATCCACGTCCCAACCAGCTGTGGGTGGAAAATACGGGGGGGGTTGCATCTGTAAGTGAGCATGAGCAGCCTGTTTTGTTCCGCCATCAGTCCCTAAACAGCACAGCGTAACAAGCCTTGGCCTAGCGCGTACATGGCACTGGGCATTCTAGGCCATCCAGTGAGTCCACAGGAGGACGTGCACAGGTTCTACACAGGATTGTGATCAAATAAATTTCTGGTTTCTAAGCCACCAAGTCCATAGTACTTTGTGGTGACAACCCTACAGACTAAGACATTTAATATAAATGAAATAGACCTAGAGACGCATGGATAGACAGATGATGGATGGATGTATAGATGCATAGATAGATAGATAGATAATAGGTAGATGGATAGATATAGATGTTAGATAAATAGAGATTGATAAGGCGATAGATGATAGACAGATATAACTAGGTAGATGGATAGATATAGATAGATAGAGATGATAACGACAGATTGATACTTTATAGAGATGATAGACATAAGTAGATAAATGGATAGAGTAGATGATAGATAGATGTGATAGGAGATGGATTAATAGATATAGATCAGAGAGTCGTTGGTAGGTGATAGACACAGATGATAGATTATTGGTAGATGCATAGATAGATGATTTTGAGAAGTGAACCTGCACAATGATGGAGGCCAGCAAGATCAAGATCTGCGGCTGGAAATTCAGGTAAGTGTTGGTGTTGCAGCCTCGGGCCTGAAATCAGGCAGGAAACTCAGGGTTTAGGTCTTGGAGTCGCTTCCTTTGTGGGGAAAACCTACATTTTTGCTCTTGAGGCCTTTACCAGTTGGACAAGGGCCATCCACGTTATAGATTTGAGTGTCCACCACATGCAAACAGTCCCTTCGCAGCAATGTCTAGGCTGATGCTTAACCAGACAACTGAGTACCATGGCCTGGCCAAGCTGACATGTGAAATTAACATCACGCACGGTTAGGTCGAAGGACTCAGCAGAAAACACCCTGGGAATCACCACCAAAGACTGAACTCCCGCCATCCCAGACCTGAGAACCCACTGCCCTGTGACATAGCCTGCTGGTGTGTGAGCTCCTGCGACACCTGATTCTGGGCCCTGCGCGTCCCAGAACTCCACTGCACACCCCAAGCCTGGGATGCAACACGGCTCTGGGGTGACGGAGCTGTCATCCACCTCCTCTCGGCTCAAGCCAGCTCCGTCCTGGGAGCCAGGCTGCTCTCGGGCGCCGCCCTCCCAGCACCCAGAGAGCCCTGCCGTGTCAGGAGTCCCTCCTCTAACCACCAAGGCCAAGAGAGAGGGGAGCTGCAGGCACCCGTCCTACTGGGAGGTCGTCCGACACGCGCGCCTCTCTGAGTCCCATCTGGCGCTCCCAGTCCGCCTCCCGCTTTCCCGCTTTCCCGGGATGCTCAGCTGTCTTACCGGCCTCTGGCAGGTCCTTGGGGTTTTCCAACATTCCTCGAGCCAACCCCTGGCGGGAGCCTTATTACACCTGAACTGACCGTCGACTAGAGATGTCGCTGAATGCTCCACGTGGAGGCGCGCGGGCCGAGGGAGGCGACGCCCGTCCTGCTCCATCTCTGCACCGTCTGTCGGCTTCTCCCACTCCGCTCAAAGGCCCGGACTTTGCTGGAAGAGTTCGTCTCCAAGACAAGTGCCGACCAAGCAGACACGCCGGCGGGTGAAGAGAAACACCTGCTCCTCGTACTTCACCCAGCCGTGGGGAGCACACCAGCCCTCGACGCCTCTGCTGAGTGGAGGAGTGTGGCACCCGGAGGCACACGCTCGGTACCGCGGCTATGACGCCACCTGTGGCTCCCACAGCCCACGTCGGAGTGCCCAGGTTCAAGTCCCGGCTCCACTTCTGATTCCAGCTTCCTGCTGGTGGGGACCCTGGAAGGCAGCAGGTGATGGCCCAAGCACTTGGGTCGCTGCTACCCAAGTGGGAGACCCAGATGGAGTTCTCGGCTCCCAGTTTGGCCTGTCTCAGCTATTGTGGGCCTTTGGGGAATGAACCCACGTGAGTGGGAAGTGTCTCTGTCTCTCTTTCTGACTCTCTGCCTGTCAAACAAATTAAATAAATAAAAGTCTTTTAAAAAATGAAGAGGTGCATAATCCACTTGCCGAGACTCACGGCCTAGAGGTGTCGAAGTTGAACGGGCTTGCTGCGTGGCCTCTGTCCTAAAAAGCGCAGGCTGGGTGGAAAGTGGATTGAGTGCCAAGGTCAAGGTCAAGGTCCTGAATGGTCCAGGTTTGGGTTCTGAGTGGCCTTGTACAAGCATTCGCCCAACCTGCATTCCGATTCTTAAACTCTGAAATGAAGAAAACAGCACTTACCCACTTGCCACAAGTCACAGAGCTCTCATGAGGATCCAAGGGTGCTTGTCATGCATCGGGGCTACAAAAATACAAAATAAAGAGGCCACTCAGCACCTTCAGTAAGATAACGTAACGAGCTCCACCACGCCTGTCAAGCGCTCTGATCTCTGAGCTTCACACACGTGAGCGCACACACTTCACCTTCAAGACCGTCTACGATGGGAGGGGTACAGCATCTCCACTTCAGAGGCAAATAAACTGAGGCCCGGGAGGGCAGGGGGTATGGAGCATTCCTGAAGCGCCACAAAGAGCCTGTGACGGCGAGGCTGAAGGCCGGGCACTCTGGCCCCAGGGTCCGTGTGCTTAGCTGCTGCCCTACGTCGCTCCTCCTACTCCTGCTCACCTGTGCGGCATCTCCCCCTGGGTTGACACCCCCCGAACACTTCTCGTAAAAGATGCTCCAAGTCCCAAAAAGACGTCAAGAACTGTAGCTTGCACCGGTGCCCAGCTCCTCGCGGGCTCTTCGTAAATATTTGTTGTGCGATTGAGTGATCGGCTCGTCTCTCTATTAGGAAAAACTGTGAGATCTGAAATGTATCACCAGTGGAGTTGGAGCTCTCGTGAAGAATTTCAGCAAGCCAGAGGCTTCCTGATAACATGCAAATCGCGGAGAAATCAGTCTGCCTGGCCAACTGTTAGCTCTTTTTGAAGCCATGGTAAGACCAAGGCGTCTCCGTCTTCCCTTGCATCGCGGCCGCGTGAGCCATTACAGAATGTGCTAAAGCCAAAACACCCTTCTGCTCCAGAGAGCTGCAGGCCTGGCTTGCGTGTCAGCAAGTAGCCCCTGGACACCGCCTCGAACACTCTGCATCGTGGTGGATGTCCGCGGCGTGTCCTGCTAGCGCGTCCCAGCATGGTCCACACCACACTGCTAAGCTGATCTGACTGCCCTTTTAGAAGGAAAGCTTCGTGTGCTACCTCCTCCAAAGGGAGTGGGAACAAAGGCACAGCCAGGTTGGAGGGTGAGTTTGCTGCTGTGTTGCACGGAAGGGCCGCGCTAATGAGCGAGAGTCTACCGTGTGATTCCAGATCACCTGAAGACGAGATTTCAAGTGTTCTCATCACAAAGAAACGATGGAAGATGGAGATGATGGCCCTGACCCGACCATCACACCATGTGGGAACACACTGAAGCATCGTCGCAGATGCCATTGAGATGCACAAGTATTATGCATTGATTGAAAAAAAATGCTCACTCCAGAATTAAGCCCTTACCCCAGAATCAGGCTGACGACCCCCGTCCTAAGTGGACTAAATGGAGGAGAAACTGAAACCAACACGGCTTGCAAGGTGACGTGCCAGCGATGTGCCGGACTTAGCACAGGTGGGTGCTCCTCTTCCAGCGCAGGCCACATTTACAGTACCTCATAGGGAAGAGTTTTGGGTTTTCTTTGCCACCTGTTCACACCGTGTACACGTACTTCATCAACAGCCCTTTAAGCAAGCGTGCGGACTGCCATGAACTCCAGGACGGGCCGGTCTACAGAGGGGACTCCAGAGGGGACAAGGGGACATCGCTTTCCTTCTCCTGGCTGACACACACAGCCATGAACGTCCGTTGCGACGCCACTAATGGAACTGGAAGGTGGAACCACACGGGAACTGGACTTTGCATGAGTTTGTGCAATGCTTTAGTTTGCCCTTGAGCTCCCCAAGAAGATGTTGACCTGAATTTAGCTGTAAAGAAATCCACCCTCGATATACACGGGAAAAAGCAAACCCGGCTGTGAACAGACAGATCCGACAGACTCAGACGAGCCTGACTTCCGTGCGCTGTCTGGAGAACGGAGACGCCAGGTGAGCTGCAGCAGCCACTCATCTTTGCTGGGGAGCAGGTCGGGTTTGCAGGCCGTGAGCCCCCATCCCAGGGGCCCTCGGCCACAGCCACAGGAGGACGCAAAAGGACACTCTGTCCTCACGCGATGTTGCCATGGCACTGGAGTTGGATGCTCGAAGCTCTCCACTTGCCTTTCTCCCGTTTGAAAACGTAAAGTCCATTCCTAGCTTGCAGGCCACACAAAGACAAGCGGCAGGTCAGACTCGTGCCAGAGTTCCCTGCGGGGCCACATAGAGAATCTCGGAGGAAAAATTTAGAGGATTTGGATCCTGGTCCCAGCTCAGCCACGAACACACTGAAAAGCCTCAAGCAAGCCCCTTCCCACTCAGAGCCCTCCGCCCGCACCAGCCAACTGGAAGGGCCAGGACGAATGGCCACACGCGTCTCCCAGCTCCCAGACGCCAGGGCGCCGTGAGGGCTGCAGGCTGTCACTCTGTGGCTGGTCCCCAGTGCGCCAAACCACGTGGCACAGCTCATGCGTGAGTGCTTCCCGCCACATTGTCCCTTCTAGGAAGACACTCGGGCCTTCTTAAAGGGCAAAACAAGAGATCCCGGAACTTCCTCGGGGAAGACTAAGGCTTGACCGCCCCGAAGCCTGCTGAAAAGGAAGTCACGGAGCCGCGCTGTGGCTGCAGACGTGCAGACGGAAAGACAGACGGGAGGGACGCCTGTCTGCGGAGAGGAGGCACAGTTCACCCAGGAAATAAAATAAAACGCTCTAAAAACGCCCCGCGTCCCGCTTGCCGGTTCAAATAAAGAAAATCCATGCTTTTCTTCAAAGTGAACTAAAAACAGCAGGATTAATATTGATGCAGCAACGGGAAAAGCAAACAGACAGTCAGGGACAAGTCTGCATCCAGCCTCCAAAACACATGTAAAGTTGGAGCTAAAATGTCATATGCATATGTAATTTATATGCAAAACTCCCCTGTCACAGGGCCATTGGCTGCCAAGACTCCTTTTGCTACCTCCCCGATACCCGCTGCTGAAACTCAGTAATTTCATATTATCAGTCACCTACCAAGGGCAGGCCTGTCTGAGGGGAACACAGAAACTTTCTTAAGGCCAGGGTATTAAATCCTTCTCGCACATCGCTTTCCTGGTAGCTCAGCAGGTTTAGGCAGGAAGACCTATTTTTGCTCTCGTGCGGGCTCTGTCCCTGGCAATGAGTGACTGGAACAGACTGTAGACAGCCCTGCCAAGAATCTGAGGCTCTGATGATAGGAGCCAACCTAGACTAATAATTCTATATCTCAATATAAGCAAAAGAGTTCCATAAAAAGCGACCGTTTTAACAGGATGGTGTTCTGTGCTGAGAGAGGGCTGCAGAACACAGTGCCGTGCGAACATCTTTCTCCCATCCGTGCTTCCTAACTTTAGCAACTTCCATATGTCTATTTGTCTGATGGCTGAACTTGGGAAAAGAATGTCGCGCGAGATGTGGCTCTTCAAACTCCCCGCCTGGCCTCCTTGGGAGGTGACATACCTGCCGGGGTTTCGGCAACACCCTGCGTTCAAGTTCTCAGGAGGCAGAAGCACATGGACCCTGAGGCTGGGGGGGTCTCTGTGTTCCGCATCAGGTGGGTATGCACACGCCACCACACACATGTGGTTCTGCTTGTGCGTGAACAAGAGTCAGACTGACACGTGAATGGTGGGAGTGGGGACGGCCTGACTCCGGTCCAGTGTTCAAAGCAGTGATCAGACTCACCATGGTCACTCGATGGCCACGTCACCCCACACGTGCTGGTGCAGTGGGTTCCCCCCCAGAAGCCATCCCCCGGGGGAACGCCAGGGTGGTCATCTCAGGGTGGGCTCCGAGACCGGCTACGACAGAGAAGCAGGAGAAGTGGGAGATCAGGGTGAAGACCCCAGGTCTGCAGACCCAAGCAGCTGGAGTGAGGCTGCCACGTCTCTCGCAGGGCTCGTGACCCAGTCGGGGCCGTCTGCAGGATGCGCGCAGTGAGGGGTGCTGGCTCGCAGGTCTGGGGGCCGCTGGAAGCCCGCATTTGGCTCTCTGGGGTCTTCCGACAGCTTGGATGAAGCCCCGTTACAGTGTCTAGAGCCATCCCCTTCCCTCAAAGTCCCGCCCTGTGGGCGGTCACCACGACCAGCCCACACTTTCACCGGAAACACCACTGCTCGCGCCAAGTCGACACTTCAGCCCACCCTGGCAGCTCCCTCCCAGAGGCTGAATAGGCGTGGCTTGTCTCCCCATCGGCCCCCAAAGTGGTTTTTCCCTGGACTGACAAGGGCGGGCACCCTGGCCGCTCTGACTCCAAGAGGCGTGTTTTCTCGCTTGCTGCATCACAGAAGTTTCTCTGCCCACCTGTCTAAGATCCTTCTGGTCTCCAATCCTCAGTGCCTGGTTAGACCACAGAGCTCGCCGATCCAATGCCACTGCCCTCAAGAGCATAAAGATCTGTGAAGGGGCCGGCACTGTGGCTCAGCAGGTTAACGCCCTGGCCTGAAGCACCGGCATCCCATATGGACACCGGTTCTAGTCCCGGCTGCTCCTCTGCCGATCCAGCTCCCTGCTATGGCCTGGGAAAGCAGCAGAAGATGGCCAAGTGCTTGGGCCCCTGCGCCTGCGTGGGAGACCTGGAGGAAGCTCCTGGATCCTGCCTTCGGATCAGCGCAGCTCCAGCCATTGCAACCATTTGGGGAGTGAACCATCAGATGGAAGACCTTTCTCTCTGTCTCTACCTCTCTCTGTAACTCTGCCTGTCAAATAAATAAAATAAATCTAAAAAAGAGAAAAAAGAGCATAAAGATCTGTGAAACTGTTATGCTTCCTAAGATGCCATAAACTGTTGAGTTCAAATCATCACCAGTTTAAACCTTTTGTCATCCACAACGTGATTCGCGAAAATATTTCTGTGTCTTTTAAAAAGCTGCTGCTTGCATGCCTTGTCTTCTAGGATAGGCATCTGCCGAGACGCCTCGGGTGTGCAAGACTCCACTGTGCACAAATCACTTGCATGTTTCCTACCTAGCCTCAAAAACATCATTACTGTTCTCAAAATCCAAAATTGCTTTAAAGTAACTATGGGTTAAAATTCTGTGTTTTTTTTTAAGATTTTTTTTCTTAATTTAGAGGTGTTGAGACTCATTTAGGATGTGAATTGAAGGAATGAGTTGGTAGGAAAGAAAGTTGTGGGAACCAGGGGAATAAGCACGCTGTGGGAGTCGAATGCTGTGTGAGATGAGCTTGGATGAGGTTAGTAGGAAATTCGGTCCACAGTTAGCCCTGCTACAAGACAGCAGGACTGCCTGATCCTCTGCCTCTCCGTCCCATGGTGCATGGATGGGTTTATAGGCTGCCATCACATGCTAATATTTTCAATTAAGATTCTTCTGTTTTGTCACAAAATGTTATGCATCTCGGGGAAGGTTCGTGTGTTCTGTCGCCTTTACTGAGTTTTGGGGCTTTGAAACTTTGAGTCTTAAAGAGCTCACTTTATACACCTTAACTGTGGTTAGACCTGGTCCACAGCTGTGGTTAAAATGCTCCGTCCAACTGTTACTTTGGCCAAATGGTTTAAACCTGGCGATTCTGTTACACATACAGCGCTGAAACTGAGTCTTTGACCTGGAGGCTTCCGGCTGGATCCCTGGAACTCTGGAGAGATGAGGATTTCCAGTGGAGAGAGAGCAGTGGCCTCACGCTCTGTGTTACCCGAGACTGAGAAACCAGAGGCCATCAGGCTCCAGGGGCTCCTCCAGACGGTGCCCAGGGAAGTCTGCGTCCTACCAGGCCCTCAGAGGACTGCTCCGCAGGGGGCCCTCAGCCACGCCCTTCACCCATGGAACAGCCAGAGCCCACACCCCTCACAACAGGCAGGGTCCGTTCTTTGGGAGGGGGCGGGCAGGGACTATGAGGAGGTAAATGAGCTAACGGGCAGTTAGGTGAGGTCTCTGCTGGAATGAGGAAAAGGGAAGTCCCGGGAAGAGTGGACAAGACGCTTCCTTCTGCCCAGAGGCTGCTTTTTAGCAAGACAGGTGCCAACCCGCCCCCCCGAGGTTCTGGTTTTGCCATGAGAGCGGAAAGAGGGTTTTGTTTTGTTTTGTTGTGAGCGGGCTAGGCAGGATCCCAGTCCCAGTGGCGTCTGTCCCTGCCCTCTGGTTGACCGTCAGCTGCTCTTCTGTCCTTCCCCCAGATGGTGATGGTGCCTAAACGACTCCACTTTGACAGGTGTCTCGGGTCTTCCTCTCTGGGAGCCCCACCCCTGACGCTGCGGCAGGAGGTTTAAGACTTCAATAAATACTGCCCAACTCACTGTTAAATAAATAAATAAATAAATCTGGGGGAAGGATCTGCTCACCCAGCAGCCCACGAGGCCATCTGACCACGCGTCTGAGACGTATGGGAGCCTCCGTTCTGAGAGGCAGCCTAGCAGGTGAGGGCTGAGCCTCTCCCGTGACCAGGGGCTGTGCCTGGGGCGGGGGGGGGTGTGAAGAGGGAGATTCCAGGCCAGGAGAGACGGACGAGGAGTGGCACTGATGGCTGCTGGGTGCCACAGGACTGCTCCTCACCTGCGTGTCGCTTCGCGTGTGCGGGCAGAGGGAAAAGGTGTTCTTTCTCGTGAGGAATGGGGAGAAAAGGGCTGACAGTGCAGAGGCAGGGACCACCTCTGGGGCTGGGAGAAGCCCCGAGCATCCCCCTCTTTCCAGAGACACAAGTTCTCTTGCCAAGGGCAACCCGTCACTGCACAGCCAAGACAAAGATGCACAAACGCGCTGCACGACAAATGTCCGTGAGAAACGCGGTTTCCAGCATTTCACACCAACCCAGGAGACCTGGGGAAAGCGGCCCCCTTGGCTCCTAGAAAAAGGAGGGAAAGCCCCCTAGTCCTCCAAGCTCATCTTTCCTTTGTGTTTTGTGTTTTTTTTGTTGGGTTTTGTTTTTGTCTTGTTTCCTCCTGGGCTGGAGATCACAACCCTCCTGCGATTTCGTGGCCTCCTCGCTACTTGGTTGCACTCAAAAATGTGGTTTTTGGGAAATATGCTCCTTTTTTTAGATTTATTTATTTATTTGAAATTCGGAGTTACAAAGAGAGAGGAGGGGCAAAGAGAGAGAGAGAGAGAGAGAAAGGTCTTCCATCTGCTGGTTCACTCCCCAATTGGCTGCAACAGCTATAGCTGCGCCGATCAGAAGCCAGGAGCCAGGAGCTTCCTCCAGGTCTCCCACGCAGGTGCAGGGGCCCAAGGACTTGGTCCATCTTCTACTGCTTTGGGAAATGTGGTCTTGACATGCTCTTCTTATACTCGTTCAAAACAGAGCCTGTTCCTGTGAAAAATATCTGAGTTCCCACAGCAAAGGCAGTTGTCAAAGACTGTGCATAGAGGGGAGTGAAGAAAATAGGACTCAGGAGCAGGAGATCGACGCGGCTTCCAGCCCTGCCAGTGATGAGTGATGCCCCTGTGGGCGGGACATTCAGCCCAGAAGGCAGGGCCCCAGGGGTTCACAGGAGAAGCCCCACCAGTCTGGCCCGGCCACTTGCAAGCTGTGCAACCCCAGGCCAATGGCTCTAGCTCTCTGATGCTTGGTTTCTTTTCTTTTCTTTTCTTTTCTTTTTTTTTTTTTTTTTTTTTTTTGACAGGCAGAGTGGACAGTGAGAGAGACAGAGAGAAAGGTCTTCCTTTTTGCCATTGGTTCACCCTCCAATGGCCACTGCAGCCAGTGCGCTACGGCCGGCGCACCACGCTGATCCGAAGCCAGGAGCCAGGTGCTTCTCCTGGTCTCCCATGGGGTGCAGGGCCCAAGCACTTGGGCCATCCTCCACTGCACTCCCTGGCCACAGCAGAGAGCTGGCCTGGAAGAGGGGCAACCGGGACAGAATCCGGCGCCCCAACCGGGACTAGAACCCGGTGTGCTGGCGCTGCAAGGCGGAGTAGCCTAGTGAGCCAAGGCGCCGGCCTCTGATGCTTGGTTTCTTATCTACCAAATGGAGATGAAGATGGCAGTTCGGTACCGAGTCACCCCGAGGACTAAGTCAGTCCACGGGCAGTGCTAACACAGCCCCAAATTCAGAGCCAGGGGCCTGGGCGTGGCTCCATCTTTCAGTGGAAATAACCAAGCAGCATCTCCTGTGCCTGTGTCCTGTCTTGGCAAAGAATCAGACCTATGGCCAGCACCACGGCTCACTAGGCTAATCCTCGGCCTTGCGGTGCCGGCACCCCAGGTTCTAGTCCCGGTCAGGACGCCGGATTCTGTCCCGGTTGCCCCTCTTCCAGGCCAGCTCTCTGCTGTGGCCCGGGAGTGCAGTGGAGGATGGCCCAAGTGCTTGGGCCCTGCACCCCATGGGAGACCAGGAGAAGCATCTGGCTCCTGGCTTCAGATCAGTGCAGTGCACCGGCCACGGCGGCCATTGGAGGGTGAACCAACAGCAAAGGAAGACCTTTCTCTCTGTCTCTCTCTCTCTCTCACTGTCCACTCTGCCTGTCAAAAAAAAAAAAAAAAAAAAGAATCAGACCTGGGTGAGGTGAGGGAGGGCTAACAGACCTCACGCTCTATACCAGTGCTGTCCACCTTCAGTCTGCACACAGAACTCACCGAGTGCCAGCGTGGGCCACTTCGTCACCCCCTCCTCTCCCCCCTCCTGCTCCTGCCTCCCAGCTTCCCCCCAGTGACCCAGGCAGCTGCCCTGTCACCCTAGTAGCCCTCCACCACTTCCGCGAGCAGGGGACGTTGGTGACATCATGTGGTTCTGCCTCCGCCTTGGCTGCCGACATCTCCCAAAGGCTGCCACACACCATCTCCCCAGCCTCTTACGATCCGCGAGGGGAGGTCCTGTAAAGGACCTTGGAAACCTAGTTCCAGGGCCACGTCGGTGTCTCCAGGCCCAGAGCGCGACCTGAAGACATCACTTCCCTATCCAGAGATTCTGCTGTCTCCGATCAGCGGAAAGAAGTTTAGTCCTTGACCGTGGCTCTCGACCTTCTCTGACGCCTCCCCTGGCGTGGCAGAGTAGTGGAAGGTTCAGAGGACAGAGCAGGGGCCTCAGGGAGGGAGCCCAATCGCACACACACACATGTGCTCACGTGCACACATGCACATACGTGTGCGCGCACGCACGGCTATCTGCCAGGTGGAGCAGGCCCCAGCCCAGTGGCCCTGGGCCTGATTGGGCCGTGCACCACGGCCAGTGTGTGTCCAGCTCCTGGAGGCCCTGCTGCTGTACTGGTGAGGAAACATCAGCAGACACAGTCACAGATGTGTCAGAAATGCTGGAATTAACAGGAACTCATAAGAGACATAGCAACATTTAAAGATGTAAATGGGACAATAGACACAATGATGAGATAGAGAAGCCTCCACAGAGAAATCAGAGTAAGCTAAAATTTCTCCACTGACACAGAAAAATGTCTAAAAAGAAAAAACCAGAGAAGTTGAGTAGATGGGTTTATCAGTAACTTGGACTCAGGGGAAAAAGTAAAGTTGAAGAAATCACAGGAGAAATTTTTTCAAACGTATGTACAGAGAGAGAAGGAGAAAGAAAAAATAAAAAGAACAAAACGTCCTGTGGAACAGCATCCACCGATCCAACACAGGAACTCTTGGAGCCTCTGAAAGAGATGGGGGACTGAGTGTAAAAATATTTCAGAATATAATGGCCCGAAGTTTGTGAATTTGGTAAAAATTATCATCCATACTCCGAGTTCAGTAAACTTTAAACAGGGTAAACCAAAACTCAACAACCAAAACAAGCACAATGCCAACCTTCAGAGTCAAATTGTTGAGCATGAAAGATTGAGAAAGCACCCAGATGGAAAACCCACCACACATGGGAAAGACGGCAGGAGGGGCTGCCGTCCTCATCAGAAATAACACACGACCGGCTGGCGCTGCGGCTCACTAGGCTAATCCTCTGCCTTGTGGCACCAGCACACCGGGTTCTAGTCCCGGTCGGGGCGCCGGATTCTGTCCTGGTTGCCCCTCTTCCAGGCCAGCTCTCTGCTGTGGCCTGGGAGTACAGTGGAGGATGGCCCAAGTGCTTGGGCCCTGCACCCCATGGGAGACCAGGAGAAGCACCTGGCTCCTGGCTCCTGCCATCGGATCAGCGAGGTGCGCCGGCCGCAGCGCACCGGCCGCGGTGGCCATTGGAGGGTGAACCAACGGCAAAGGAAGACCTTTCTCTCTGTCTCTCTCTCTCACTGTCCACTCTGCCTGTCAAAAAAAGGAAAGGAAAGGAAAGGAAAGGAAAGGAAAGGAAAGGAAAGGAAAGGAAAGGAAAGGAAAGGAAAGGAAAGGAAAGGAAAAGAAAAGAAAAGAAAAGAAAAGAAAAGAAAAGAAAAGAAAAGAAAAGAAAAGAAAAGAAAAGAAAAAGAAATAACACACGACCAAGGACACCAGTGCAAATCTTTGGAACGGGGGCCGGGGAAACGCCGCCTGTTCAGAATTCTATACTCAGCCAAGGTATCCTTCAAAGCAAAGGCAAAATGAAGACATTTTCAGATAAACAAAACCAAGAGAATTCATCACCGGCAGGCCTACCCTTAAGGAATGTTACAAGGAATTCTTCATATTAAATAAAAATTTTAACCACGTAAAATCTTGAACCTACATAAAGAAATGTGGAGTCCCTCAAAATGACAAATATGTGCTTGAGTTCCAACGACAGACTTGCTTCTTAATTCTTAAAATAACTAATAGTTTAAAACAAAGTTGGTAATCATGTCGCATAATTTAAAATATATGAAGGAGTAGAATGTGTGAAAACAATAACACAAAGAACAGAAAGGGTGACTGAAAGTTAACTGTGAGTGACACAATATTAACTCATGATAGATTGTGATCAATCATTAAAGATGTATATTGCAATCCCTAGAGTATTGTTTTTTTTATAAAGATCCCAAAGGTATTGCTAAAGAGTCATTGTAGGAGATAACATCAAATACTTAAAAATCCAAAAGAAAAGAAAAAAGGGAAGAAAAGAGAAACAAAGACCAGATGAGCAGAAAATAATAGCAAGAAGATAGACTTAAGCCCACCTACAAAAATAACTACATTAAATGTAAGTGAACTAAATACTACAATTAAAAGGCAGAGACTTTCTGGTATGGAAAACCCAACTACATGCTCTTCATGAAACATGTGCTTTACAGAAATGAGAAGCACATCCTGGAAGCAGCAAGAACGCAGGAGCCTCAGGACACAGCCACCTCGAGGTAACCCAGGCATCCGCGAATCCCGGGAGATCTAACTCAGATGAGTCCAGAACACGAAGCCTAATGCAGAGACATGGAAAGCTAGGACACAGCAATTTGCTGAAAAATACCCACACATACGGAAGGCAGGGAGGACATAGGTGCAAGTGAGGTAGGTCCAGAAGATTCAGCAAGACTGCGGCCTGGCGATGTGACCTGGCTGGAATCACTGCAGTCCCCAAAGCCTGGGAGAGGGTTCCAGAAAGATGAGAAAAGGTAACTGGACAGGCAGTGGAGCGGGGGCCTGAGCAGGGGTCCTGGCCTGGGATCATGACCCGTGGTAGAGTAACCAGGCTTTGGTTTTGGCTTCCTGGCACTCGACATGCACCCCTCGTCCATCCAGCCCTGAGTGAGGCTGGAAACTCAAGTTTTTTTACATCCAGACCCGACACCACTTCATGATGAAATTAGGGTAACACAGAGAAATATATTCAACCCTAGAGACTAAATGCACCCTTGAGGAGGTCAGGCAGAGAGAGGAAAGTAAAGCCAAATTGTGAGAGTCGGAGTCTGCATAGGAACAGGCTCACCAATCTTTAGGAGTGGTAAAATGCTTCTGGGACTCTACAGAACCAGGCAAAGGCACAGAGCACGTTCTGCCGGGTGTCAGGCTGTGGACACAGCTGCACCAGCTCCAAGTCAAATAGGATGAAGCCAGCGCCGCTTGGGCCCTGCACCCCATGGGAGACCAGGATAAGTACCTGGCTCCTGCCTTTGGATCAGTGCGGTGCACCGGCCGCAGCGCGCCAGCCACAGTGGCCATTGGAGGGTGAACCAACGGCAAAAGGAAGACCTTTCTCTGTCTCTCTCTCTCACTATCCACTCTGCCTGTCAAAAAAAAAAAAAAAAAAAAAAAAAAACAGGATGAAGGCTGACGATAGGCTCCATCAATGCCTCTGTGAGGGGCTTCCCAGATCAGGAGGAGAGAAATGCCAGGGGCTGCTATTCTGCAAACTGCAGGGCTTCCTTAAGAGGTCATTGCTGCCCAGTGGGGAGAGCTGCCGCCTGCGATGGGGCAGACCACGTGGACACCAGTTCAAGTCCGGCTGCTCCACTTCTGATCCAGCTCCCTGCTGATGACCTGGGAAGGGCAGCGGAGGATGGCCCAGGTGCTTGGTTCCCCACCACCCACATGGGAGACCAGGAAGAAGCTCACGACTCCCAGCTTCAGCCTAGTCTGCCCTGGCTGTTGCAGCCGCTTGGGGAGTGAATCAGCAGATGGAAGACCTCTTTCTCTCTCTCTCTCTCTCTCTCTCTCTCTCTCTTTCTGATTTTTGAACAAATAAATAAATCTTTATTAAAAATAACTGTGGGGCAGGCATTTGGCGTACTGGGTAAGACACTACTTGGGACATTCCCATCCCGTATCCCAGTGCCTGGGTTTGAGTCCTGGCTCCAGTTACAATCCCAGCTTCCCGCCTACACACTTCCTGGGAGGCAGCGGGTGATGGCTCAAGTCCTTGGTTCCTGCCAACCACCTGGAAGCCTGGAATTGCGTTTCTGTCTCCTGGCTTCACCCTGGCCCAGCCCCAGCTCTTGGTGAATATTTGGAGAGTGAACCAGTGGATAGAAGCTCTGTCTGTCTGTCTCCACCTGTCTCCCTCTCTCTGTCTCTTTGCCTTTCAGGTAATAATTTTTCTTTAAAGATAATTTGTTATGGAGTACATGCTAGTACCAGGCACTGCACTAAACACAGGGGGAGCTGAGTGAGTAAAGCAAGAGACCCCTGCCTTCCTGGACAGGGAGTGCGGCGGCGATGAGTGCATGCGGGTGTTCTTGTTGCATATCTAGATGCAGGAGTACAGCAATGAGTAAGTAATTGTTGGAAAGTCAACGTAAGCAAGGCCATGAGGGAACAATGCAGAAAACGCAGAGACGGTAAGTCAAGGACCCTCCCAGGCTTCGAGAGAGTAACAGGGGGCTGGAGATGGCAAGGAGTGACATTGAGCTGAGTTTCAAGGAATGCAGAGATAAGACCAACAAGGCCGAGGAGGAGGGACTGTGCCAGGCAGAGATGCGCCAGGCGGCAGAAGGGTCTGAGGAGCATGGAGGGGCGGGGCTGGAGCACAGGATGCAGGGGCACGGCAGGGAGGCCGGACACAGGATGGGCATGGCCCAGGTGGGTGGCCGGGGCTCCCAGGGAGGACTCGGACTCCATCGAAGAGCCAGGCAAGGTTGTCGGGGGATTTTAACTGGCAGCAGGCGGGGTAGAGGGCGAGGTCTAATCAGATTTATTTTTCTGCAAGACCTTTCTGGCCACCAGAATGTCGGGGAATGGATGGGAAGGAAACAGTAATACAAAAAGAACAAATGGAAGGTTCTTTCAGTAACCCAGGAGAGGGGCAGGGCCGCTTGAACCAGGGCAGGGGCCGGAGACTCAGACAATCGGAGGACGCAAGAGGCCTAAACGAGATGACAGGCTCCTCTCTTCACTTGCAAACCTCCCTGAGCCATGCCCAGACAGCTTTGCGCTGAGCCTGGGGGCTTTCACAGCACCCGAGTGACACCGTGGCGTGGTGGCAGCAGAGAGAAGAGGGCTGAGGAGTCGCAGTCTGGCCAGTCCCTCAGCCTCACCCTGAGCCCTTGCTTTCTCATCCTGACCCCACCACCCTCCACTCCGTGGCTCCCGTGACCTCCTCAGCGCTCTGTGCACACAGCACGTGCCCACCACGGGCCCTTTGCACTGGCCGTTCCCTCCGCTCCTCCCCAGACATCCTCGCCTCTCCCTCCCTCACCTCCTCTAACGTGCACCTCCTACCCGTCTCATAACCCTGTGTAAAAATGCAAGCCACACCTGACCCCTCTCCCGGGACAGCCGACGCTCCTTTCCTGCCACACCGCTCACCTTCTACAACACCTGCTCATTCGCACATCCTCCACAGGAACCAAAGCTGCGTCAGGAGTGCGTGCCGGAGTGTTCTCTACGATACCCCAGCACGTGGTGCAGAGGAAGCTTTCAAAAACAGATCTTTTTTAAATTTCTAAATTTTTATCTGTTTGAGAGACAGAGAGAGAGAGAACTCAGACCCACTGGTTCACTCCCCAGAGAGAGAGAGAGAGCTCAGACCCACTGGTCACTCCCCAGAGAGAGAGAGAGAGAGAGAGCTCAGACCCACTGGTTCACTCCCCAGAGAGAGAGAGAGAGAGAGAGCTCAGACCCACTGGTTCACTCCCCAGAGAGAGAGAGAGAGAGAGAGAGAGCTCAGACCCACTGGTCACTCCCCAGAGAGAGAGAGAGAGGGAAAGAGAGAGAGAGGGAGAGGGAGAGAGCTCAGACCCACTGGTCACTCCCCAGAGAGAGAGAGAGAGGGAAAGAGAGAGAGAGGGAGAGGGAGAGAGCTCAGACCCACTGGTCACTCCCCAGATGTCCGTAATAGCTGGGCCAGGTAGAGCGGGAGCTGGAGACTCAATCCACGTCTTCCAAGTGGCACAAACCCAACTACTTGCGCCATCGCTGCTGCCTCCCAGGGTCTGCATGAGCAGGAAGCAGGAGCCAGGAGCCAGAGCCAGGTATCGAACCCAGGCATTCTACTGTGGGTCACAAATGTCTTTTTATGGTTTTTATTTATTTGAGAGTTAGAGTTACAGACAGAGAGGGAGAGACAGAGAGAGAGGTCCCATCCGATGGTTCACTCCCCAGATGGCCGCAATGACCGGAGCTGCGCCGATCCGAAGCCAGGAACCAGGAGCCAGGAGCTTCCTCCGGGTCTCCCATGTGGATGCAGGGGCCCAAGCACTTGGGCCATCTTCTACTGGTTTCCCAGGCCACAGCAGACAACTGGATCGGAAGTGGAGCAGCCAGGACTCAAACCAGCACCCAGTGGGATTCTGGCGCTGCAGGCCAGGGCTTTAACCCACTGCGCCACAGTGCCAGCCCCATTGCACAAGTGTCTTAACCAACATCTAAACCACTCGGCCAAATACCCACCCCCAAAGCACAGTTTTTAAATAAATAAGTCATATTCGAAAGTCACGTTGTTCACGTAAATTGCTCAAGAAATGAAACTTGCAATCTTTGGACAAGACCAAAAATAGTCACATTTAGATGTGTAATAGAAGCCCCCAGCTGTGCGACACACCTCACAACACCACTTTTTTGTTTGGAATAATTTCGTCCGTGACAACAGCCCCTCACCTTGGCGCGTGTGAGCGTAAATGACCCGGGGAACCCTCAGCAAAGTCACTAAAGTCACCCCCCGACTTTCCCGACTCAACAAGCAGAGCCCTGCAGTGCCCCAGGCCCACTGAAGGCCCCGGCAAGGCGTGCGCTCCAGCCCTCGGGAGGAGGCTGCAGAGACCCCACCGCCTGCCCACCGCCCCAACCCACTCGGCTGCCGCCGGTCTGTCTGCGGGTTGGACCCTCGGCCCAAGGCGCCGTGAGTCTGCCCGCGCTGCCCTGGCGTGGAAGGCACTGGGAACGGAGGCAAACGGCTGACTCTGAGCTGCGTTTCCCCAAGTGCAGCGGGGACGCCACGCGTTCTCCCCCGGCTGCAGCGATCGGTAGTTCACTTGTTCTAATTTCAGATGAACCCTCCTGCTGCCGCCGCGGGGGCCGCCTCCTGCAAGGGGCGTCTCAGCTCAGGTTAGCTTCGGAGCTGACAGCCGGTCTGCAGCCATCCCTCCTGAGTGGGGACTCTCCCTTTCCAATTAGACGTGGAAACGAACCAAGTAATGGACTCTCATCCCCCGAGCCAGAATCGCAGCCTCACCGTCAAGACCAGGACGCTGAGCGACCACCTGCACCGTCTCCGTGGATCCAGAGCCCGGGGCCTCCCCTCCAGCCCCCTGTGGAGGGGCAGCTGCGCTGGGAGCGGAGGCAGGGAATTCGGGTCGCTCCGCAGTTGGATCGAGTAGGCCAGGCCTTGGTCATCATCCGAACGGCAAGCTCCTCTGGCCCTCTTCATACGCCCATGCACACACCCACAGCCATGCACACCCATATACACACCCACGTACACACATGCATTCAATACACACCCGCACACACATACCCACAATACACACCCACGTACACATACCCACAATACACACCCACGTACACACATACACTCAATACACACCCACGTACACACATGCACTCAATGCACACCCATGTACACACACACATACACACTCAAGACACACCCACACCCCATACCCACATCCATGTACACACACCCAATATACACCCACGTACACACACCCACACCCACATACACACACTCAATACACACCCACGTACACACATACATTCAATACACACCCGCACACACATACCCACAATACACACCCACGTACACACACCCACACCCACATACACACACACATACACTCAAGACACACCCACACCCACATACCCACATCCACGTACACACACCCAATACACACCCACATACACACACCCACACCAACATACACACACACTCAATACACACCCATGTACACACACCCACACCAACATACACACACTCAATACACACCCATGTACACACACCCACACCCACATACAAGCACTCAATACACACCCACGTACACACACCCACACCAACACACACACACGCAATACACACCCACGTACACACACCCACACCCACATACACACATGCACTCAATAAACACACACACTTATACACACACCCAAGCACACGTACTCATACATATACACTCAATACACACACTCACCAACATATACACACACTCACACATTCGCACTCACATATCCAATCACGTAGACACACATTCACATCCACACTCACTCACACACCTACACACTCACCAACACACACACACATACCCACAGCCAATCACATACACACGTACTCACATTCACATACCTGAGCACACCTACCCCCACATACACCCATGCATACACACTCACACACACACATACACACATACTCAATACACACCCACACCCACATACACACACACTCAATACATGCACACACTCAATACATACACACACTCATACACACACACCCACACACCCAAGTACACGTACTCACACATACACACACTCAATACACACACTCACCAACATATACACACACTCACACATTCGCACTCACATATCCAATCACATAGACACACATTCACATCCACATACACACTCACCAACACACACACACATACCCACAGCCAGTCACATACACACTCACATACACACACTCACATACCTGTACACACCTACCCCCATACACCCCATGCACACACTCACACACACTCACACACACTTCATCAAAACAAACAAGCCTGCTGTTCCCCGTGGAAAGAACAGTGGGGGGGGGTCTTCAAAGACCACTCTCTGACGATGCGTATGATGAGCACGCTGGAATGAAAGGCTCCCAAAAAGCGCTCGCACCCTTGTACGCTCGCCTTCTGACTCCACTGTCCGCGCTCTCCCAGTCCCCTCGCGACCCTCCCGCCAGCAGGTGGGCGTCCGAGCCCCGGCTCCAGGCACAGGCCTCAGCAAGCCCCGGCCGCTCTGTCTGTGTCTGTGTTTCAATGCTGCACAGCACGGGGGCCGTCGGGAGGGTGCCCGGCCGGGGTGCACGAGAGCGTTCCACGGCCACGAGCAGGAGGTCAGGCCGGGGGCCGAGGGAGCTGGGGGCGCGAGGGGCTCCTCTGCACATGGGGCAGCGCTGCGTTCCTGCAGCCCCCGCCGTCCCCGGCAGGCCTCGTGCTCAGCCCCTTGAAATCTTGCAGAGACCAAGTGACACCCTGCCCGGGAGCAAACGTCAACAGTAATCGCCACGTGCCGGCGCGATGGCTGCTGCTGCCAACGCTGCGAAGAATTCCTCAATCCCAGCATGTGCTCGGTGCGGTCTCCAGTGCCCACGCTGCCCGGCGCGTCTGGATGGACAGACGGGCTGCAGACGGAGACAGCCACTCCAGGAGGAAGCAGGGACAGAAACCAGGCCTCGTGTGGGCGTGGACAGCTGGAGGCAAACCCTCGTCCGCCTGCGCGTGGTGGCTTCCAGCTGGTTTCTTCTCTGTGACCCTCTTTGGCCCCTTCAGTCGTAGGCTGGACAGAGACAACACAAACGTCTCCTCTATGCCAACCGCAGAGGACTCTGGGCCTCCGGCTTGTGGACCCCGTGTGCCCTGTGTCGTGAACAACACCTCCCTCGCTGCCCAAAGCACTGGCTTCCCACACAACAGGAAGAGGACAGCGAACCACAGAAGGGACATCGTGGATAAACTGGCCCCTCCCCGTTGGTGCCCCGGGAAGCCCCCGCAGGGCCTGAGGTCCCCCAGCACAATGTCGTGGGAAAGGAAGGACTTCGGGGTCAGCCGGGCTCACCCTGGTTCTCCCACTTGCAGGCTGTGTGACCTTGAGCCAGCGATTTGACCTCGAGAGTGTCGGTTTGCACAACTCTAACACATGAACAACACCTGCTCCGGAAGGTTCCATGAGAAACCCATGCGCGATAGGGGTGTGTTGCTTTACAGCATGAAATAACGTCTATTTCCTCCATACACCTCTCCTTGAACTGTAGGAGGAAAATTCTAGCAAAGGAGAGGTTTGAATAAAAGCTCTTAGAACAGTCCTGAACAGGGGACCAGCGCTGTGGTGTGGTGGATAAAGCCGCCATCTACAGTGCTGGCAGCCCATATGGGCGCTGGTTCATGTCCTGGCTGCTCCACTTCCTATCCAGTTTCCCGCTAATGTACCTGGGAAAGCAGCAGAGAAAGGTCCGGTTGCTTGGTCCCCTGCACCCACATGGGAGACCTGGAGAAGCTCCTGGCTCCTGGATTCAGTCTGGTCCAGCCCTGACCACGGTGACCAGCTGGGGAGTGAACCTGCAAATGGAAGATCTCTCTGTGTCTGTCGCTCTCTCCATAACTCAGCCTTTCCAATAAATAAATCTTTAAAAACAAAACAAAAGCCTTGAGCCACCTGCACTGAAGGCGTAGAAGTGGCTGGAGATGCTCCAAGCCCTCCCGCGAGGGAGCAGCGCTGTTCTACAGTGACCACGCCCCCCCAGAGCCGGAGTGCAGTAGCTCCAACCCAGGCAGAGCCCCCGCCCAACATCTGCCTGGCCTCCCTCGGCCACATCCCAGGATCTCTGATTCCTTTAGCCCCGGGCCAGCGACCACCTTGGAAAGGCTCCAAGAGGGAAGGGCTGTATTGGAGGCGGCAGCACAGCACCCCCCAGCGGCCCCCTCCCTCCCCCCAGGGGGTCCCCCCTGCCGGCTCAGGGGCTGCCGCCCGGAGCTCCAGGGACCCTGGGGAGTTCAGCATCGCCATCGCTGCCCCTTGGTTTCCGTTACCGTGGTCAACCACAGTCCAAAAGTGTTCAACGGAAAATTCCAGAACTCTGTCTTAAATAGCATTTATGGCCAGCACACGTTGTGATAGCTCTGGTTTGTCATTGGCTATTGTCGCTAGTCTCTTCACTGTGCCTAATTTGGAACGCAGCCGTCATCAGAGGCGTGTATGCCCAGGGCAAAACACAGGCTATGTTGGGCTTGGAGCTGGCCGAGGGTCTCGGCATCTGCTGGAATCTTGGGGTGACCCCTCATAAAGGGGTGCTACTGTGTTTCCAGGTCCCAAACCGCAGACTCAGATGGAGCCCAGAGCAGGAGGGGCAGCAGGGGTGGGGCCAGGCGCCTCTCCCAGCCCAGCATAGGCTGACGTCTGCCCAGGGCGGCTCCCGGGGCGCAGCCGCCGGATCACGCCGTGGGGACTGAGGGGGCCCGGCAGGCACCCACGGCAGCAGGAAGCCTGTAGCACCAGCTGCTGCACCAAGCCACAGGAGGCAGAGCTGACAGGCGCTTCTGCGAGGGAGGGGGCATGAGGCTCTCGGGGTGCGGGGAGAGATCGCGCCTGACGGGCCTCCCGGCCTTGCAGAAGGGACGGCTGGACGTGGGGTGCAGCTGGCAGGGCGAGGTGGGGGCGTGGGGTGCAGACAGCGCCGAGGAACTAAACACCTCTGGTCCTGCGGGCCGCGGGGGTGGTGAGCTTTGGGCGTGAAGGAAGGCGACATCTGGATTCAAGGATCACCCGAACCCTGCGGGCGGCCCAGAGTTGGGGGCCGCTCAGTGGTGACCAGGCCCAGGTGTGGCCCCTCCTTAACAAGCAGGCCACCCTGGCGGCTTCTCCCACGGCCGGGAGCAGGTGTATCCCCCGGGGGGCTCCAGGCCGGGGCGTGAGAGGACAAGGGGGCACTTTGTCTTCCAGGAACCACAGCCGGGTCTCAGGTGCCGGCCCCCACGCCACATTCTCGGGGAGCCTTCCAGCTCCCACGCCCACACCCCACTGCGGCAGCCGGCTCGCTGAACTTGCAGGTTGCCGCGTCCGTGTCTCCGAGGGGTGCGACTCGGTGGCTTTTTTTTTTTTTTTTTTTTTTTGACAGGCAGAGTTAGACAGTGAGAGAGAGAGACAGAGAGAAAGGTCTTCCTTCCGTTGGTTCACCCCCCAATGGCCACCACAGCAGGAGCTCCAAAGCCAGGTGCTTCCTCCTGGTCTCCCATGGGGTGCAGGGCCCAAGCACCTGGGCCATCCTCCACTGCCTTCCCGGGCCACAGCAGAGAGCTGGCCTGGAAGAGGGGCAACCGGGACAGAATCCGGCGCCCCGACCAGGACTAGAACCCTGGGTGCCGGTGCCGCAGGCGGAGGATTAGCCTAGTGAGCTGGCGGCTTTTAACACCTCCAGCGCCCTGCGTGGCCACCAGCCCCATCTACGTGCAGCTCGGCTTCATCCCCGACAGCAGTGACTCCCCGGGCCCCCTCCGCCCAGCCCCTGGCAGCCGGGATCTCCCTGCTGCTGTCTCGCGGGACACCCACCCACGCAGGCTCAGACGCCGGAGGCCTTCCCTGGCTGACTGCTCCCGCTCAAAGCAGCGCTTTCGCTGTGCCGTGTGTTGGTGCCTCATTCCCTTTAGGACTACTTTAGACAAGCCACACTCCGCTTCATAGTTGGTGAACACTTGTGTGCCCGTGTGTGCTTCAGTACCTGATTTCCATCCTCCGGGGTGCGGAACTAGAAGTGAAATTGCTGGGTCCCCTGGGGGTTCCATCTGGACTTGCTAACAAGCTGTTTTCCATGCTCCTCCTCCTCCAGGCAGCCTTCCCTGATGTCCCCAGTCCACACTGACTTTGTGAAACTCCTGCAGCACTCCAGGGAACACCACCCGGCTCAAGCCTCAGTCCCAGACTGCTTTGGTTCATGCTCTAAAGGGATGGATCGCCAAGTGGCTTTAAACTCTGGAACTGTCAGGAGTGACTTCTCTCTCACTTAAAAACCCCAGAGCCCTACGGGTTGGATTTAAGTCAGACCTCCTCCCCATTCACCTTGAAGAAGCTGCATTCGAAGAACCCGGAACTTGGAAGCAGAAGCTCGGGCCCACGGGCTGCCTCTGCCGCTTCACCCCAGGCCCAGGCAACCAGGCGCTGACCTGAGCTTCAGGCCCCCAGCAGCCCCAGGGCCACGCCGACTCTGCAGGGAGGCCCACGCTTTGGTGCGTCTGCGTCTCACTCCAGGAGCCGAGACGCTCAGCTCCTGCCGCCTCCCGCGGCCATGCTGGATTTCTGGGCAACGCTGGCTTTCAACAGGAAGGAAGGCCTCTCGCGTGCCACCCTGAACCCTCCAGCTACCCAGATGCCTTCGGGAGGGGACGGTGAGCTAGGACTGCAGGCTGCCGATGGACCCTCCCCCTGCCCACTGCCACCTGCTGAGCCGGTGAGTTGGGCTGGGCCCCAGGCGTGCGCGTTGTTAAGTCCCCCCCCCCCGCCCCCGACACCCGGCGGCTCTGGGCTGCAGGCAGAGTTGAGAAGCTCTGAGCAAGCGTTGCCCCGTTGGTGCGCCCACGGGTTTGTCCGTAGGGTATTTTCTGAGCGCATACTACAGGCAAGCACAGTGTCGGAGGAGGAACAAAGAGAGGAGTGAGTGATGGGCACAGTCACAGCAGAAGGAGGGAGGTCCCACCCACCTGCGCCCCTGTCCTCTGTCAGGTCAATGTCTTCCTGCTGCTCAGCTCCCACCGCAGGACTCTCACGAGTGGGGTCTGGGGACCGGACATGACCCATCGTCCCTCTGCAACACTGCAGACAGAACGCGCCTGCCCCACACGCGGGGCTCAAGCCTCCGGGGCCAAGGAAAGCAGAGCTTTGAAAGACACGATCACCTCGCTCGCCCCGAGCACAGCCCACGCCACCAGGATCAGAGAGGTCGAGGGCCTCGACACCGTGTGGCCGCATCGAGATCTCGTGATCCACATGGTCTCTGGGCACCTGCTACTGACCCCGGCCCTGGGCTCATCCACCTGTTCCACGGCAGGAAGACGGCTGCCATCATTGTCTCCATGTCCGGTGCTGCCCGGGTAGGGGCTGTGTGTGCCGGGGCCCCCTCGTCCTCCGCACCAGGCGGGTCTTCCTCCATCATCCAGCAGGAAGCAAGGCTCAGAGGAAGTGCAGGGCCTGGGGGGCCGCGGCCGTCCTGGGGCCAGGCTGTGCTGGCCTGCGCGCAGAGCCACGTGGAGTTCTCGCCGCGTGACCCTCCCCACTCTGGGGAGAGTCTGTCTTGTAGTCCCTGTCCCTTGCGCCTTGCACCCTGCCTGGCCGCTCACTGAGTTGGCCGAAGGGAGCCGCACCTGTCACGGCGGATCGCTGCGTGCCTGCTTCCCACCTGGCTCTGTTAGCAGCGTCTGGGCCCACGCGACAGGGACCAGGCCTGGTCTCCCACCTCAGGCCCCCAGCAGCAGCCCCGCCAGGCCCTCAGCAAACCGCCGTTGGACGGGTAAATGGACGGATGCATGACTCCGTGGAGATTCGGGGTTCGAGGCCAGAACCCTGGCTGTCTCAGGTCACCAAATGATTTGGAGATCTCCAAAAAAAAAGGGTGGGGGGAGTCAGACACCACCCCAGGGAGAGAGGCAGATGCTTCAGGGGAACGAGGCCGGCAGGAGCCAGAGGGGGAAGCCTGGAGGCCAAAGGCCCCCCATTTCCTTTCTTGGCCACAGCTTGTCAGCCGCACACCTGGGCCAGGCGCTGGGTTAGCTGGGAGGCAGGTGCGAGGTCCAGCGTGCGGCAGGCTGCGTGGGGAGCTCCCGGCCTGCGCTGCCCACCCCTGGGCCCGGTGAGCCGGATGCTCCCTCACTCTGTGGTCTCCGCGCTCCGTCTTTGTGGTACTGGTTCTCTGTCCTTTATGCGCCCAGTTTCAAGGTTATGCTCAAAGTCATCAGGAGAGACAAAGCAGGACACCGGGCGCACTGGCGCTGTCCCTTTCACAGAGATCACAGGTGCGTGACCCTTCCCCTCTGCACAGAAAGCCGTTGCCATGGGAACCACCTTGGATGCCAACTTGACAACAAGTGACATTCAAATCGAGAGGGACATTGACCTGACCCTCCCACCCCCCGCCACACACACACACACACACACACACACACACCATCCCACACGCCCGTTAAGTGCCAGGGGAGAGGGCACGAAAGGATCTCCTTTTCTCTACGGGAGCACCTGCCCATCCATATTCATTAAGTGAGGATGACGGAGATGAGACTTTCACTCCCATTCTCTACCCGAGGTGGAGGGAAAATGCGAGGACGGCCGGGCTCTGCGCTCCCCAGGGCTCTGTGCTCCCCAAGGGCCCGGGCGGACCAAGGGCCCCCCACGGAACGAGGCAGCCGCTAGCCAGAGAGGAGGAGAGAAGCAGTTATGCCTCAGAGGACGCCTGTCCGGATTGCTCTCTGCGTCTTTCACCACGTCCAGTGCCAGGTCTCGCCCAGGACACCTACGTGGTCGAGGCCGGGGGCCCAGGAGCCACGAGGGATTTTTACTCTTGGAAGTCCACGGTTGAGACGCCCACGTCCGCCCCAGATGAATGCAGCCCGGGTTCGAGTCTCAGCCCCAGCGCCCCGCTCTGGCCTCCTGCCGACGCAGACCCCAGAAGCCATTGAAAGCTCAAGTAATGGGGTTCCTGCCGTTCACCTGGGACACCTGGATTGAGTTCCTGGCGCCCAGCTTCAGCTTACCCCATGGTGGGCACTTGAAGAATGAACCAGAGAAGGGGAGCTTCTCTCTCTCTCTCTCTCTGCCTCTCAAAATTTAAAATAAAAAGACTTTTCTCTGACATTTGAAAATCACAGAAATAGCTTTCCCTGAACGTCTCGGCATTGTCCATGACCGTGGCTGTGTGGCAGTAACCGAGAGGGGGCGGTGACCCCAGGGGCCAGGCGGCCAGCGCAGACTGCAGAGTCTCCCCTGGGCACCCAGGCACAGCACCCCGAGCCTGAATAGATTTGGGGAGCTCACAACACTTGTTTCATTTTCATTTACTTTAAAACCAGAAGAATGGGACTGGTGCTGTGGCATGGTGGGCTAAGCCTCTGCCTGCAGTGCCAGCATCCCATATGGGCGCCGGTTCAAGTCCTGGCTGCTCCATTTCTGATCCAGCTCTCTGCAATGGGCTGGGAAAGCAGTAGAAGATGGCCCAAGTCCTTGGGTCCCTGCACCCCCATGGGAGACCTGACATAAATTCCTGGCTCCTGGCTTCAGAGCGGCGCAGCTCTGACCATTGCAGCCATCTGGGGATTGAACCAGCGATAGAAGACTTCTCTCTCTCTCTCTCTCTCTCTTTCTCTACCTCTGCCTCCCCGTAACTCTGCCTTTCAAATAAATAAATCTTTTTTAAAATAGAAGAAACCACAAATATAATAATGCGAATGAATTCAGGAGGGGCTCATTGGCATCTTTATTGTAAAATATCATTGTTAATATTTTCTGATGGAGGAAGTGACCCCAGAAAGCCCAAGTACCTGGGACGCGTGGAGGTCACGGGTGGCCCAGATGTGAGTCGAGTGTTTGAATCTTTGGGCCTTTGCCAAAAGGAGGACTCGGGGACCCCAAGTGCTGGTGCCTTTGAGACCTGCTGGGTGACCTTCAGCGCCCGCCCCCAGACTGCTGGCCCCAGCTCCCGACCTGCCAGCCTCTCACCTGTGTGCACCTGCGACCCCTGGACCTTCCAGGAGCTGTGGCTGCTCCCAGCCCCACTCCGCAAGGGCTGCTGCAAGGCTGGGGGCTACAGTGACTCTCACACTCGGCCAGGGGACCGGGCACCTCCAAATAGCTCGCTCAGGTGCCCAGGAGGCACGGCAACCCCTGCTGTGCAGCCAACTGGGCACCGGACCTACCATCCATGGGAGACTTGCAGCGGGATCGGGCGCAGGGGAGGGAAAGCCCCGGAAGTCCCACCCTAGCGGTTCCAGGGGGCAGGGGCAGGTGAAGGGAACGGCCACCGCCTCACACCACGGGGTCACGCGGGCCCCACACCAGGGGGCCACGCGGGCCCTGCCGCATCTGGAAGCTGCTGCCTTGTAATCTCTACATAACCTTTGCAGCAAGCCTGCATATTTCACCTTCCAGGCGAACACTCCCATTTTTTTGTGTCATTCCAATTTCATTTCCTGGGCTGTGTGGACTGCGGGCTCAGCAGTGGCTCCGGTCTGAAGTGACTCCTGGGACCTCCTCACTGTTCTATATGCAAATGGCCTTGCACCTGGGCAGCCCGGCGCGCAGACAGTTTAGTTATGCAAATCTGATTGATGGAGAGCATATTGCAGGAGCGTGTGCAGGCCTGGGACACCGGCAGCCATATTTCACTGGCTAAATTCCCGAAGAAGGGGGAAGAATTAAATGCCAGGCATTTTGATGCATATTCCCTTTCAACCCCTGTAGTGCAATAGTGTTTATTTCTGAATGTGTTCAACACTCGGGTTAGACGTTGCTAATGCAATTTTTGCGTGCGGGGTGTGTTACTGCTGAATTAACAGAAGGCTTGTTTTCGGTGTAAAAAGCCAGTTGCAGTGATGTCACAGGCACAATAGGTCTGTCAGTCGATTTGAAATAATTCCCCAGGCAAATGCAGCAAAGGCAGTGCTAAAAAATAATTAGGTCCTTCGGCCTCAAAATGCTCACCCAAGTGGAGGGAGTAGCGTTCAGTTCCTCCGACTTTATATTCTCTCCTGCAACAAAAGGTAAAAATAAACCAGAGGACCACTAGGTACACATCATCATCCCGTGGCCAAAGCACGCGTCTGGTTCCCAGACCCAGGGTCAGAAGGGGAGAGATGGAGCTGGGGCAGCGGCTGCCTCCTTGGAGAAAATAAATCACTTTTTTTTTAAAAATCCAGATCTTCTTCAATCTGCTTAAAATAATAAATTCCGCATCAGACGTCGCGTCCGTGCACGATGAAGTCTGTGACTCCAGGGGCCTCAGAACTGGCCTCGTTTGCTATTTGGCCTTCTCTTTATTGATTTATAATCACTGATAAATAAGATACACCTTCAGGACAGACCACGGCCGCGAGAGAAACAGAGAGAGATGTTTGCCGTCTTTCCCAAGCCCCGCCCCACTTTCCATGCATCAAAATCTTAAATAAATCAACGTGACGTGGAGCAGGGGATGGGAGGATGGTGGAGAAGGAGAGAGTAAATTTTGCTTGGTTTCTCAGCCGCTACCAACGGAGCCACGGAGAGGTTTTACAAGCTGAAAATCCCCGAGAGAGGAGTCAGGAGGGGGTGTGACTGGGGCCGGGCGCTGCGTGGATGGAGCAGAGGGGCCCCACAGTCAAAGCTGGCACACGCGTGCGGCTGCTCCCTCCTCCCCGCGTGCCAGCCTCTTGCCCTTGGCCTTGGACGAGTGTGCACTGTGCTATCTCAGGTGCTCGGCGAACGCGTCCTGTACGTGGGGACCTCCACACACAGAGTCTCCGGGTTTACTGCAGGCAATGGAGAGGACTGAGACTTCAAGGAGCACTTGGTGGCCGGGTTGTGCCAGGAGTCAGTGCCGCAGCACAAATCCTTTGTTTTCCCCCAGTCTGGCTTTGTCACCGCCTGCCCCTCTCCCCTGGGTGCCATGCACACACACTCACATATACCTGTGTATTTGCATGCACACACACCATGCACACACACGTGTGCACATGCTCACAAAACCACAGACATTGCATGTTCACCGGCACAGCTCCACCCTTCTTAAAAAATGACCGTCTGACAGGCAAAGCCCAGCCAGAGGGTCAGACACCGAGGACCCCAGGAAAGGTCAAGTTTAATCTCTCCCCACGATGGCCCAGGGCACCCCTCCCACCACGGACTAACAAAAGGGCCCCGGCACTTTGACTGACAGAATTCTTAATTGTATCCACTCATTCATGACAATTTGATTAAAATATTACGCCAAAGTCTCACCCCCTGTTTGCTTCGATCCTCCAAATCTAATTTTGAATTTTCAGAAAGGAGATTACCTCCACAAGCATGACTGGGATGCTATTAACTTCTACTTAATCTTTATTACTGATGTGAATTTAACATATGTACAGCTTCGCTCTGCTCCCGTAGTTTCCCTCCTGAAAGTGGCCGTGGCAGTACACAGGCGGCGGGCATTCCTCTCCATGTCGATTTCTGGCTGAGTCCTGCTCTCGCCCCACGGGGAGGGGCAGTCGCGACCCTGTTGGCACCCCAGGTGCCCCACCCTCTCCTCTGTACCGAGCACCTGCCGGCAGCCGCCGCCTTGCCAACTCGGAGGTGTGCAGCCGCTGCCCGCTGTCTGCATCCAGGGCGACCCTCAAATGCTAACCAGCCTCCAGGAGGGCTTGTGCAGAAGAGACCAGGAGATCTGGAAGGCTCCAGGGGCCAAGGCCTGGCCCCCGGCTTCAGAGCCGCACAGGAGCAAATCCGCAATGTGGGTGTGCAACCAGGGAGGGCGCTGTGCTGCACAGGTGTGTCCTCTCTCGTGCTTGGAGGCTCCTCTTCCCTCTGGATACGTCTTTCCTCGTCACACACGGGTCCTGTGCAGGGACCGCATCCAGGATGTGAAGGCTCGGAGGAGTCTGGAACCAGAGCCATGGTTACACACTGGCTGGGGAGTGGGGGGCAGGCATCAAGGGGTGAAGCAAACAGGGCTGCAAACGGGTCGACACGTGGAGACCCCAAGAGCTTGGACAGGCCCCTGCACAGGGCTGAGAGGGGGCTCGACGGAGAGAAAGGCGTCCCTTTCACAAGATGAACTGGGGAGCCATCCTGGAAGAGGCGAGGCCCCTGGGGGAAGAGCTGCATCCAAGGTGGGCGGCTGGGGCAGCTGGATCCACATCTGGAAGCATCCAGTGCTCTCAACAGAGTGCACGTGGTGGGTGGGGGAGGGGCTGAGCCAGGGACCCCGGGACACAGAGGCCCCTGTCGGCTCCTCGGTGCCTGGAATGGCAGCTGGCTCCCAGGGTGTTTAGCCATAAACACCTTCTGCCTGAACAAGTGTGTGGACAAAGTTGAGAGGGGTCGGGTGGGCAAGGAAGATGCTGGGAGGACAGGCGGGGCTTAAATCCCCCCACCCCCTGAGGCCCAGGGAGCTGCTGGGAAAATGTGGCGTCCGTTTAGGTCACGGTAGGAACAGGTGCACACTTCAGCTGAATGATTTGACAAAGAGACGCTTTAGAGACGTATGGACAGAATTTAGAGAGGCCATGAGGGACAGTGCCAGGCTCGGGGCTCGCAACACAAGCCAGATCCTGGACGCCCGTGGACAGACAGTGGCTAAGAAGGACACCTGGCCCGAGCCGCGGTCTCCCGGGGAAGGGCAGGGCAACAAAGGCCTCATCGCCCGCTTCTCCCTCCCTCCTATCTCCTCCAGGGCTCCCGCGGACCAAACCCAGCCAGATCCGGGGGGCCTGACAAAGCCCGTGATAAAGTCCAGGCAGGTTGGTTGCTGGGCCCCTGAGTAGGGGGAGAAGGAGGGAGAGGGGTCCGAGGGGTGGACGTGGAGGACTTAAACTTGACAGTGACCTGTAGGAAAGTCCGTGCAAGGCAGGTGGCTCTGTTACGGGAGCCGGAGCTGAGCAGTGAGGAGCTGGGCTCCCTTGCTGGTGGTCTCGCTCCAGCCAGAAAGAAGACAGAAGGACCCCAAATCTCCCCGACATGAAGGGGAGCTGTTAGCACCTGGTGACGTGGGCGCTGAGTTCCCGCCACAGACGCCCATGGCACAAACAGGCGCCCGTGGCACAAACACAGACGCCCATGGCACAAACAGAGCCCATGGAAACACTTCCCCATCCCTGTGCACAGAGATTTAACCTGCAGCGCCCCCGACCACCCCAGGGGCCTCGCGACTCCCAGTCCTCAAATGCCCCAGGTGGGTTTGAGGCTCACGTTCATTCTCCTGTGAAAACTACACTTCCCAGCCTCCCTTGCAGCTGGCTGTGGCCATGTGAGTCAGGAAGGGAAGTGACGTGTGCAGCCTGCGGCCCCACCTTTAGGAAGTGGGGTTGTGTCTTCTTCCCTTTCCCACTCAGGGACGTGCAGGTGGGGTGGGGGAGCGAGCAGGGGGCGGGGCGGGGGGGGCAGAGCCACAAGACGGAAGGCGCTGGGGTCGCTGGCACCGCACAGGCACCGTGCCAGCCCTCAGTAAACGTCTCTGTCTGAGCCATCCTAACGGATTTTACTAACAGAAAAATGAGCTTTTCTCTTAACTGATGCACGTGCCACCGATGTGGTGCCTACTGCCTGGCGAGGCCGCGATTCAACTCGGGCTCAGACAGTACCACGCCCCGTGCAACATGAACTCATAAATCGGGCACCCTAGTAGCCAACAGCAAATTGGAGCAATTGTGACAAGAGGCTGCACTCAAAGAGATTTGAACCTCGCGAGTTGTTTACACCCGGAGTTCCCCGTGGTGACTGCAGGAACGGAAGCTGTGGCAGCGCCAGGGGACGTCGCCGGTGCTCCTTCTTCTACGAGGGGTCTTCAAAAAAGGCCGTGGGAAGCGCGCACTGGAAAACGGCTGCGCCCGGGTTTCAAGCTCTCTGCTCCCAAGCCCAGTCCTCTTTTCACCCCGTTTTGCACGAGCTCCGGGAAGCAGCCTCGTACCCGGGCAGCTGCCGCCACAAGATTGGCTCTGCGGCAGCCCTGCAGGGCTGTGACGGAGGGGAGGGAAGCCCAGGCAGGCTCTTGCAGCCGCTGCCCAGCGGTGGCACCGGCGCTCCCATTCCCCTTGTCACCGGCCACTGTTGACGTCCACAAGAAGTGCACTCTCACCCCAACAACGACAGCACGCATGTCCGTCCAGCCGCTGCACCTGCCGCGGCCAGCCCTGGGCCAGGCTCGGGGGCTCTGTCATCGTGGGCTCGTCCCCAGGAAAGGATCCATGTCTGGTGTCCAGGGGACACAGTGCATCGGGAATCAGGGACTCGAGGTTTTGACCCCAAAGTTAAGCCAAGCCCAGGGGGAGCAGAGGACTTCTCTGGAGTCCCAGAGACTGCCCAGAGGCCAGAACAAGGCAGGCAATGCTTGTTGGATAGGACGAGGAGTGATGGTCGTGGGAGTTCACTCAGTCACTCATCAAACAGCAGTGGAGCACCCACCAGGTGCCCAGCCCTGTGCAGGGCCCGGGGTGCTTGGCCCTGGCGTTTCTCCCCCAAGATCAGAGGAAACAGGTAACTCTAGGGGGGAAACTGCCGGGTGTTGTTTCCAGATCCACCTGTGAGCGGCCGATTTGCCAGAATGCCACCAGCACTGCCAGAAGCAACCGGAACCAGAACCAAGGTTTTTCGTTCACTTTTGACGCGTGTCTCTCGTTGAGTGCACGTGCCTCGCGGGAGACCTGCTGATGAGGGGCTTCTCGCAGACAGCAAACAGGGGCTCAGTCGCAACCTATAATACCGGCGTCCGCATAAGCTGCTCCGTTCCGAGCCAGCCGATGCGCATGGGAAGGCAGCGGCAGGTGGCCCACTTGGGCCCCTGCACCCACGTGGGAGACCAGGAAGAAGCTCCTGGCTCCTCGCTTCATTCTGGCCCAGCCCTGGCCATTGCAGCCATTTGGGGAGTGAACCAGCAGATGAAAGATCTCCTCTCCTCTCTCTCTCTCTCTCTCTCTCTCTCTCTCTCTCTCTTACTCTGACATTCAAATGAATAAAATAAATCTTTTTAAAAATATGCAGACATTAAACAGGTGTCTGGAGAGAACGTTCTCAAAAGTAAAGGAGTGGCTGGCGTCGCAGCTCACTAGGCTAATCCTCCGCCTTGCGGCGCCAGCACACCGGGTTCTAGTCCCAGTCGGGGCACCGGATTCTGTCCCGGTTGCCCCTCTTCCAGGCCAGCTCTCTGCTGTGGCCAGGGAGTGCAGTGGAGGATGGCCCAAGTGCTTGGGCCCTGCACCCCATGGGAGACCAGGAGAAGCACCTGGCTCCTGGCTTCGGATCAGCGCGGTGCACCGGCTGCAGTGCGCCGGCTGCAGCGCACCGGCCGTGGTGGCCATTGGAGGGTGAACCAACGGCAAAGGATGACCTTTCTGTCTCTCTCACTGTCCACTCTGCCTGTCAAAAAAAAAAAAAAAGTAAAGGAGTATGAGAGCGCCACACTTTCCTCTTCGTGGTTCTTCTGCACTTGGCCAGCGTCCAGTCCATTCTGCCCCTCTCTCAGTGGGGCTGCGGCAGGGCACTGGTCAGCCTCCGGGACGTCCCAGGGGGCCGCTGCCTCTGTCCGCAGATCCGGGCTCGCCTCTTGGCTCTGGTCTCAGCCCGGGACACTCAGACCCCTGAGTGGCCCTGCAGGGAGGGACATGGCCGGAAACAAGAAGGTCTTGTCCACCCCCAGGGCTTCCCCCCCCAGGGCCATCCAGAAACCCAGAGCATTGGCAAGCGGTCAGGCAGGACAGGGACCTGTCCAAACCAACCCCTGCCTCTGGGCCGAGCAGGGCCCCACTGCCCCTCACCCAGCCAGGCATTGACCCTGAAGCTACTGAGTCAAGGGGAGACCCCCTGGGGGGCAGGGGGCAGTCCCTTCAGTGGCAGGACATCCAGGCGGGGCGCCGCTGGGCTGGGCAGGAGCTCGCCTTCCCCCAGGGGCGTCCCCAAGGCCGACAGCATGACAGAGTGGGTGACTGGAGCCATCCGTTATGGCCAGGCAGGTCCCCGAGCTCCGGCATGGGAGTCAGTTCCTGAGGCTGTGGTATTAAACTGCACACACTCTGTGGCTCCAGGCACAGCAGCCAGCTCCCAGAGCGCGGCAGGCGGCTCCGTGCTCCCCGCCATCCCGGGCCTCCGAGGCCGCCATGTCCTGGGCTTGCTGCTCCTTCCTTGGGCCACTGCATCCTCTCATCCCGCCCGTTCCCTTCCTGGCTCCGCTGGGTACCAAGTCTCCCCTCTCTGCGCAAGGGTCCTGTGGTCACGCTGGACTCCCTGGATAGTTGAGGATATCCCCCTCCCTCCTTAAGGGAGTCAGAGCGGCACTGTGCCTCTGGCCCTCATTCCAAGAATGAGCCCTGGGCACCTTTGGGGGTATGGTGAGTGAACCCCCTGGGCAGCTGAGATCGCCCCCTCTCAGCGTGCTCCTGCCCCAGGGCACATGCCTCTCCCACTACGGGTATAGCTCTTCCTCCAGACCACGGCCTGCGTTGCCCTCTCCCTTCACTCAGGTCTCCACTTGCACACGTCTCCTCGGGGAGGCCCCCCCAGGGACCCCACCAGACACTGCAGCCCTGGCTGTGGGCGTTTGGCATGGTGGTGAGGACGCCAGCTGGGCTGCCCACATCCACATCCCAGTGCCTGGGTTCGAGGCCCAGCTCTGCTTCTGAAGCAGCTTCCTGCCTCTGGGAGGTAGCAGGTGGTGGCTCAAGCCGTTGGGTTTCTGCCGCCCACACGGGAGACCCTGGCTCAGCTTGGCGCAGCCCCAACGGTTGCAGGCGTTTGGTGAGTGAGCCAGTAGTTGGAAGATCTCTCTGTGGCTGCCTCTGCGTCTCCATCCCTCTGCCTTTCAAATAAAAAAAATCCATACATTTTTTAAAGCAAGTAAAATGGGCCTCTCCTCTGGAGTAGCGTCTCTACACCACCTTGCCTTTGTTTGCGACCCTCACAGCGCGGATTGGTGCCTGACATCAAGTGATGTCTGCATTTTCTACCCATTTTTCTGGCGAGACTGTGAGCCCACAGAGCCAGGGCTTGGCCACTTTACAGCAGCAGACACACAGTGGAAATTCAATACCAGCGTCACATATGGGCGCCAGTTCAAGTCCTGGCTGCTCCACTTCTGATCCAGCTCCCTGATATCGAGCCTGGAAAGGCAGCAGAAGACGGCCCGAGTGCTGGGGCCCCGCACCCACGTGGGAGACCCGGACGAAGCTCCTGGCTCCTGGTTCCTGGCTTCAACCTGGCCCAACCTCGATCATTGCAAGGAGTGAGCCAGCAGATGGAAGATCTCTCTCTCTCTCTCTCTCTTCTCTCTCCCTCCTTCTCCCCTCCTCCCTTCCTCTCTCTCTCCCTCTTTCTCTATCTCTCTCTGCAGTTCTTTCAAATAAAAACAAATGAATCTTTTTTAAAAAAAGAAACTCAGTAGCTGTTTGTTGAATTAGTGCAGTGTGGAGATATTTATGAAAACAACCTTGTAGGCTTTTCTAAGCTCAAATGAGACAGAAAACATAACAGAGTTTTGCAAACCATGAATTCCTGGGCCCCAGGCCTCAGCAAGCATGTTTTTCGAGTGTCTGCTACAAGCCAGGGGCTGTATAAGACATTGCAGACACAGAAGTAAAAGGAGAAAAGTCCTCGATCCCCTGGAGCTTGAAGCCAGAATCAGGAGGAACATGGAGAATGGAATTAAAACACAATGCAAGCAGTGATCAAATTACCGATTGCCACTTGCTTGGAGCAAGGGCTCAGCTGGGCGCCTCTTCTGCTCCACGGGGGCTGCCGGGTGGTATTTGGCAGGCGTCTAGGTGGTCCAAAGGGTCGGACAGTTTTGTCTCCATGTGTGGTTCATGGGCAGAGACAGCCAGAGGCTGAACTCAGCTGAGGTCCTCTCCCCTTCCTTCAAGCCTCTCCACGTGATCTCCCACGGCGCTCAGGGCTCCGGAACACCACGCAGAAGCTTCCCGTCCCCTGGCCCAGTGCAGTGCCCACGCTGGCCCAGGTGCGGCAGGAGCAGCAGCAGAGGGCAGCTGCCCCCCGCAGTCCACCGCAGACACCATAAAGGAGAAGAACGGAGTAGTGTTGCCCCCAGAGGGCCAGGTGTCTACCAGGGAGGTGGGGCAGGTGCTGCGGAAGTGCGGGCAGGAGTGGCCAGGGGACCCAGGCGGAGGGCAGGTCTTCCTGGTAGAGAAAATGCTCCAGGTGGAGTGAGGGGAGGAGCTAGAAGGAGCCCAAGAGGGTGGGCAGGAGGGGCAGGGGCCAGGGCCCATGCAGCGCCTCAGTTTCCCCATCAGCACAGTGTGGTAACAATCTTAATCCACCATGCAGTGTTAATCCACAGGGAGAATTTAGAACGAAGCCTACTTTGCCATGGGCACACTTAATAACTTTAGCTGTTGGTAATATTACCTGAAGTTTTTTTTTTTTTTATTTTTCAAGATTACTTTTGCTAAAACACATGGGAAGGGGATCCCAGGGGGCGTGGGCTGGCCTCGCCATCCCCAGCCTGCTGCCGTCCCACGTGTCCTTGGGCCCTGTGCTGAGCCCCTCTCTGCTTGTCTTTATCACTACTGTGACTCCAGACTTGGGGACGTTAGATTCTTCCTTCCATGTGCACTGTCCTGAGTCCTTCAAGGGCGGTCGGTGCCAAAGCTCTGGGACAGGAAGTGCCCACTCAAGGTCACACAGGCCAGTGTGACTCCCAAGTCCTACTCCTTTTTTTTTAAGATTTATTTTATTTATTTGAAAGACAGAGTTACAAAGAGAGGTAGAGACAGAGAAAGAGGTCTTCCATCCACTGGTTCACTCCCCAGATGGCCACAATGGCCGGAGCTGTGCCGATCCGAAGCCAGGAGTCAGGAGCTTCCTCTGGGTCTCCCACGCAGGTGCAGGTGCCCAAGCACTTGGGCCATCTTCCACTGCGTCCCCAGGCCATAGCAGAGAGCTGGATCAGAAGAGGAGCAGCCAGGACCAGAACCAGTGCCCATATGGGATGCCAACACTTCAGGCCAGGGCTTTAACCCACTGCACCACAGCACCGGCCCCCCAAGTCCTACTTCTCTCTCCCCATCACCGCCTGGCTGGGCGAACCCCACCTCACATGAGCTCAGCTCCCAACCCTAGGACTTCTGCCCAAGTTCAAGGCAGGGGGCAGCAGGGGTTCAGGACACTACTAGAGAAATCTGCAGCCTCATTAAAGGTGCCCAAGACAGCACCCAAGGAAGAAGCCAGGCCCAGCCTGCGAGCACCCGCACCTCCAGCCTTGCGCAGCTCTTGTCCGCGGCCTCAGAGCCCTGTGGACCCAGCACCAAACCCATCATCATCTTCTGTGAAACAGACTGAAGATCTTGGTCTCTCGTCCCACACGAGCTGCCTGGAGAACTCCCCTTTCTCCCTGTTGCTCTGCTGGCTGTGAGTAGGCCGTGGAGGCAGGGATCTGGGAGCTCCTGGCTGCTGGTGAAGTGAAACGCTCAGGGCGTGGGAGGCAGAGGACCTGTGCCAGCTCAGTGAACCTCGGCCCGAGCTCTCACCCGGCCAAGCCTCCGCCGGGTCAGCAGGGATGCCGAGGGGCCACCTGTCTGTCGCCTTGGCGGTTCCAGTGGGACCAGCAGTGACCGACAGCGCAGAGGCACGGGAGCGGCTGTGAGTGCAGTGCGTCGCTGTCTTGCACGCCTGTGTTCCGGGAGCTTCCCTTTGGTTGTCTGCAGTGTCTTTGGACACAGCCGTCTTGACAACTTTTCGGAAAGTCTCGCTCGTCCTAACTCGTCAGCGTCGGGCACAGCTTCCGCGTGTGCCTCCTTGAGCCCGTCACCATCACCGCTGCCTGCACTCTGCCGCCCCCAGGCCAACCTCATCGGCATCTGCCATTCTGGACTCTCCCTCACACCCGCAGCCGGAAGGCAGGGACAGAGATCTTGGGCCCATTTTGCATTTGAGAAAAACTGAGAAGCGACAGAGAGAGAAACAAATGTGGTCAAGATCCCACCACCGGGTGCGGGTGGGGTTTTCAGACTCCTGGCGGGAGTGCTGGATGGGTCCGTGCAGTAGGACGTAGCATCTGGAGTTAGCAAGAGGCACAGAAGCGGCCTGGGGGCCTGGGGCCGGGCCGAGGCGACACTGCGGGAGCGCAGATGTGCAGGCGACTGTGGCTGAGAAGAACAAGGAAGATCCTTGGAAGCCGCCGGGAGCAGGTGCTCCGTGTTCTCGCCAGAGAGAGGGTGCGTCAGGCCCTGCCCGGCCGTCCCCAAGGCTCCGTGTGAAAACATCACCTGGTAAACCACACGCACTTGTGTGCAGCTCTCCTTGCTATCGAAGGAAATAAATAAATACACAAGCAGCATTTTAAAAAAATAACCACTAAAAAGGACAAAGGAAGATGTGCGAGCGTGGCGGCTGCCACAGCCCCCTGCAGACACAGCGCCGGGCGGGACCAGCCCGAGTGTTGTGTTGGCCTCTAATTCCTCCCGAACGCTGGAAGTTTCCAACCATCCTTTAGGAGGCGGCCCTGTGGTGGAGCCACAGTGCCGCAGTGCCGGCATCCCATATGGGCGCCAGTTCCAGTCCTGGCTGCTCCTCTTCTGATCCAGCTCTCTGCTGTGGCCTGGGAAAGCAGTAGAAGATGGCCCAAGTCCTTGGGCCCCTGCACCTGGTGGGAGACCCGGAGAAAGCTCTGGTTCCTGGCTTTGGATTGGTGCAGCTCTGGCCATTGCAGCCAACTGGGGAGTGAACCATCAGATGGAAGATCCCTCTCTCTCTCTCTCTCTGTCTCTCTGCCTCTCCTTCTCTCTGTGTGTAACTCTGATTTTCAAGTAAAATAAATAAATCTTTAAAAAAAAAAAAGATCCTTTTAGACTGTGATCCATTACTAAGCAGAAAATGCAACTCAGGCTACCGTAAGCATGGAGTCATCCTATTGGCTTTGAATTACAAATGCAAAGCCACTTCCAAAAGTTCATGGGGAAAAATGGAATTAAACACGTACGGTTATTTTGGTGGCAAAAAAAAATTTATTTTGGTACAAAAACATTTTTTATAATACATCGAAGCACTCTTTGGGAAGGGAGTTTGGCAATACGTATCGGAGCTTAATGCCGCTCCTGGGAAAATGGAAATTTTTCAAAACAAAAAGTTCTATTGAAATAAAAAGTTGCATACACTAGGTTGCTCATTTTAGAATTTATTATCGCTGAAAATTGAAAAGAGTGTCGATCCTGCCAAATTCAGAAGTATTTGCCTACATGGTGTCACTCTCCACGAAGCATATTCCGCTGCCGTGAGCAGCAGTAGCTATTAAGCCAGCGAGGTCCTCGCGGAGAGTTCGGATGTGAGGTGAGGGAGGAAGCTGGACGGGAGACAGAGGGTCCCACCTCCACCAGCACGTGAGCTACGCCGCGCGCGCGCAGCAGTAAACAGCCCTGAAAGTCTGGATTAGGGTCTTTCCTGGGCGAAGGCCAGGTGAGGTCGGACCCTCCCGCAATGCCTTGTGGCGGCCACAGCCACAGTTCCATCCGTCACACGGCACGCGGGAGAAAGGAGAGCCAAGGCACAGTTGTGGAACTGGATATTTTGTCGATATTTAATGGTTTCCCCTTAGCGCGGTTCCAGCTGGCTGTAGGCTTCCTGGGACCAGCGTAAGCCGAGAAGCGCCCATGAGACGGAAAGGATACAAAATCCAACCTGAGGCACGGAAGACCAGACGCAAAAACGAGACCGGGCTAGAGGGCAGAGTATTGCGGTGGCCTGCTTTGTCCTCGATGTCTGTCCAGTCCTTCGGTCGCTGTCACCGGTCGAAACTGGAGTCCTGGCCCCCCTGAGAGCCGAGCAGTGCTCGCTCCTCCCATGCCCCCGCCCTCCCCTGCGTCTCCCCTTCCTGCACACACGAATGGTCCACAGGTGCAGGACCTAGAGAGCCACAGAGCATGGTTGGCCAGAAAGTTAAAGGCTGGAATTCAAGCAAACGTCCAATGGAAATTTTTTTTAAGATTTATTTTATTTATTTGAAAGACAGAGTTACAGAGAGAGGTAGAGACAGAGAGAGAGGTCTTCCATCTGCTGGTTCACTCCCCAATGGCTGCGACGGCCAGAGCTGCGCCAATCCAAAGCCAGGAGCCAGGAGCTTCTTCCAGGTCCCCACATGGGTGCAGGGGCCCAATGACTTGGGCCATCTTCTACTGCTTTTCCAGGCCATAGCAGAGAGCTGGATCAGAAGAGGAGCAGCCGGGACTAGAACCGGTGTCCATATGGGATGCTGGTGCTTCAGGCCAGGGCTTTAACCCGCTTCACCACAGCTCCAGCCCCAATGGAAATTTAAAAGAAGGAAGCCCAGGCCCAAGGCTACGAGAAGAGCAGGAAGCAGAGGCCACGCAGGCCATCGCCCCGCACACATCTGGCTGCCGTCTGCCTGTGAGGAGCGAGCGGTGAGGCTCAGCTTCCTGCACCAGGCAGGGCAAGGCCTTGGTGGTTACTGTTAGCAGGGGCGATTTTTGTTTCACCAGTTCATAAATTCCTTCTGTTGTCAACCAAGCCGCCAGTCACTGGGGAGCACCTGCATTGTCCCGGGCCTGGCACGGCGAGAGAGGAGGGGGCCGCCCTGTGCGTGCAGAAGAGAACACATTCCCATTACCACCCCCTCCTCCCTGTCTCAGGCCTGCCTGGGTGACAGCCAGTGTGCACGCTGCCAAAGGTGTCAGGTTCCACGGCCGAGACAAAGACCAGGAAGCCCCAGCCATGCTGCTGGAGAGAGCAGCTGGACAAGGAAGGGGCCCTCGTGCCCAGCAGGTTCTCCGAAGGCCCCGCCTCACCCAGCACAGCCCCCCAGGCCAGGTCCAGAGAAGGAAGACGATGACTTGGAACAGAAATCTCCCGCGTTCTGGCGGAGGGAGCGCCATGATGAGGACAGGATGCTGGCCGCCCGGAGCTGTCCGAGGCTCGGTGGCCACTGCAGAAAGCAGGCCACGTGGCCTCACCCCTTCTCAGCCTCCTGGGGCCGTCCCTCCGCCTCTTCCTCCTACTTGGTGGTCCGCACACTGCCTGGCACACACAC
This sequence comes from Oryctolagus cuniculus, assembly GCF_964237555.1. NCBI lineage: Eukaryota > Metazoa > Chordata > Mammalia > Lagomorpha > Leporidae > Oryctolagus > Oryctolagus cuniculus. Next base: position 41,250,400 of record NC_091451.1, on the reverse strand, counting down.
ACAACCGTGTGCGCGGAGGGCTGAGAATGCGTCCAGAGGGGAGAGGAAGCCGCGGGCCTGCCGAGGACATCCAACAAGCACCGAGGCTGAAGAGGACGGTGGCAAACCGCATCAGCGTGCGTGCACCCACCTCCTCCCCCTCCCCAGCCTGAGCAAGCGCTTGGACGGTTCCCGGGTAGGCCAAAGGCAGCACTGCCTGCCAGGCTGACTCCTAGAAGCCCGACTGGCAGGGCCGCGGCTCCTCTTCCGTTCCCGAGTCAGTTACCTTCCGGGCTGAGAGACAGACGCTCAATAAAACCTGCCACGGCTGGACCAACGAGGGGACGCAATCCTGTTTGCTGAGAAGAGACGGCGTGATCATCAGTCTCGATCGGGTTCGACGTTGCAACCACGTCCACGTCCACATCCAGAAGCCGCGCCACCTTGTAAAGAGAGCCTGCGGTTCTTCGGTGTGGGGAGTAATTCGGTTCCTTGCCCTCAGCGCGGCTGTTTCCTGAGCTCCTTCCTTGCACGGCTCCACGTGCAACACCACCGCTCGCTACTCTGCAACCATAATTCAGCATCGTAGCACTCGGGGCCCGGCAGGCGCTGAGCTGGTGGCGGAAGGCAACCACGCCGTCAGGAACACATCAGGGATTCCACCTCGGGGGCCTCCATCCTGGCTCTCACGTGTGAGCCGTGCTGAGGACATGGTCAAGGGCAGAACCCGAGAGCTGGAGAAACACCGGCTAGGAGGCTCCAATTCCCCGCGGCTGCTCCCGAGGACCAAGCGGCCGAGCGCCACCGCAGGTCAACTGGGGGCTCGGAACGAAGGCGAACTCTGCAATGCTCAGAACCATTCGCAAAAGAATGGCACTCGGGGTGGGGTGGCATTTTCCAAGAACACTGCAAGCCAAACTGGAATGCTCCTTTATGGGGAGCTTACTCACTCCCCGAGTAATTCCTGTGCACCCCAGAACCCCTGTGGCAGGTGCTCCAGATACAGTGACAATGGAGACCTCTGTTTCAACAAAGCTTAAGGGCCGGTAAGTAGGGCAGCCAACCTATCAGTAACAGAAGAGTGTCCTAAACCACTCGTGCCTTGCTCAGACGTGCAGGTTGGGCACTGCACAACTAGGAACCATTCCCTGTAGTCGCATGTGCAAGGGAAATGCAGTTTCTTTATCTGTCTCTAACCGTTCACAGCTTGCAGAGTACAGGGGCAGAGTGAATAAGCTTAAACCAAATTCCCGGCCGGCGCCGCGGTTCACTAGGCTAATCCTCCACCTAGCGGCGCCAGCACACCGGGTTCTAGTCCCGGTCGGGGCGCCGGATTCTGTCCCGGTTGCCCCTCTTCCAGGCCAGCCCTCTGCTGTGGCCAGGGAGTGCAGTGGAGGATGGCCCAAGTGCTTGGGCCCTGCACCCCATGGGAGACCAGGAGAAGCACCTGGCTCCTGTCATCGGATCAGCGCGGTGCGCCGGCCACAGCGCGCCGGCCGCGGCGGCCATTGGAGGGTGAACCAACGGCAAAGGAAGACCTTTCTCTCTGTCTCTCTCTCTCACTGTCCACTCTGCCTGTCAAAAAATAAAAAATAAAAAAATAAACCAAATTCCCTTAAAGCTGAATGTAGTCCAGTGAGTTCATCAGTCCTGGGAGAGTCGTTCTGCTAGCCACTGTGTCCGATCCCGGTCGTCTTGACGTCCAGGGACAAGGAGAAGGATCAGGCAGTCTGGACTCCCGCAAACCCTGCCTGCTTCTGTCCAGGACCCGCCTCGCCTGAGCCACTGCTTCTGGGAAGTGCGGCTTCTCCGCTCCACCCCGCTGGACTGGGTGGCCTGTGTTCAGGGCATGGCTGTGCTCCTAGGCCCCGTATCCTTGGCTCGACTCTGAGCCTGGTCCAGGCGGGGACGTGTCCGTTCGCCGTTCATCCCAGTGCCTCTGACGGACTCCCGGGCTGGGCGTTTGCTTGACAGGCACGTGTCGAACGAGTGAAGGCCGCGAGCCCGTGAGTCTGCGTCCGTCGCTCACGGGGTGCCGGGCTCTGCCCGACCGAGCCGAAGGCTCGGGAAGTCTGTGTGCTTCGCTGATCTCTCTTCTCCAGGAACACCTGGCTTTGTTTCCATGCCAACACGTCTCGCAAACAGGGGGAGAGCAAGGGGCAGAGGAGGGATGTGGGAACTGTGTGCTCTCGGCTCAATTTGTAAACCGGAAACTGCTCTACCAAGTAGCTGGAGCAGCAGCTCCTCTGAGGACAAGAACAATGAGCCAGGCCCTGCAGCCGCTCGTGCCCCGCCCGCTGTGCGCGCCGCTCTCCCCTGCACGCGCACAGGAAGGGGAAGGTTCCTAAGACATCCCAGCAGTGAAGGAAAATCAGTATCGTGGACTGAAGAACTGCTTTTTTATTTGAGGCATAGCAACAGAGGTGGGGGGGGGGGGGGAGGAGGGAGAGAGAGAGAGATTTTTCATCCACTGGTTCACTCCCCAAATGGCTGCAACACCCTTGCTGGGTCAGGCTGAAGCCAGGAACTCCATCCAGGTCTCCCACACGGGTGACAGGGACCCAAGCACTCGGGCCATTTTCCTCTGCTTTCCCAAATGCAGCAGCCAACAGCTGGACCAGAGGCAGAGCAGCCAGCCCGGGGGGCCGGCACCCCTACAGGACGCCAGCTCCACAAGCAGTGGTTGACCTCGCCGTGCCCCAGCGCCAGCCCCAGCACGGTGGATTTGAACCTGCTCCGTCCTGGCCTCGGCTCTTCATGCAGCCGTGAAAGCAGGACCGGCCGCAGCGCGGGCCAGCAGCCCTGAGCCTCCGGGCCTTTCCGTCTTGAGCCCATCACACCCATCAGAGCTCCCCAGCAGAGGCACCAGCGTCACCCACACCTGCAAAGCTGCCTCCACACCTGAGGGTCTCCACGGGGAGCCGCCACGGCAGTCAGGACTCGGCCCCCGGCTCGGCTGTTCTCAGCTGCAGAACCGGGGACTCTTGGATGCAGGCCGGGGAGCATGCTCACTGTTGTGAGTGGGGGAGCCGTCCCCCGAGAGCTCCCAGGGGCCCTCACCCATGTCACGTTAAACCCACAGGGGGAGAGGGACCAGCTCTGGCCCATGGGGGAGGAGCGGGCACAGCATTTGTGAAAAGTGCCTTTGCACCTGGGGTGAGCCCCTTCCTTTGGGGGGCCGGGGGCACCCCTCCTCCCCCGGCAGGGCTCGGGGTCCCCGCTCACCGCTCAGATGGGTGGCGTTTGGAGGAGAGGGACCTGGCCGCCGCTTCCTGTCTGTAACACAATACAAGTTCTCTGGAGTCCAGAGAAGTCTTCACATTCCTTCCCGGTCTCGCCCCCCCTGGCTTCCAGCGCCACAGATCACAAGGCAACACGGAAGGGACCCAAGCGCTTCCCATAGACTCTGCAAGCGAGAGCCCCGTGCTTCTCCGCTGGGGACCTGGTGGATGCAGCCTTCACACCGTGTGCTTGGGAATTCTCCCACGCCCGAGACTTCCCAGGAAAAGGAACGCCCAACCCCTCTTTCCAGAGGCGGCGTCGCCCGTGGACAGACGCAACTGGCAGCTGAAAACCGGCGAAGCCAAAGTCCCCACCTCCGGGGGAACAAAAAGATGAGAAGTCATTGAGGAAGAATCTTCTGCTCCCCAATCATCGGAGTAAACCGCGGAGGATCCATCAGGACTTCCGGCATTTTCAGCCTTGTGCTATCAGTTTATTTTGCGCTAATTACTTGCAGGGAGGGTCCGGCATACGCCTTCTGATGCCAAAGGCCTGGGGAGTCCCCTCATCCCGCAGCTCTGTGCTGCAAAGGAGCCGTGGAAGAGACTCAGGGAATCTCGGGCGGGAGGGAGGCGAGAGACGAGCAAAGGGAAGAGAACGCAGCTGGAGGCCAGGGGGACCCCAGGGGCAGGTCTGGGGGCGGCTCCGCAGCCAAGTCAGGAGGCGGTGGGTCCGTGGCTGCAGGCACAGGCCCTCGGTCCGTGGCTGGCTGCACAGACGACCTGGGACCAGGAACTAGCCTGCGTTATGTCTTGTTCTTGCCATCTCGTAAGACCGCTGGGCAGAGCCAATGCAGGAAGACTGAATGGGCAGTGAAGGCGTACAGGCAGGGGCTGGGGGCTGTGCCCCTCCTTTGGTGGCTCAGTGGCCTTGGAGGGGGCTGGCTGAGACTGCTGGAGGACCCGCTCCAGACCCTGGGGAGTCACTGGGATCCAGACCTGCCTGGGGCCCAGTGGGTTCACGGCGGGGAAGAGGGTTCTTCTCCCCGATCCCTGCTCTGTGCCTTAGAGCCTCACCCATGAGACACCTTCCTGCTTGCCAGCGTCCAGGGGGCGTAGCCCATGGGAGGTGGCCATGGCTCCCTTCTGCCAGTGGCCTGGGTGGCGGCTCTGTCTCCCAACTCTGGCCAGTGCCTCCCTCTTGGCCCCTGCAGTTCGCCGCTGCTGCCGATGCAGGCTCATCCCCATCCACAACCATGCTGGTTCCATTCGCCTTTGGAAACAGCCCTTTGCCTGCTCTCCCCTCTGACCCCACGGGACTGCGGCTTCGTTCCCGCCCCTCCTCACCCTCTGACACTTCTTCCCTGTCCTCTCCTGCAGCTCCTCGCTAAACAGCTCCAAGAACAGACCCCTGGGATCCCACCCACGTCGCCAAACCCAAGAGGGAAGCACACAGAGGGGCCGTGGTAAAGGCAGAGGAGAAAGAGGCGCAGGCGGTCATGTCCCAGAGCCCCCGGGGACCCCGGATCACACCCTGCAGGCATCGGGGCGCAGCCACTGGGCTCAGAGTGGAGGCAGCAGCTTGTTCCAGGGCTGCTGTGTGCTGTAAAAAAGCCACAGAGCAGCTCAGGCTGGGAGAGGGACCCGAGGCACCCAGGAACAGGAAAGGGTCTTAGATATGGTGATGGCCAGGACCCAGGGAGCGACCCTTCACTTGGAGTCATGCGTGGGAGAGGACCCTGGCCTCTCTGCCCGGGAAGAGGCCAAGTGCCCCCCTCGGGGGCGGGGGGGCAGGCTTCAGGTGAGTGGCTAGGAAGCGCCTCTGGGTCCTAAGGGTGGCATCTTGCAGCAGGGTTATGCGTCCCTGGGAAGGGCATCCTGGTGAGGAAGGGTGACCATGACCCGAAGCCCCGCTGCTGCTTCCGCACCCAGGAAGTTCTTCAATCCCCGGGATTCTGCCACTGTCCGCAGGGCTCCCCGGGGCGGGACCGTCCCTCTCTGTGCCTGCCCTGGCACCAGCTGCTCTCCCATGTCCATTCTCACTTCTTCACACGTGGCCGTGAACTTGCTCTCTCCCCAGGCAGGCACCATCTTCCACCCTGCCCCACGTAGCCTGGCCAGGGCTCTTCCATCTCAGAAACACCCTCCTGCCAGGCTGACCCCAGACCCCTGAAGAGAAAGCCAGGCAGACCAGAACCATCCCCCATGTGCATTCCACCAGCCCAGAGCCAAGGCGAAGCGTTAGAGCCTGAACGTGCGAGCCTACCTCCCAAGAACGACTCATCTGCTTCCATATCCCTGGAAGGACCTGCCTGTTATAGTTAATGGACTTTGATGCTTCTTATTGCGGTACATAAAGGCTATTATTAAAATGAACAGTGTTACAGTCGAGTGTCTGATCCGTGGGACTCTGCTTTGTAAATCTACCCAAAGCGATTGGATCAAGTCTCCCCAGAGTTCCTCTGACCATCTACCGACATCATCTCATAATGAGGTGTTCGATGCATTTGATTGGCCTCATCGATCCCCTGGCCCTGGAAGGTGCAGGAGGCGTGGCCTTCGCTGCGGGCAGCGGGAGGTGGCAGAGGCTGTGGTGTGATGAGAGTGTGCCCTCCTAAGCATAGTCAGGGAACGAGAGCAGCCTGGAGCCGGCACACTCCGCATTCACCTTGTTTGCGGGATTCGAAGCCTTGAATTCCTGGAATTGTTCTCTGGAGTGTAAGTGACAACAGCTCACTGTCCTTCCAAGCCAGAGACGCGTGGGGCTGGAGCCGAGCCAGACTGCTGCTGCAGACAGAGACAGTACCCTGAGCAATCCTCGTCCCTCTGGCCTGCGTCTCTGGCAGGCACAGGTGCAGAGAGACCGTCCCCTTCACTCTGAACACAGAGGGGCAGCTGGCTCAACTCTAAGCTCAGCCAGCCTTGGTCCTTGTCTGAAATGAGAGACTGCACTGGCCATCCTGGGGCTCTCTAACCTGTACAGCACACAGCAAACTCACAAGCAGACCAAGATCTGCCAAAATCCATAGTCCAGGTTGTCAGAGAAGTACAAATTTCTGTTAAAATATTAGTGACTGGGGAGTTTAATTAACACTGACTAATCTTTGATTAGAGAAATGTGAAGAATAGAACAAAAACATCCAGCTAATAAGGTATAATCATGGAAACGGATGGAAGGAAAGAAGGAAGGAAGGAAGAAAGGGAGAATGGGAGGATGGATGGGTGGATGGACAGATAGGAGGGTGGATGGGTAAAGGGATGACAGATGGACAGGTGGATGGATAGATGGATAGATGGGTGGAGGGATGGATAGATGGGTGGAGGGATGGATAGATGGGTGGATGGACAGATAGATGGATGGATAGTTGGATAGATGGGTGGAGGGGTGAATAGATGGGTGGATGGACAGACAGATGGTTGGATAGATAATAATGTGTGTATATCTTAAAAAATAATCCGATGGTCCTTAAAAGAATTCAGTGGAATGCAGAAATCTCTCTCCATCCCTCCTCCAATCCCAGCTTCTCCTCTCTCCCTAAAGCTGCGCTTTGCTAACAGTTCCATGCGCGTCTCACCAAGAAAACAAGAATTCTAACACTGAAACCAGCATCTAAACTAACATATGTTTACTCAGAAGGGAAACATAATGTATTTGGCTTCTTGTAAATTTGCTCAAACATATAGAAAATAATATAACAGCCATCCATGTATGTACCATCCAGATTTAACATGTTTTTCCTTATTTTGTTTGCTTCAGATCCAAGGAAAAGGAAGGGAGAAGGGAGGGAACGAGGGAGGGAGGGAGGGAGGGAGGGAGGGAGGGAGGGAGGGAAGGCAAGCAGGTCCCTCTGCGCCCCTGTGGGTCGGCTGTGGGTGGCCAGAGTTGGGTGGAGCCCTCCTGGAAAAGCAAGGGGCAGGGTGGGGAAGAAAGCCTGAGCGGCTGCCTCTTCTATGCCTGGCCAACCTCGCGGACGCCGTTCTGTCCTTAATTTACCCACACGGAGAGGGCTCAGCTTCCTCTTTGCCTCACCAGAGAGCTAATCCTCGTCCCCGGGGGTCTGTCCCCGTGCCCCCGGGGCCGCAGTGAGTCCACTTGCCAGGCAGACTCCATCACAGATGGGGCTCCGTGGGACCACGCGTGGAGCCCCGGTGCCCTCCCCTGTGACAGGCAAGAACACACCTGAGCACAAGGAGCCACGCCAGCCACGGACGCGTCAGCGCTCCAGGCTACGTCTGCTTCAGCGGTTTGCCCGCGTGTAAACTTGCAGATGAAGATCTTGGGGAGAGCTCTGGAAACATCAGACCCTTTCTTGCACTCACACTCTTCCGACCTGTCTCTGTTGCAGGTGACAGAATCACAACTCGGTTTGGCTTCTAGAAAAGAAAGGAATTAGTTGAGTTATGGGATGGAATTAGCCAGGCCTGATTGCATGCAAAGGCTCAGAAAATGGCCCAGGGTCTGCCACAGGTGTGCCTGCTCTCCTCTCTGCTTCTCTGCCCTTGCAGTCCTGGTCCCTCATCCTGGAAAGAGCCGCTGGGAGTCCCCAGCCCACAGCGTGCACGAGGGAGGAGTCTTTTACCACTGGAGTCAGCAGGATAAGGGCTGCAAAGGGCCCCAGTGTCCCAGGCATCTCCCAAAGCCACTTGCAGGTGGACAAGACACCTGGATTGGCCCTAAAAGGATCCGGTTCCCTTCCTGCCCAGCACGAGGAGAGGAGCCTGAGACTCAGCCCCAGAGGTCCACACAGAGGTGGGATGTAGTGCTCCAAAAATTCGGAAGAAGGAGAGTGGGAAATGTGCCCGGATGACCCAAACCCAGCAGCCTCTGCACTGGTGATGACCAGTCGGAAGTGGGGCGGCGAGGTGTGGGGCAGAGAGGAGGAGCACCTTCCCACCCCCGCTTCTCACCAACCGTGCCGACTTTGAGTTGGCTTTCTGGACTGGTCTTCAGCCCTCTGCAGCAAGTACATCCCTTAGTGCTGGGCCAAGCGAGCTGTTCCCTGTCCACCTGATGCTCCACTGCGTGTCCAGTGCTGTCCAGTGGTCCATCCCTCCATCATGGTCATTTCCTGTGTATCAACACCAACCTGCCGTGGAGGTACAGAGACAAACAGCAGGTGGCTTCTACCCTCACGAACTCACACTCGTGTTTTTGTTTTTGTTTTAAATTTATTTATTTGAAAGTCAGGGGGCCGGCGCTGTGGCGTAGCAGATTAGGCCGCTGCCTGCACTGCCCGCATCCCATACGGGCGCCGGTTCAAGACCCGGCTGTTCCACCTCCAATCCAGCTCTCCACTATGGCCTGGGAAAGCAGTGGAAGATGCCCCAAGTCCTTGGGCCCCTGCACCCATGTGGGAGACCCGGAGGAAGCTCCTGGCTCCTGGCTTCGGATCAGCGCAGCCCTGGCCGTTGCGGTCATTTGGAGAGTGAACCAGTGGATGGAGGACCCCTCTCTCTCTGCCTCTCCTTCTGTCTCAGGATCAGAGTGTTGCAGGGTTCCAATATTTGGATATACAGAGTGAGATACGCGGGGGACGAGACCCAGTCTAAACACAAAATCCTTTTATGCTTCGCGCCCACCTAGTACCCCAGACTCCGGAGATGACTTTACACAGTCGTTGAGTGCACCTCGTCTTCCCTGGCCACAGGCTGCACAGCGTTTGGGGGTTCAGATTTTCAGGTTAGGGCTGCTCAGCCTGCCATGGGATATCCAGCATGGAGACATGTGAGGAAGCGATGCCTGGGGGGAGGGAGTCAGGACAGCGGACAGCTGCTACTTTATTTCAGTCCATGAGGTGAGATGTCAGAGATGTGGCTGAGTGGGGGGCGAGAGCCAGGCAGACGGCCAGGGAAGAGCGCTCCAGGCAGGGGGCGTGGCGAGCTCAAAGAGCAGCAGGTGGCTGCAGGCTCTGACCTGGGTGCTGAGCAGGCACAGAGCGGGGTGCCTGGCCCATGACCTTGGTTTGGAGGGCAGGTGTGGTGGGATGGCCTGCAGGGCCGTGGCCCCTACTGCCCCAGAACGCGGTTCTGCAGAAGCCCAGCCTGGTCAGCCCGCCCTGCCCCTGCGGCCTCCGTCCCACGCAGCCTGGCCCCTTGTGAATGTCACACAAACCTGTGCATGCTGAGTCATGCCGCAGCCTCCCTTCCAAGTCCTGCACGCCCACCCCCACCGCGTGCTGACGTCACAGCCTGAGCACCCAAATGACATCCCGGCCTTCACACCAGGCCAACCCACCCACTGCTGGAGACGCCGATACCCGCACGGTCTCACACAGCCGGCTGGGCCTCTGTCGCTCATTTTCCAAATCAGATCTTTGTCGGGGGTTGGGGGATGGCATGTGCATCCACTTGTCCCCAAAGTGATAAATGCAAAGTTGGCTTTTAAAACACAGCTCTGGCACCACCAGCTCCCTGCCTGACGGTCCTCAAAACTCCGCTTCCACTCACTTAGCACAGAGTATGGCTCCCTGGACCTAAGACGGTCGTCCCCACCAGCAGCCTCCCATCAGGAATGGGAAGAGTGGAAGTCTCTGACTGTGGCATCCCACAAATGTCATCCCCACTGAACGCCGTCGAGTTCTTAGAAACCACGAAGGGGCACGGCCTCTGCTAGGGCGGCCTTGGGTCTCCCCGGTGTTGCCGACAGAGCGCTTAGCCGGATGCTTTCAAAGGGGAGCAAGAGAGAAGAAAAAAAAAAAGGCAACACAACAGCATTTTTCCAACCAATCAAAATCAAATTATACCTGAGCAACATAATTGGAGTTTAATGAGTAGTTTTATGTTTTGCTAATCAAATCACCATATTGATGGGGTTTATCAGCAGAAATACAATGTTAATTACTAAGGAATGATAAAACCTTAAAGCCAGGACCAACGCAGCCTCCCCCATTACTCACCCAAAGGCCCCCCCGGAAGGGTGGGAAGCCGGCCACTGCTGCTTTTAAGGAGCCCCATAGCCCTGGGCACAGGAGCGCTGGGCGGGCCCCATAGCCCTGGGCACAGGAGCGCTGGGCGGGCCCCATAGCCCTGGGCACAGGAGCGCTGGGCGGGCCCCATAGCCCTGGGCACAGGAGCGCTGGGCGGGCCCCATAGCCCTGGGCACAGGAGCGCTGGGCGGGCCCCATAGCCCTGGGCACAGGAGCGCTGGGCGGGCCCCATAGCCCTGGGCACAGGAGCGCTGGGCGGGCCCCATAGCCCTGGGCACAGGAGCGCTGGGCGGGCCCCATAGCCCTGGCACAGGAGCGCTGGGCGGGCCCCATAGCCCTGGGCACAGGAGCGCTGGGCGGGCCCCATAGCCCTGGGCACAGGAGCGCTGGGCGGGCCTTGCTTGTTTGCCATTTTCAACGAAGTGTGGTTGGTGGTTGCTGTATGCTAACAGACTCCACTCCCACGCCTCCAGTGGAGGGAAGAAAGCTGGTGAGGACACCAGCAAAGCCCCCACCCCGGTGGGGGGGGGGGGGGCGGCGGCCCAGGGCAAGGACAAGTCCTTCGGAGCCTAAATGAAACCAGCTGGGTTCCTGAAAGTGAGCCTCGTCCACACCCACACCCTGCCCCCAGCAGAGCCGTCCGAGCAGGGACGCCGTCAGCGCCAGGAAGGCCTGAGCGGGGTCAGGGCTCCGTGCTCCTCAGGACCAGCAGAGAGAGGGACCGTGGGCTGGAGGGTCTCAGGGGTGGGCTGAGCACGGCCTTGATTTTGTATCCCACAGACACAGCCTCCTGACACAGGAGGGGAGAGAGAGAGACAGAGAGACACAGAGAGAGAGAGACAGAGAGACACAGAGAGAGAGAGACAGAGAGACAGAGAGAGACAGAGAGAGAGAGAGACAGAGACAGAGAGACAGACAGAGACAGAAAGAGAGACAGAGAGAAACAGAGACAAAGAGAGAGACAGAGAGAGAGAAAGAGAGAGACAGAGACAGAGAAACAGAGAGACAGAGAGAGACACAGAGACAGAGAGACACAGAGAGACAGAGAGAGAGAGAGAGAGACAGAGAGAAACAGAGAGCGACAGACAGAGAAACAGAGACAAAGAAACAGACAGAGACACAGAGACACAGAGACAGAGAGAGACACAGAGAGACAGAGACACAGAGAGAGACACAGAGACAGAGACACAGAGACAGAGAGAGACACAGAGAGAGAGAGAGAGAGAGAGAGCGAGGCAGCCGCTGCCCTCTGGCCTGCGCTGCCCGCTCCCCTCCTGAGGCTCGGGGACGGCGTCACCAGTGACGAGAAGGGGCACAAAACTAAACAAGAACAGTTGCCAGTTACTTACTTACTTAAAGCGTATTGAGTCTTTTCAGGATTGTTTCTTTCTCTAAACCCTTAGAAATAGTTTTCTCTAATTCTCTGCTAGATACTTCATGGCGGCGAGGACGAGGGGGCAGGTGTTGGGTGCAGTGGCTAAAACCCGACTTGGGACCCCTGCATCCCAGAGTGCCTGCGTTCAGGTCCCAGCTGCACGGTGCATCCCAGCTTCCGGCTGATGCACACTGGGAGGAGGCCAACGAGGGCCCAAGTCCGTGGGTCCCTGCCACACACGTGGGAGACCAGCATGGAGCTCCGGGCTCCTGGCTTCAGCCTGGCCCAGCCCCAGCCATTGCAGACATCTGGGGAGTGAACCAGCAGATGGGAGATACCAACTCCCCCTTCCACTCCCTCCCCCTCAAATAAATAAACTTGAAAAAAAAACTCCGTGATCCCCGTGTTGGGCTCTGGTGCCCTGGTGCAGCGAGGAACGGCCACAGTGAGCGGCTGCCCGTGGACAGGATCGGACACTTACAGGACAGGCTCGCCTCCTCCTCCCACACACGTCTCACATGGCAGTGCTGTCCCCGCCTGCGTGTTGAGGTCACCGAGGCTCAAATACTGGGTGACTCCCCAGAGGCTGCAGGGCTGGTGGGCAGCAGGCTCATAGCCCCAGCCCAGCCCGAGCCCCAGACCTGCCCAGCCCCAGCCCAGCCCCAGCCCAGCCCCAGCCCCAGCCCAGCCCCAGCCCCAGCCCCAGCCCAGCCCAGCCCCAGCACAGCCCCAGCCCAGCCCAGCCCAGCCCCAGCCCCAGCCCAGCCCAGCCCAGCCCCGCCCCGCCCCAGCCCAGCCCAGCCCCGCCCCAGCCCAGCCTAGCCCCAGCCCCAGCCCTGCCCAGCCCAGCACAGCCCAGCCCAGCCCCAGCCCCAGCCCAGCCCAGCACAGCCCCAGCCCAGCCCCAGCCCAGCCCCAGCCCAGCCCAGCCCAGCCCAGCCCCAGCCCAGCCCCAGCCCAGCCCAGCCCAGCCCAGCCCAGCCCCAGCCCCAGCCCAGCCCAGCCCCAGCCCCAGCCCAGCCCAGCCCCAGCCCCAGCCCAGCCCCAGCCCAGCCCAGCCCCAGCCCAGCCCCAGCCCAGCCCAGCCCAGCCCAGCCCCAGCCCCAGCCCAGCCCAGCCCCAGCCCCAGCCCAGCCCCAGCCCAGCCCAGCCCCAGCCCAGCCCAGCCCCAGCCCTGCCCAGCCCCAGCCCAGCCCCAGCCCAGCCCCAGCCCAGCCCAGCCCAGCCCCGCCCAGCCCCAGCCCAGCCCCAGCCCAGCCCAGCCCCAGCCCCAGCCCAGCCCCAGCCCAGCCCCAGCCCAGCCCAGCCCTGCCCAGCCCCAGCCCAGCCCAGCCCAGGCCCAGCCCAGCCCAGCCCAGCCCCAGCCCAGCCCAGCCCAGCCCAGCCCAGCCCCAGCCCAGCCCAGCCCCAGCCCAGCCCCAGCCCAGCCCAGCCCAGCCCCGCCCAGCCCCAGCCCCAGCCCCAGCCCAGCCCCAGCCCAGCCCCAGCCCAGCCCAGCCCCAGCCCCAGCCCAGCCCCAGCCCAGCCCCAGCCCAGCCCAGCCCTGCCCAGCCCCAGCCCAGCCCAGCCCAGGCCCAGCCCAGCCCAGCCCAGCCCAGGCCCAGCCCAGCCCCAGCCCAGCCCAGCACAGCCCAGCCCAGCACAGCCCCAGCCCCAGCCCCAGCCCCAGCCCTGCCCCAGCCCAGCCCCAGCCCAGCCCAGCCCAGCCCCGCCCAGCCCCAGCCCAGCCCCAGCCCAGCCCAGCCCCAGCCCCAGCCCAGCCCCAGCCCAGCCCCAGCCCAGCCCAGCCCAGGCCCAGCCCAGCCCAGCCCAGCCCAGCCCCGGCCCAGCCCAGCCCAGGCCCAGCCCCAGCCCAGCCCCAGCCCCAGCCCAGCCCAGCCCCAGCCCAGCCCCAGCCCAGCCCCAGCCCAGCCCAGCCCAGCCCCGCCCAGCCCCAGCCCAGCCCCAGCCCAGCCCAGCCCCAGCCCCAGCCCAGCCCCAGCCCAGCCCTGCCCAGCCCCAGCCCAGCCCAGCCCAGGCCCAGCCCAGCCCAGCCCAGCCCCGGCCCAGCCCAGCCCAGGCCCAGCCCCGGCCCAGCCCCAGCCCCGGCCCAGCCCAGCCCCAGCCCAGCCCCAGCCCAGCCCCAGCCCAGCCCAGCCCAGCCCCGCCCAGCCCCAGCCCCAGCCCCAGCCCAGCCCCAGCCCAGCCCCAGCCCAGCCCAGCCCCAGCCCCAGCCCAGCCCCAGCCCAGCCCCAGCCCAGCCCAGCCCTGCCCAGCCCCAGCCCAGCCCAGCCCAGGCCCAGCCCAGCCCCAGCCCAGCCCAGCCCAGCCCAGCCCCAGCCCCAGCCCAGCCCCAGCCCAGCCCCAGCCCAGCCCCAGCCCAGCCCAGCCCAGCCCCAGCCCAGCCCAGCCCCAGCCCCAGCCCAGCCCAGCCCCAGCCCCAGCCCAGCCCCAGCCCAGCCCAGCCCCAGCCCAGCCCAGCCCCAGCCCTGCCCAGCCCCAGCCCAGCCCCAGCCCAGCCCCAGCCCAGCCCCAGCCCAGCCCAGCCCTGCCCAGCCCCAGCCCAGCCCAGCCCAGGCCCAGCCCAGCCCAGCCCAGCCCAGGCCCAGCCCAGCCCCAGCCCCAGCCCAGCACAGCCCAGCCCAGCCCAGCCCCAGCCCCAGCCCCAGCCCAGCCCCAGCCCAGCCCCAGCCCAGCCCAGCCCAGCCCCGCCCAGCCCCAGCCCAGCCCCAGCCCAGCCCAGCCCCAGCCCCAGCCCAGCCCCAGCCCAGCCCCAGCCCAGCCCAGCCCAGGCCCAGCCCAGCCCAGCCCAGCCCCGGCCCAGCCCAGCCCAGGCCCAGCCCCAGCCCAGCCCCAGCCCCAGCCCAGCCCAGCCCCAGCCCAGCCCCGGCCCAGCCCCAGCCCAGCCCAGCCCAGCCCCGCCCAGCCCCAGCCCCAGCCCCAGCCCAGCCCCAGCCCAGCCCCAGCCCAGCCCAGCCCCAGCCCCAGCCCAGCCCCAGCCCAGCCCCAGCCCAGCCCAGCCCTGCCCAGCCCCAGCCCAGCCCAGCCCAGGCCCAGCCCAGCCCCAGCCCAGCCCAGCCCAGCCCAGCCCAGCCCCAGCCCCAGCCCAGCCCCAGCCCAGCCCCAGCCCAGCCCCAGCCCAGCCCAGCCCTGCCCAGCCCCAGCCCAGCCCAGCCCAGGCCCAGCCCAGCCCCAGCCCAGCCCAGCCCAGCCCAGCCCCAGCCCCAGCCCAGCCCAGCCCAGCCCAGCCCCAGCCCAGCCCCAGCCCAGCCCCAGCCCAGCCCAGCCCCGCCCCAGCCCAGCCCAGCCCAGCCCAGGCCCAGCCCAGCCCCAGCCCAGCCCAGCACAGCACAGCCCAGCCCAGCCCAGCCCAGCCCCGCCCCAGCCCAGCACAGCCCCAGCCCAGCCCAGCCCAGCCCAGCCCAGCCCCAGCCTAGCCCCAGCCCCAACAGCAGCCCAGCCCAGCCCAGTCCAGCCCCAGTCCAGCCCCAGTCCAGCCCAGCCCCAGCCCAGCCCCAGCCCAGCCCAGCCCAGCCCCAGCCCCAGCCGCCCGCCGTCTCCAGGGCAGAGAGTCCCATGCTGCTCCTGTGTTTAGGGCGGTCTCTGTGGGATCACAAAATAAAGGCCATGCTCGGTCCATGTCCGAGACCCTCCAGCCCACGGCTCACTCACTCTCTGCCCCACTGCACTCCCTGGTACAGGGCTGCTCCCAGCCTCGCGACTCCCCTGGACATGCAGTTGTCCCACCCACCCCCGCAGCTCTGCTCTGCCGTGTGTCTCTTCCCAGAATCCCTCCACCCCTGTCCATCTATTCTTTCTGGACCACATCATGCCACCTCCTCCAGAAAGCCCGCCCAGATGCTCCTGGCCATGGCCAGACCTCACCCCTCGGTGTTTTCAAACCTGGGCAACTGTAAGTCACTGGCTAGTCGTCCGATGACCTTGACTTCCCCGGGAAGCCAGGGACTCAGCACAAGGTCTAGTACACAGTGAGCTCTCGAAACAGCCGTGTGGACGAGTACAGATGAAGGAGCGAGTGAATGGATGAATGGATGACTTCTTGGACTCCTGTGTCCCAAGCCCTGTGCCACCTGCTTCGGAGGCTGTGGTCGGAATGAAATGAAATAAAGCAAATCACAGACCGAAGCCTGACTCTGAGAGACGCCCAGGGAGAGCGCGCTGGGGTGGTCACCACCGCCATTCCCATTGTCATTATCATCCTATTGTCGCGATTAACACACACCCTCAGTGGCCTCCGATCTCATTTCAATCTTAGGATGTAGAAGCTGGGGCTCAGAGAGGCCGAGCGGCTCATCTAACGTCACCCAGCTGTTTAGCGGCTGGGCTGCGATCCGAGAGGGACAAGAGCCTGGCCATGTCGGACAACAGCAAAGCTGTGCCTTTTGTGCGGCACAAGTCCACTTCCCAATCTGCCGTGAGCCTGGGCTCTCACAGGGCTGTGCCGAGTCAGGCTCCCATCAGTACCCCTGCAGAGAGGGAAGAAACTGCTCAGGGGCACGGGTCAGGGCAGAAGTGACTTCTTCAGCGACGGCGTTTGCCGTTCAGCCTTGCCCCGCGCGCCTCGCCAGTCGCCGCCGCTGCGTGCGGGTGACGGCAGCAGGGACAGCCAGGTGCGCGGTGCTGCCCTCGTTCTACAGCAGCTGCGGCCCAGCGACGGCCGGCGAGTGAGTCCGGGGCCAGTCCGGGGCTCCTTCTCCTGCCTTCGAGCCCGCTGCTTTTGTCTACTGTACACATAAAATAATTCTCTCAAACACAACAGTACTCCAAAAAGCTCACGGAGAAATGGAATGAAAATATAAGTCTACTTTGGTGCAAAAAAATTTTTTTGAAATATGTGCACAATTCCTTCATACTACATCTTTCACGTGAAATTTTGAAGACCCCCTTATATGCACAGATTTCAAAAAAACAGTTGCACCCCTGTGCGCTTACCTTTTCACTTCACTTTGCACAAACTTTCTAAGCACCTCATACATGTCTCCTGGTTTGTTTTTTTACCACTAACTTGCAAGTTTCCCGGAAGCAGGGTTAGCACCTGGTTTGTATCTGGTCCACCCTGGCCAATGCGGTCATTTGGGGCAGGAACCAGTGGAAGCAAGATCTCTCTTGCTTTGCTCCCTCTCTCTCTGTCACTCTGGTTTTCAAATAAATAAAATAAATCTTAGGAGGGGAGGAGGTGACAAACATGCTGGCGTAGCAGGTTAAGCCGCTGCCTGCAGCACCAGCCTCCCATATGAGCACCAGTTCAAGTCCCGGCTGCTCCACTTCCAATCCGGCTCCCTGCTAATGCACCTGAGAAAGCAGCAAAAGATGGCCCAAGCACTCGTGCCCCTGCACCCGTGTGGAAGACCAGAATGGAGTTCCAGGCTCCTGGCTTTGGCCTGACCCATCCCTGGCTATTGTATTTGGAGAATAAACCAGCAGATGGAAAATTGTGTGTGTGTGTGTGTGTCCCCCTCTTTCTCTGTAATACTGCCTTTCAAGTAAATAAATATTTTTAAAAATGCGTGTTGGCTTCAGTTGTTCAGTTTGTGACAATTCGTTACACAACAGAAGACGAATGCATGCGATGCCTTACTGGAGTGGGGGTGGGCCTGTGGCTGCAGGTCCTGCTGTGCAATCCCAAGAGCCCATTTTCACTCTCCTGGGCAGACAACTCAGCCACAGACCCCAGCCTTCCTGGCCAGGGTTGTGGTCAGGTGCCTGAGATCCGGCCAGAGGGGTATAAGCAAAAGTGGCAGGTGTCTCAGCAAGAACTGTGGGGCGAGCAGTCTCCACTTGCCTGTTCCCCATCTTGCAGCTGAATGGAGGGGACCGTGGGTCCTACCCAGAGCCAGGCTGAGATGGACAGAGCCACATCCCTGCCTTCCCAGCATGCACTGCTCGGGACCTAGTTAGAGCACCTTGCACTGTGTTACACCAATAAGGTTTCGGAGTCCATCCTTTGCAGCTGCCACCGTGCCCCTGACGAATACAAACAGGAAGTGAAATAATGTGTTTTGAGGATGCACTAAGGGCTAGACGCCTACTAAACACATTACATAGGGGCTGGCGCTGTGGTGTAGCGGGTAAAGCCGCCGCCTGCAGCGCCAGCATCCCATATGGGCGCTGGTTCTAGTCCCAGTTGCTCCTCTTCCAATCCAGCTCTCTGCTATGGCCTGGGAAAGCAGTAGAAGATGGCCCAAGTGCTTGAGCTCCTGCACCTGCGTGGGAGACCCAGAGGAAGCTCCTGACTCCTGGCTTCGGATCGGCACAGCTCTGGCCATTGAGGCCAATTGGGGAGCGAACCAGTGGATGGAAGACCTCTCTCTCTCTATCTCTATCTCTCTCTCTATCTCTATCTCTATCTCTCTCTCTCTGCTTCTCCTTCTCTGTATATCTCTGACTTTCAAATAAATAAATAAATCTGTATTAAAAAAAAGATGGACTAGAGTGATTTCAGCAGGAACTAACGACACTCCTTCCTAAGCACACAGACGACGTATTTCATCAGGTGATAGTCACGCTTGCCCGTGGTTTACTGCAGCCCTGTGCCTCGGCACACATGTATGCACATGGGTCTGTGTGTGTGACACGGACAGAAACACACACACGGCCTGCACAGTGAGGTGCTGCACCAGCACACACACAGGACAGACGGCACAGCAAAGCCTCCTGAAGCGTGTACGTCTCTTTCACACCCACACAAGGGACAATGCTCTGTCACCTGTCCACACACATGATGGATTTTGTAACAGAAGACCTGGCAGCTCATCCATGGCCACAAGCAGCATCCCATCCCCTCGGGGCTGAGAAGGTGCTGAGTCCGTGGACAGGACACGGGCTCTGGGCTGGCTCTTTGGAGATGAAGCCGCCTACAGGAGCTTCTAATCGGACGTGCGTGCGGAAGCTACAAGCCCGCATGGCCGTGGCTGCGGCATCACTGCTGCCAGATGCACGGAGACCATATCAAAGGGTGATTGGCTCAACGCTCGGCTGGACAACGTCAAGGCCACTACCATCCCCTGACCAGTCTCGCAGGTGTCCTGCCTCTCAGCTCCTCATCTGAAGCCTGGCCTCTGAGCAGGGGAAGGCACAGTGAGGGGACACCGGCTTTGGGCCTTGTGATCTGACTTCAGATCCTAGTTTGGTCGTTCCAAAGCTCCAAGAGAAAAGAAACCTGAGTGACAGACGACGCTGGGAGAGTTGAAGGAGAACGACCAGTTGTTTAGAGCCTCCTACACATAAGGCCCTTGGTAAATGTGCAGCTTTGTTGCATAGACCCTTTCCCCAATGAAAATCCTGTGTTTCAATGGTGTATTTGGGATTTGGGGAATCCAGGATGTTCGGGGCCGAGTAGGATCTCATTTGAATGCTCAGACCCAAGATTCCAAGTGTCAGGATCCTTTTCAGTTTGGATTTGGCAACCAACACAGCAGCATTTCCTCCTCGTTCTGTATCAGCTGCGAGTCTGATAGGAAGCCTTCGCCGCCTTCGTCTGAGTTGTTAAGGAAATTGGTCACCTGGGCTGAGCTCGAGACAGAGGCCTGTGCACACCCAGAATTCCTCCCCGGGGGACACCTGTCCGGTGGTCGGTTTCCTTGGGAACGACTGTTGAGTTACAACACCGCACAGAGACCTCTTGGCACTTGGCCTGCCCAGCGGTCCCGAGTGACCCGGCTGAGCTCCCGGAGGACCCCACCACAGGACGCGAAGGTGGGCATTGGCCCAACGGGGGCCCAGCAAGTGCTGTCATTAGGGTCCAGGGCTGCAGCCAGCTTGGCAGATCCAACCTTGCCTCCAAGACAACTGGGAACCGAGTCCCCACTGCCTTCCTTGGAACGGGGACGCAACAGGCGCAATGCCTGGCTTGCGGAGAAGGTTACGTGAGATGGAGCGTGACTTCCACGCGGCCCCAGGCCCAGCCTCGGCTCCACAGCCGCCCCCTGCTCCACCCGGGAGGGCCTCCAGCCAGGAGCCCTGAGGCCAGCAGTCCTTGGGCTTTTCTGCCAGGTGCACAGACTGGTTTGCGCCAGTGCCTCTTGGAAGGAGAGGAGAGAGGCGCCGGTCCCAGAATCTTCTCAGCAAATCGCTTTCCGAATCACCTATCCTTTCTGGCAAAACATTCCAGCTTCTTGCCCACTCCAAGAACAGCACTTACAGAACATGAGGACAGGGCACGACAGGGCACCCCAGACCTGGGAGGACTCCAGCCAGGGCCGCAGAGTCCTACTTTCTCCCTAGGGGCTTCTTTCTGAATTCACAAAAGGGTGTCTGGGCTTCATTTGAATATTCCAGCCATTAATCCTGGGCACCAGCCGCAGGCCTGCTGCAGCTCTTTGGGTGTTTTGAATACATTTTAAGGATCATTGCAAATTTGATTGCCATCAATAAAACTGCAAACAATATAATTATATTTGTTTGCTTATGTCTAAGTAGGTGCACACATGTGAAATGTGAGTATGGTAATATAAGTCAATATGCATGCACGTACGTATGTGCTTTCGGGGGCACACAGATTCATGCGTACCCAGCACATAAACGCACTTACATATAACTTGCAGAAATCATCTACTTCTATGCTATACCAGAAAAAAAATCAAATCTAAGCACGAAGGACCTGAAAAAGCTACATGTATCATTCACCTGATTTCAATTGTGCCTCCCTTTGAACCCCAGCCAAATCATTTTGTACATTAAAAATTGGTCAGGGATGATAAGATTCCATTTTCATGGTTGGTAATGCAGAACCAGGGGAAGAATACAATTACAGACCCCTGAGTAAACTCTGCGAATGTCAACTTGATGTGAATGATCAAGTGTCGACAAAGAGGCCGGGGGAGGGGGAGGGCTCCAAGGGGAGGAGGGGGACAGACAGACGGGAAGGGCGAGGGCCAGGAGCTGAGCGTCCGTGGAGGACCTCCCGCGTCCGAGACGTGGCGCTCCGTGGGCCCCAGACTCCTTAGACGCATTCGCTCTCGGCCCAGTCTGGAATGTGCCAAGATTTTTGCAGCTAAATGCGCTTTTTCAACCCCCAATGCTTGCTAAACGCACACTTGGGGCAGTCAACGCCAAACAACAGAAATGAAACGGGGATCTTGGAGGCTCGGGTCAACCCTCCAGCATTTCCCACTAGGACAGGACTAGCAGAAGCCCGGATAGAGACCGCTACCAGCGCCGAGGCTTCCACGCAGGTGGGGGTGTGTGCACCGGCCCCTCCCACGGATGCCCCCCTCCACTTCTGCTACCCCTCTTGGGGTGCCACGCTTCAGAAGAGGAGAGCCCCAGGTCATGGGCACGCGGTACCAGGAACAGTGCTGAGAAGCGGGGCGGTCCTCTTGAGAGGCCAAAGCACAGGGGTGTGGCATCGTCTGCAGGGAGGGGTGAGGGGAGAATCGGGCTCCCGCAGAGCTGGGGGCTGGGACCTGCGGAGAGCGAGGAGAAGCGGCCCCCGCCGATCTCTGTGTGCAGGAACAGAGGGTGTCCAGCCCCGACAGAGCTCTGCGGGCAGGGAGGGGTCCCTGTCATTTCCGCGTGGGCATGAGAGGGGGTGTTGACCAGATGCTGGTGAGGGGTCCTTAAAAGGGGAACGCGTCCGTTAGAATCTGGTGTCACATCCTGGAGGGGAGCAGGAGGGAGAAGACTGCATTCAAAGGCTGCGTCTCCTTTCTCTGACATCGGTCCTCCAGGTCGGGCCCTCCCGGGCCACCCCACGTCTCCCGAGCAGGTCACATGACGTGGGACATGGGCGGCCTCCTGTCCTGGATCAGTCCCCCAGCCCGAGTCCCGGTTGCCACATGCGGTCATTCTCTGATTCAGCAGCGTCAGGGACGAGGCCCCAGCTGAGGCCCGGGGAAACCACAGGACCCGGCCTGGGGATGCGGAACGTCCTACAGTCACTTCGGAGACCCCAGCTGACAAAGGAGAACGCGGGTGACCTCCTCGCCACCGCCCTCAAGGACAAGACCCTGGTCCATGTCTTGGTTTTTCCTGTCTCTGTTTCTGGGAAGCCTGGGCGACGGACGGCAGGTCCACGATCGCGGGAGGCGGCCTGGCCTTTCCTGCTGGTGTTTCTGTACCGCCTCCCCATGCTGACCCGGGGGCCGGCCACCGGCCGAGGAGACCTCCAGACCCCATCTCCTAACACCCTTCTCCCCATCCACAGAGGCGGCCCGAGGTGTCAGCAGCGTGGGTCAGCGGCTGGCCGGGCTGGCAGCACAGGCAGGGGCAGAGACAGAGACACAGCGGCCAGGGACGGGACTCCCTGGGGCCCGAACACCGTGTCCTCGGAGGGACCCACAGACACCTGCATCCCGGTGCCACCCCCTGGGCGAGCGAGGCTGCTGCTACCCCGTCACCCCAGCATCATCGAGGCGCTGTATTAAAGCAACCGTCCACCTGGGTTGTTCCGTGTCATCTCCACTTCCCGTTTCCAGGGGTGTTTTTTTCTTTTGTTTTGTTTTGCATGCAGGCTGCATAAATTATTGAAGCATTATTTTATTTATCCATCCCCCTGTGACAGAAATAGGTTTTCTGAAAGCAGATCTTCTTTCCCTAATCAATTTTGTTTTTCTTGGTTTTGCTTCCCGAGAGCCTGGGGAAGTCAGGGCTGCCAGATGTGCAGCTCGGGTTTGCTTCTGTCGGGGGGCCCAGGCCACAGCGAGAAGACAGAGAGAACAGTTCTGGATTTCCAGAGTCCCTGGAAGCATCTTCTTGGCACGTGGGAAGGAGGAGACGTCCAACACGTGTCCCTGACACGTGGCAGAGGGCGTGCTGTGATTGGCAGCCTGGCCGCGGTCGGGATGTGGCGAAAGAGGACCTAACACCACATATCCGTGTCCGCCTCCACACATTGCCACACCCAGGTGGAGGCCTCAAAGCCACCGGGGTCCCAAGGGAACAGTAGATGCCTCCCTGTGTGGAGTGAAGTCGGCCTAGGGTCGCCCACCATGACGCATGACAAACATGCCCAAGGAATTGCCAGTGCAGGGCCACACGCCAGCCGCAGGTGTGCAGCCTGTGGCAGCCGCTGGGCCTTCTTTGATTTGGACAAGCAGTAGTATGTTTTGCCAAGAAAGCAAACACACTGATGGAAAACCAGGATGTACCAGGTTCCATCTTGCAAGGCCTCCGCTGCGTACAACACAGCCCCAGCTCCACGGCCCTCCGTGGCCCCCACTGGGCATCTCCAGCCCCACTCTGCACCACCCACCTCCCCTCAACGGAAGCCTCACGTTCACTCCCTGCAAGGCCCCGCCCATGAAGCGCTTAGTAAGGCCCAGAAAGTGTTCTATGCGCATTGTCTCATCAAATCCTCCCAGCGAGTGCTATTCTGCCCTATTTTTCGATGCACTATAACAGGAAGCCATGAGAAAAGAAATGCACACATAAAAAACCCGCAATAAGTTAACTGTAATTACAGCAATTTGCAGCAAGCCAGCTAAGACTTAAAAGAAATAAATAGGGACGGGCATGGAGCCTCGTGGCTCAGATGTGCGCTTCCCCTGTTGGTCCCTGATTCTGCTTCCTGCTAACACACACCCTGGGAGGCCGTGGTGATGGCCGAGCAACTGGGTTCCTGCTACCCACGTGGGACATGTGGAGTTTTGAGCTCCCAACTTGGCCTGGCCCAACCTTGGCCATTGCTCACTCTCACCCTTTCTCACAATCAAATACATAATAAAAATAGAAGTAAGTTTCCAAGATCGTGAACCTGCCAGTGTGTGTGTGCGCACGTGTGTGTGTTAGCAGAGGATCTCACACTCAGGCTGCCCACTTCCAGGGCCAGGTCTCTCCCTCCTGTGGGCTCCGCCCCTCCCGAGGAGACACCCACATAGGCAGTGCACGGTCAGTGGCCAAGCAAATGAGCAAACGCCCCAGGAAGGACCAGGGGGAGCGATTCTTTCCTGGGATGCTTTGACGAAAGCCTGGTTCTCCGGAACTTTGAAGTCAGCATTTCCCCTAACACAGAGATTGAGGAGAACCCAGCATTACCGTGGTGACGCTGTCCTTTTCCAGAGGTTGCTGGGAGCACAGCGACCCGCCGGCCGCCCAGGCTCGCTCCCCTGCACGAGTGGCCTGGGACACAGCTTCACCGAGCCCCGTGCTGGTCCCGAGGGCGGGGGCACCGGGAGCAAAGACGAGCGAGCCAACCCAGCAGCCCCTCTCAGGCAGAGAGCAAAGGTCACAATTTGACTTCCGCCTGCCAGTGCCTGAGCCCACGGCTTCGCTCCTGCGGTGCCCGTCTCTCCGCTGAAGCCGTGATCCAGCGCTGGCTCGCCGTGTCCGCTGGCCGACAGAGCCTCGGCGAAACTCTGGGATCAGCTCAGTGCCGGGCCTGCAGGGTGGGGGCCGTGGGCTTAGCTCAGCAAGAACCCCAGACAATCAGGCTGCTCCAGGGCCCTGCGCGTGCGCTGGAACCTCCCCAGAGCCCATGCCACTCCCAGCGCACCTCCACAGTAACAACTGCATGGATGGCAAACTGCTACCCACGGCCAGCGATTTCTCCACCGCAAGACACAGCCCCACCCCTGAAGCCCGAGAGAGAGGAGACCCTCAGTGTACAACCGAGGAGCGTGGTGAGCACCACGCCTGCGCTGGTCCCTCTTTTTAAAATGCTTTTCCTTGGGGTTGGCGCTGTGCTGCAGCAGGTTAAAGCCCCGGCCGACAGTGCCAGCATCCCCTATGGGTGCCAGTTCGAGTCCCGGCTGCGCCATGTCCTATCCATCTCCCTGCTAATGGACTGTGAAAGCAGTGGAGGATGGCCCAAGTGCTTGGGCCCCTGCACCTGTGTGGGAGACCTGGAGGAAGCTCCTGGCTCCTGGCTTCAGCCTGGCCCAGCTCCAGCCATTGAGGCTATTTGGGGAGTGAACCAACTGGTGGAAGATTCTCTCTCTCTCTCTGTGACTCCCCCATTCAAATAAATGAATAAACTATTCAAAAAAGGAAAGGAAGGAAAGGAAAGGAAAAGGGATAGGAGGGGAGGGGAGGGAAGGCGAGGGGAGGGGAGGGGAGGGGAGGGTCTGGATTTTGAGCGCCTTGGGCAGGTCAGGTGAATTCTCCCTGGTTTTCCTTATCTGTAAGCTGACAGCAAGGCGAAGCCACGGCTCCTTTTCTGTAGGCCTCCTCCCGTTTCTTACAGCCCCAGGCAGGCAACGCTGCTGCAGTGGGATGGGAGCGAGCGTCCCAGGCCACAGAATCTCATCCCCGTCAGCGTCTGCAGAAATGCGGGTGACAGTCACGCCCGCCGACTCCACGCCAGGCCGTGTTTCTAAGCTTAGTCAACAACAGAATAAAATAACAACTTGGCTCCTCTTTTCAAACAAAAGAGAAGCACAACTTTCTCTTCATAAGGAGAAACCGGGCCTGTTTACAATCAGACCGGAAAACTGAAGTGCTGTGCACCTCCAAACTGATTTCTTTAAAATGCTTCATTTGGGGCCGGCGCCGCAGCTCACTTGGCTAATCCTCTGCCTGTGGTGCCGGCACCCCGGGGTTCTAGTCCCAGTTGGGGCACAGGTTCTGTCCCGGTTGCCCCTCTTCCAGGCCAGCTCTCTGCTGTGGCCCGGGAAAGCAGTGGAGGATGGCCCAAGTGCTTGGGCCCTGCACCCCATGGGAGACCAGGAGAAGCACCTGGCTCCTGACTTCAGATCCACACAGCACGCCGGCCGTAGCAGCCATTTGGGGGGTGAACCAACAGAAGGAAGACTTTCTCTCTCTCTCTCTCTCTCTCTCACTGTCTAACTCTGCCTGTCCAAAAAAAAAAAAAAATGCTTCATTTGGAGCACACAAAATAACTTTTTAAAAATATGCAATTGCACGACCAATTCCATATTAATGAAGCTCCCCATCTGTGGCTTTTCACATCTGATAGAATTAAACTGTGACCAAATGAAAGTGAGGGATTCATTTGTTTTGACTTACTAATACTGGCTGGCTGTTACATTTACCACCCTCCCCCCCATTTTATGGGTTTTCTGCTTTGCTCGCTAGATAGCTCTGCACTGTCCTTGAGCAACGTCAGATCCCAGGAATCGCCTGTGCGTCTCGCCACGCGTGCAAGCTGTCGTCACCCACAGACGCACACTCGCCCCCTTGGAGCTGCACGAAGCCATCGAGCGAAGCTTCGACACCATTTTCTCACTCAGCTCGGTTCCGGCGCCTTCGTCTCTGAGTTGCTCCTGCGGCAGAGCCCCGCGAGACACTGCAGGTTAGCAAGAGGCAGGGAGGGCCCTGTGGTCCCGCGACCCTGTCGTCCCTCTGAGCCCCAGTGTCCCCAACTGCAAAGTGTGGGGAACGGGCTCCGCCTCATAGAGTGGTTTGGCCCAATGGGACTAAGCCCTGCGTGCTGAGTGGCCCCGTGGGACTGGACGCTTGGAGTACTAAGCACAAGGCTTAGCACCCAGCTGGCCCGCGTGGTTTACTGCAGGGATCAGCTAGCATTTTCCAGTCACACAGTGCTGGGGAGAACTTGCGAAGGGAACCTCGGGCTCCACACTCAGGGCACTGAAATACGGGGTCACTGCACCGGGGTTTAGTCCTGGGGTGAGGGTGCAGCCATGTCTGCTGACCTCGGAATAACACCGGGACATAAAGCAACACGCAAGGGTGTCCCCTGCCTGCTGTGGAGGGCTCTGAGGCCTGGATGCAAGTCCTGGAAGCGAGCGGCCCGCGGCCACAACCCCCATCACCCCTTGGACTGAGCAGACTCTGATTCTGCTGCAAAGCCCCCTCCCCATTTCCATAAGGTGTCAGGCTAAAGGCGTTACTGGGTTGTCTGGAGTTTGCTTAATATGTAGTGAGCTTGACTTGCTAGGAAAAAAAAATCAAACTAATTTCATGGAAAATTCAGTGCTGAGACCTGCAGGGAGTTTGTGATCTTCATTTGCATACCCCAGCTGCCTGGCCACCAGCCGGGACCCCAGGACGATTGAACCAACCAACAAGGGAAGAGCAAACGCCGTTCCGTGGCGTTTACAACAAAGACAACACAGAGCAGAAAGAAACTCTCGCGTGAATGGCCTTAAATTCCTCAACTAGAAAGCTTCCAGTATTTAAGGACTGGGGATGATTTTTTTTAATTTGATTCTTTTTCTTTTTTTAAAAAAAATTATGGATTTTTATTTGAAAGCCGAGAGACAGACAGCACCAGAGAGCGAAGGGGAAAGAGAAACCGGCACTCTGATATGGAATGTGGCCATACCAAGCAGTGTCTTCACCACGGCACCAAACGCCCTCCCTAAGAGTGCTTCAATAACAAAAAAGAAAGAGAGAGAGAAAGAGAAAGAGAGAGAGAAAGAGAGAGAGAAAGAGAGAAAGAGAGAGAGAGAGAGAGAGAGAGAGAGAGAAAGAAAGAAAGAAAGAAAGAAAGAAAGAAAGAAAGAAAGAAAGAAAGAAAGAAAAAAATTGGAAAAGACACAGGATCCTCTCACCCCTTCCCTGAGCAGGGACTTACGCTCTTAGCAAAGTACGGAATTCTCAGAGCCTCCGTCGCCTCATTTATAAGATAGAAAAACAAATTCGCTTAACTCAGAAGACTGAATAAAAGCAGGTAGGAGAATCTGCCAGCATGGGGCTGGATGCACAGATGCCCTTCACTTGTCCAGAAACGACAGAATCAAGTTTCTCTTGCTTGTTCGTTTCTGTCTTTATCATCTTGTAGCTCCCTATGCTGCATCTCGACCTGGAACTTCTGTAACTGCTGGACTTCCACTCTACCTCCTGCAGCTCCACCTCCCTTTCATGTTAGCTGTTTCTGTCACTTTGCCACATTCAGGGATGAAGCGAGATGTTACTCACCTGCAGTTTCCAATTCACTAATTCTCTCTTCAGCTGTCTCTAATCTCTTACCTATTCCTGTCACTGTTTTTTTTTTTAATTAATTTTGTCTTTTATTTCCACTATTTCCTATAGATTCTTTCTTATATTTATATCTTTAAGGCTGGTATTCTGGCCTTAATCTAATTGTCAATATAAGCATATTTATTTTAAATGCTTTTGTACTTGCCCACAGAAACATAGGTGACATAGGAAAGCCGATGAGCATGAGGGACTCACAGCCACACTACCTGGACAGTCCCGGCTCTGTTGCTTGCTGGTCATGTAATGTTGGGTTAACCTTACTGCACCTTACCCATCTGGTTAATAATTATGGTAGCTGTAGTGTAGAGTCCTCAGAGATGATAAGGAGACTAAATGAGCTGACGCACAGACGTGATGTGGAGCAGTGCCAGGCAGGTAACCAGCCTTCAACACAGGCTAGCGATTATTAGGGCTGGCTCTTGTTGTGCTGAGTTTCTTCGTGTGCTTTTTAACTTTCGTTTAAGAGCCTGTTTTGCATGGAAGTGTCACTCTCCGTTTCCTACTCTGCCTCTGTAACCACTGGTTTTGAATGTATTTATTTATTTTTATTTATTTGAAAGGCAGAGTGACAGAGACAGAGAGATGCAAAGATATCTTTTATCCACTGATTCACTCCTCACTTGCCTGCAACAGTCAGGGCTGGGCCAGGCCAAAGCCAGAAGCCAGAAACTCAATCTGATCTCCCATGTGAGAGGCAAGGACCCAAGCACTTGAGCCATCACACAGTGCCTCCCAGAGTGCCCTGGGGCAGGAAGCTGGCTGGGAAGCAGAGGCAGGACTGGATCCCGGTGCTCTGATGTAGAATGTGGTGTTCGAGCTGCAGCTGCACCCTCTACACCACGACACCCCCAGACCACTCTTCATTCCCTGCTTCTGCACATTCTGCCGTCTTCCTGTAGAGTCCGTCTACACGTGAGATCAGGCGGTGTTGCTCTGGCTGTGTCTCCTTATTTACTTAGCACAGTCTCCTCCAGTGTCATCCATGCCATAGTGGAGGGCAGGATCTCCACTGTCAAGGTTGGAGGATGTTCTATCACACGTGTGTGCATGCGTGTATATGTATACACACATCAGCTTCTTTCCCCATTCATTCATCGGGGATCACGTCACTGCTTCCCTCTACTATGATCAATACTGTATCAATACTGTGATCAATACTGTATCAATACTGCGGGACCGCGGTAGTGCAGCCCCTCAGAAGGCAGTGATGCTGTTTTCTCTGTGGCTTGATGCAGTCTCGCTTGTGTGCTTATGCTCCTGTGGCCTGAGATTCTTTCCACGTGATATCCACAATGCCATCGCCAATGCCAGCGCCCAGGAATGTTCCTCTGTTTTCTCTTAGGAGTTCTGTGGTCTCGGGTCTCACGTTTAGGTCTTCTATTCATCCCGAGCTGATGTTTGTCTGTGATGTAGGACGAGGCCTAGAAATCAGACAGGAAAAAGTAAGACTGCCTCTATTTGTAGATGACATGATCCAAAACACACAGAATTCCAACGCCTCCACCAAGAGAAAGCTAGTAGGATAAAGGAAGTGACCCCAGGTGGTTTAACTTCCATTCACAAATAATGACCTGTCTGCAAAGAAATCAAGAAAATAGCCCCATTTAGAATAGCACAAATATACACATTAAGGATTTTTATTATAGTAGTTATATTACATATTCTCATATGTATGAGTATTGCATGTGTGTATACATGTACCCTATATCATGTATACTCATATATGTGAACATTGTGTATGCACATATACATATATATGAATAAATGAATCCAAGGTAAAAAATATGTACACTGAAAACAGCAAAATTCTACTGAAAGAAATTGAAGAAGCCACAAACAAATCAAAAGGTATTCCATGTTCATGGATTGGAAGACTTAATATTACAAAAATGTCCATACTGCTCAAATTAATATACAACTCAATACAAGAACTGGCATTCTTTGCAGAAATAGAAAAAAGCAATCCTCACATTCCTATGGGAATAGGAAAGACCCCTCCTAAGCCACGGCAACCCCGAGCAAGAAAAGCAAAGCTGGAGGCGTGACACTTCCTGACTTCAAAGCCAGTACAAAGCCGTCGTTACCAGTACCGAGAGCGTGGTACTGGCATCAAAACAGACACACAGGTAGTGGAGCAGAAGAGAGAGCCCAGAGAGAGTGCACACGTGTGCAGGCACAGCCGGCCACCTCTAAGGGCACCAACCACAGTCTCTCCCATACGTGGTGCTGGGATTTCCACAGGCAGAAGAACAAAGCTGGACACGTGTCTTTGGGACATGTTTATCCTGGAAGACAAATGTCACTTGCCTGGGATCAGCGTCTGGTATTTCATCTATCGACACGTCCTCCATTTCCTCTGCTTTGCTATGGGGACAATCAGTGTCTACCTCAAAAATAATTAACAGATGCAAAATAGACCAGTGCCTGGCAAATACTTAGTAGCTGATTATTTTAATTCTCTGTCTAATCATCTCATGAGGTGGCCATTAAAATTCTGGTGGGATGGGTGTATGGCACAGTGGTTAAGATACCACTTGGGATGCCCATAATCAGAGGGCCTGGGTTAGAGTCCTGGCTCAGTCCCCAATCCCAGCATCCAGCGACTGCACCTTGGGAGGCAGCAGGTGACGGTTCAAGTACTTGAGCCCCTGCCACCCACAAGGGAGACACAGATGGAGTTCCCAGCTCCTGGCTTCAGCCTGGTTCAGCCCCAACTGTTGCAGGCACTTGAGAAGTGGACCAAGGTGGGAGCTCTGTGTGTGTGTGTGTGTGTGTGCATGTGTCTTTCTTTCAAATAAATAAAATACTAAAAAAAAATTCTACCCCTGAGAAACTTGCGTGGAACTCCAGAACTCCACGGCACACAGTTCGAGACCACTCATCTTGATCCAATATCTATTTGGGACAAATTAGGGACCCTCCCTGCGAGCAGGGGCCAGGCCTGAGGACAGCTCACCAGGAGGTCGACTTGCTGTCCCAATGCTTGCAGACTGTGGGTGGTGTTAGCACTTCATGAACATGTGCTCTGACAAAAATGCACACGCACTGAAAACCCCCAGAAAACAAGAGACAGCAACACACAGGAGGGCCCGTCCCCTGGTGCTGTTGCGCTGAGCGATTCAGAGCAGGGTTGTTCTGTCCAGGGCTCCTCGGGGCCGCACTCTGCGCTCTGACGCTGGCAGACGCACACAGTCGTCTTGAATTCTCCGTGCTGACTTCTAAGCGAATTTAAGTAAGAGCTCAAGCAACGGCCAGCAGTTGCTGCGTAGTCCCTACCATGATGCTAACCCCCACGCAGAGCACGGGGGTAATTCAGAAAGGAGAAGCCAGCGTGTGACCCACAGGGCTGCACCATCGGGCTAGAAAGACAAGGACGCCGGGTCTCCAGAAAGCAAGAGATGAGGAGGGGGTGGAGTGAGGAGGGAAAACTGGTGAGTTCCGCGTGGCCCACGGGGAGATGAGCAGCACAGCACAGCAGGGAGGAATTAGAAGCGGGCGTTTCTGAAAGCGGTTTCCAACAAGCAGATCTAACGGCGCAGGAAGGCAGTGAGCTTCACCTGTCATGATCCTGTCAGTGGAGACATGCAACCGAAGTCCGGACACTCTCTCATGGGGCTACTGTACAGGATCCAAGAGAAGCCGGGCGTGCTGGCTTCCCGGGCACCCCGGCTCCATGCTCTGCACCTCGTACGCCACGTACCACCCTCCAAATTGCATCGTCCTGTTGCGGGTCCGTCCCGTTGTTCTAGGATCAAGCCTGCACCTGAGACAGGATGAAGTGCTTGGTGGCAACGCTGGGGGCTGGGCTCAGGCTCCTGAGAGCGGGCGGGGTGGGGGAGGTGGGCCTGCCAGAGGGGAGGGGACAGTGGCGGGCTCAAGCCCTGCCACTCGGGACTGCGTCACGTCAGGACCGCAGCAGGGTGGTACAGAAATTCTCTTTACCGTTTTCCTTTTCCTCCCCATTAGAAGATCTTCTCTGGGCTATGCCGGAACCATCTGGGAAGGCAGGAAGGCACATGGGCCCGCTGCCTGGATCCTCTCACAGCTCAGCAGGCCTGGCATGGAAAAGAAAGTGCCAAGGCCCTCCCCAGCCACGACTGCCCATACGAGGCCCCAAGCTGGCCGCAGAGAGAGCGGCCAGACCCACCGCTGCGGCACCCGCGGCAGCGTCCTGGGCATGCAGGAGCGACACCGCCCGGGCAGGTGGCGGCGGGGTACGCGTCTGTGATTGTTATTATTATTTCTTTGTAAATAAGAAGCCTGAGGAGCCTTGGTGCTGGCCGTGTGGGTAGCAGAAGCCTGGATGCACGGTGTCCAACTTCAACCGTCTCTCCCTTTGGACCTGGGCGTCTGCCTCCCAACTAGTAGAGGCTTGTCCACCCACTGGACCCTCTGAGGGCCCGGCAGGCGGGGAGAGGCCAGCGCCAGGCCTGAGTGCCGCTGTCTGGACAAGCCCAGGCCCCGAGTCTCCCGGTGCCTCCAGAGACGCCATCACCCAAAAGCCTGCAAGTGCAAGCATAGGCATTTTTTTTAAAGAGGAAAAAATACATATGCCTTGTTTATAAACAGCACAGAAAGGAAGAGGATAAAACACCTAGAAAATATATATTTACAAAAAAAAAACACCAAAACAGATCCTGGTGATTCTTTTTAATTGGGTTGGAAGGGGTTACTTCATTATGCAGCAAATTAGAAAATTCATAATTTATCATTGCACCCAGTCGAAATGCCACCCAACTGAGTCGCACCCCTGTGAAAACCATCACATAGCAGCAAACTGTCAAGCCTGCTGCAGCCGACGGGCAAAATTAATATGCAAATGTATGCAAGAAATTAAAAAGCAGAATTACCCAGGCAAATGAGGTAGCTATACTTGAATTGTTAGAATTATGAATAATTACTGCGAATTTTCTGCTCCTAATATAACTTGTTTTTTGATAAACAAAGACTTAATTATCGAGATGCGCTGGAGAATTTCCGTGGCGCTCATTAATCTTGCAAAAAAAACAAGTCCCCGGTGCCCAAGCCGTAATGAAGAGTGCGTGCCCTGAATCTTCAGAAAGATCACAGGCACCAGGGTGCCAGGGCTGGAGGAAAAAAAATGACAGTGCCAATGTCCCCTCCTGTACCCTGGAGTGTCATAACGTCTTCCACTAACTATCAAAGGGACTTATTTATGCCAGCAGCTGAGCTATAAGTCCAATTTACGATGCCTTGAGCAGTGGTGAAGTGCAGCGTTGATGTGCGGCAGAAATGCCATCTTGCAGGCGCGCGCGCGGGCCCCGATGATACCAACATGATGAGGACCCGCGCTCGGCGCTGATGGATGCCGCGTGACAGAGCGCAATCCGCAAGGGGGGCGTCTTTTAGGACCGGTCTCGATGGTGCCCCATTAATCTTGGCGGTGCAGTTCGCTCGTGTCCATGGGAACAGGGGCATTACCATAAACACTGCCTTCCAATTTTCCTGGGGAACAGTGTTAACTCGGAGGTCCCGGGGCAGCGGCCCGTGCAGCCTTGGCCGTGGCCAGTGGCCAGCACCCCAGCGCAGGGGGTGGACCGGGCCTGGCGCCCTGCAGGCAGAGGGGAGCCCTCCGCGGCGGCCGGAGGGGGCTGCTTCGGAGCCCAGAGCCGTGGGGCCCGCGGGAGCCCAGCTCACTTGCTGGCAGCGCCCAGAGAGGCAGCCCCCGCAGGTCTTCCCAGCGCGCCCGGCGGAGGCGCCCGCAGAGCACGTATTAGTGCTTAAAACCTGGCAGCCGAGCGGGAACGACCCAGTCCCCGTCATCATTAGGCCGATTAGCGCCGTGACAAACCCTCACAGATCAGAAGGCAGAATTGCAAAACATCACTTCTGGAGCTCGGGGTCGGCGGGAGGAGCTCACGGCCGCTGCTCCTTAAAGCCCCTCCGTGCACATCCCAGTCCCCCAAAGCCCTGACGCCTGGACAGAGCCTCGTCACTGTATAGGCAAATAACGCCAGGGCATCTGTCAGCGTTATACCCAATGCCACCTCGCCTTCCCCTCTCTCTCCCCTGCCCCATACACCCCCTGGGGAGCCCAGCACCCTCTCCAGGAACTGGCTCACCCAGCTCCTGCGCACATCGGGGCGGGCTGGTGTATCTCCGACATCATTCATCCCCAGATGTTATCCTTATGCAGAACTCAGAGCAGTTTGCCTCGCGTTCTCTCACCTTCCTGGAGATTAATTCTCACCACGGGCCTGTGCTAGGACGGTGAGGGTGACGAGGCAAAAAATGAAACGTGACTCAGCAGCCCTGTCTTCAGCCGCTCAGAGCCGACCCCGAAGGGACGTCCCTGGAGCCGTCGCCCTCCTGAGTCCCCAGCTCGCTCCACGTTCCTCTGTGGGACCCCGGGGGCTGCCAGTGGCCGGGGAGGTAGCCCCAGCTTCCTATGACCTGGAGCAATCAGTGTCTCCAAGCCTCTGCGTCCTCACCGGCCCGCTGGGGCAGAGTCCTGGCAAGCGTGCACAGCCCGGGAGTGAAGCCTCCCCCGTGCCCCGCCGGGGACAGGTGTCTGCAGGTGTGTTCCTGGACGGGGAAGTGCCTGCGCCACAGTCCCAGCCTGCACTCACACAGCAGCAGAAACCAGGCCCTGTGGGATGAGCACCGAAGCATGAAGAGCCAGGATGGATGAGTGAGACGTGGCCGGGGCCGGCGGGGAGCGGAGTAGCCGGGAGCTGGCCCCACGTCAAGCCATCGTGTCTCAGTCCGAGCCGCCCCCTGCCCCCTGCCCCCTGCCCCCTGCCCTGAGACCTGGGGCCCTGGCTGGGGCTCCCTGCTTTCCCGTGAGCTCCCTGCCTTAGCATTAGCAGGTGGATTTCCACTTAGGAGCCAGCTTGGCTTTGGCCTCACTGAGGACATCAGGTTTTAGCCCTGAAAATCCCATCCTGGAACCTCCCAGCCTGGGGAAAATCCCCCTCCCCGCCACTGGAAAACCTGAACCTGCTGTCAAGGGCTGGGTCCAGGCCAAGACCCTGCTCTGCCTCCAGCTCTAGTCTTTCTGTGGGAGAGGAAACGGTTTGTTCCCTGCTCCTGTGACACCCACGTTAGCTCTGTCCGGTGGCCCAGGCAGCATGCTCATGGCCAGCCGACACTTCCCTGCCGTTAACTACAGTCAAAAGCAGCACAGAGGTTTAAGCTGCCATCTGCAGCGCCGGCATCCCATGTGGGCACTGGTTCAAGTCCCAGCTACCCCGCTTCCAATCCAGCTCCCTGCTAGTGCACCCAGCAAGGTGGTGGAAGACGGCCCAAGTGCTTGGGCCCCTGCGCCCATGTGGGAGACCTGGATGGAGCTCCTGGCTCCTGGCTTCGGCTTGGCCCAGCCCTGGCCATTGCAGCCATTTGGGGAGTGAATCGGCGGATGGAAGATTCTTTGTCTCTCTCTCCCTCCCTCCGTGTGTGTGGGTGTGTGTGTGTCCTCTTTCTCTCTCGCTCGCTCGCTCTCTAACTCTAACTTTCAAATAAATCAATCAGTCTGGGGTGGGTGGGGAGGCCCAGCACGGACTGTGCCGCCTGCAGCGTTTGTGAGTGGACAGTCCGGCGGCACTGAAGCGGCCACACTGCTGTGCGGCCGTCACCATCCATCGTGCATTTCCAGAGCCAACAGAAACCCCGTCCTCATCCGCCATGCCAACCCTTCCCCCCCTCCAGTTCTACCTCCTGCTTCAGAAGATTTATTCATCTCTTTGAAAGGCAGAGAGATCCTCCATCCACCGGTTCAGCCCCACAGCGCCCGCGACAGCGGGGGGTGGGTCAGACGGAAGCCAGGAGCTTCTTCCGGGTCTCCCACTTGCGTGGCAGGGACACAAGTACTGGGGCTGTGGGCCGCTGCTTTCCCAGGCGCGTTAGCAGGGAGCTGGATAGGAAGCGGAGCAACTGAGACCCAGGTAGGGTGCTCCAAGAGGGAACGGGAACACTGGTGCCAGCCACAACGCCAGCCCCAGTCCTACTGCTGTCTGTGAATCTGACTGTTGTAGGAACACCTACGTGGAGTCACGCAGCATTTGTCCTTTAATGTCAGGCTGATTGTTTATCAGCATGTCTCAAGGTTCGTCCACGTTGTAGTGTGTGTCAGAATCTCCTTCCTTTTTTTTTTTTTTTTTTTGAGATTTATTCATTTAAAAAGCAGAGTTACAGAGAGGCAGAAGGAGAGAGAGAGAGAGAGAGAGAGGTGTCTTCCATCTGCTGGTTCACTCCCCAGAGCTGAGCCAATCCAAAGCCAGGAGCCAGGAGCCTCCTCCAGATCTCCCACACGGATACAGGGGCCCAAGCACTTGGGCCATCTTCTACTGCTTTCCCAGGCCACAGCAGAGAGCTGGATTGGAAGTGGAGCAGCCTGGACTTGAACCAGCACTCATATGGGATGCCGGCCCTGCAGTACCCGCCCGACACTCCCACCTCCCAGCACAGACACCCCGAGTGTTGGTTCAAGGATAGGGAACCTGAGGCTCAGAGGGCCGGGTAACTCACCAGGGCTCTCAGCAGAGCCAGGGCTGAACCAAGCTGGCTGCTCCAGGGCCCATGTGCCCCCCAAGGGGCTGCCCGGCCTCCCCCACAGGCTCAGGTCTGGGAACTTGGCAGGAACCCTGTGCTGGAGAAGGCGGCTCCAAGAGCAGCAGGGCATGGTGTGGGGGCCGGGCACTAAGCCCACTGCCCGCCCCCAGGGACCCCAGGCACTCACACTTCCCAGCTGCGCTAACCTCCGCCCTTAGCTCGTCGTTCATCAGAAGGAAGAGGCGCCTTCCTTCTGGACATGGGGCACCGGGCACAGAGGGGCACCGGCGGTACATGGGGCACCAGGCACAGAGGGGCACAGGCGGTACATGGGGCACCGGGCACAGAGGGGCAAAGGCGGTACATGGGGCACCGGGCACAGAGGGGCACAGGCGGTACATGGGGCACCAGGCACAGAGGGGCACAGGCGGTACATGGGGCACTGGGCACAGAGGGGCAAAGGCGGTACATGGGGCACCAGGCACAGAGGGGCACAGGCGGTACATGGGGCACCGGGCACAGAGGGGCACAGGCGGTACATGGGGCACCGGGCACAGAGGGGCACAGGCGGTACATGGGGCACCGGGCACAGAGGGGCACAGGCGAAGGAAGAGACCGCGGAGAGCACTGGGAGCAGTGCCTGGCACAGGGGCGTCCTGGGCACGAGTAACCCCCACTGCTGCCGTGACTGCCACCGCTCAGGGGGCACCACGCTGCTGCAGCCCTGGAGGAAAAGCTGACTCGTCCGTCTGGAGGGGGAGGGTGGGGACAGGGTGGGCCAGGGCAGGTGGTGTGCGTGAAGGACCCGGAGGCTGGGTGTTCGTAGTCGCCACCAGCACATCCATGGCCTTGTGCACACACAAAGGAGGTGCCCTTCACCCCGTGTGCGTGTCCTCTGGCTTGGGTGTTCCGCTCTGTGAGTGGGCATCAGCTGGGCCCTTGGCTGGAGCCCTTGTGGGGTGAACCACCTGCCCACCCACCAGCAGCAGCCCGGGTGTTTGGGAAAAGGGCGACTGATGGGATGTTGCTGGCTTGTGAAGTCCCTGGGGAGAAGGGTGTGATGAGAATCGAAGTTGGAAAGGTGGGAGGGGGCATTTCCTACAGCAGGGTGGCAGATCGGCTACCTTGGTCTGGAGTAGCAGGTGGAGAGCAGAGTTGGAGATCGATTATTGATGTCTGTCATGGGCACAGGGACGGAGGGAGCTGAAGCAGCATCGCTTAGCAGTGCTCTGTGGTTTACACGGCACAGCGAGCCACGGAATCACATTGTGTGCCAGTGACACTGCAGGAGGACGCCCCTCACAAGACGCTTTCATGGATCTGAGTCAGGCTGCAGCTCCCCAGGCCCCCACCTCCCCATATTCAATCCTTTTTGAAATAACAAGTAAACAGGATGAAGATGGAGGTGGGGGAAAGAGCACACCACGACGGAGGTGGCCCCTGAGCCGGGCTTGCCTCTGCCTCCTGCACACAGAGCCTTGCCCACAGACACCTGCCCACAGGAGTGAGTAAGACAGGCCCACCTTGCCATGGGAGAACAAAGAAGGGAAGAAGCTGGGAGGAGAAGGTGCCGGTGCCTCCTCTGCCCCAACCCCCAGCCCTCCCAGAGTGCTCAGGGACCACAACACCTGTGCTGTCCCCAGCGGACGCCATGGGCTCTATGAGCACCTGAAACAGGACCAGGCTGGACCCAGCTGTGAGCCCTGAACACTCACCACGGGGGGATGTAAAATATCTCACTGATAATCCCTATATGAGTTACGGTCAGACATTGCATTTGGGGGTAACTGGGTGAGATTCGATGTTTTCTCAGAGGGATTTCTCCTTGTGACTGCGTGTCCCCCGTTAATGTTGCTCTCAGTGCACTCTGCCCTGAGCTCTGGGCACCAGCAGGTGCCAGGAGGGATCGGCCCCCGCCCCTGGAGGGACTCCTTCCTCTGGGCGGATGCACCTTGCGGGAGAGTCCCCGGGAATCTCCCTTGGTTTTCTAGAGCCCTTTTAGGTTTGTGGGGAAAGCCGGAGTTTCCCTCGTGCCCCAGCCCCCGCACTCATGGATGGCCCTGCTGCTGCTGACCCCGTGCCGCTGGGTGACATCGCACTGCCACAGCCCCTGAGCCAGCACCGGGCAGCTTGGTTTACGGCAGGGGCTGACACGTGTCCAGCTCCACCACTAAGGGGTCGCACAGAACAGTGTCACCGCCCTGAAGACCCCCCCATCCTCCACCTCTGCACCACCACCACCACCACCACCACCCCCCACCAGCTCCCAACCGTGGCCAACACTGATCTACTTGGCACCACAGTTGTGCCTCTTCCAGAACGTATTGGAATCACGCGGGACGTCGTCTTCACACTGACTTTTCTCACCTGGAAATAGGCATTTCTGGTTTCTTGGTACCTTTGGGGCCTGGAGGTCCCGTCTCATCTCCACACGCTATTCCACTGCACTACAGTGGCGCCACGGTCGGTTCGTCCACTCCCCAGTCAAAGGACACGTTCTTTCCTGGTTCTGCTTGGTTTTGTTTTTCAAATGGGTTTTTAAAGACTGGGTTCTTTGGTCCTCGCAGTTAGTGATTTAGAAGAATAATTCAACACCGTTTTGGAAACGGGAAGAGGAAGTGGGCAATCCGACGCCTTGATGGCGGGCGTGCCAACCCCACACCTGTCCCTGAGGGTGGGTCTCGGGCCCCCAGGGGGCTGCAGAAGGAGCAGATCCAGCAGCCCAGTGAGTGCCTCCCAACTCCTGACCACACTGGAGACGTGGGGCTCGCTGAGCAACCGAGGCTGAGGGCCAGGGAGAAGAGAGGCCCCCACACAGCAGCAGAACGCTGGCCACGTGCCAGGGGACCACGCGCGTCTCTAATCCCAACCACAGCCCTCTGCAGGTCGAAATCATCAGCCTGTCTTTCAGCTCAGAGAAGCTATGCAACCTTCCTGAGGGCACACAGCCAATGCAGCCCCAGAGCTGAGTCCGCGGCCCAGCCACCTGACCCCACAGCCGTGCAGGAACAAGGATATTTCGGGCAGGAACAGCCTGGGAACGAAGCCCCCACTGCTGGCATGTTCAGCATGGAAAATCAACCTCACCTCGCAGTATTGTCCAAATTTAAATTTAGAGAGACGCAGAGTGTCCTCGCATCCATGGCCCAGCCTTCCACGGCTCACTCCTGAAGCCAGGACCAGGTCTCCCACGTGGGTGGCAGGAGCCCAATTTCTTGAGCCACCACTGCTGCCTCCTAGGGTCACCTTTAGTGGGAGGCTGGGGTCAGGAGGCAGAGCCGGGAAACAAACCCCCATCCTCCAATGTGGGATGCCAGTGTCCTACCCGCCCTCCACCGTGCTGGCCATGAGCTGTGTGTCCTGCCCACGGTGCGTCACACACAGTGGACGCTCTCTCAATGTTCGTAGAGTAAGAGTGACTAAACGGGACATGGTTGATTCTATCCAGTAACTCAGTCTAGACAAGAAAGAAGGGAAGCATGCCTGATTGGAGAGTGACCGAGGGCAGGGGCACTTGGTGCAGCTGGACTCTCGGGCTGAGACCCTGATCCAAATGGGGGCAACAGGGAGGGCTTCCTGGAGGAGGTAGTTCTTCTGCGTCTCAAGGACGAGTGAGAGTCAGAAGAAAATCTAAACAGGTGGAAACGGAACAGGATAGGTGGAGTGGATGGATAGAAGCAGAGTAGGGGCAAAGCCACAGGTGGAACCAATGCCTTGAGAATCATGGGGAGAGCCAGGTGGGATTCCCCAAGGGATTGCAACAGACGTGTACGCCGAGGTGGAGCCCCCAACCTAGCAGGGGACCCCAGTTCCCCTGGAGGTAGCAAAATACGAAAGGGTGTGTGAGAATGTGCAAAGAGGAGCCACCGCCAGTCATGGCCAGTGGTACCCCCTTTGGTGCCTGGCAGACCTGAGGGCGGGGCCAGCTGTGTGCCGTCACCTCTGGCCAGACGCCTGTCCTGCACACCTGCGTCCTCACCTGTGGCCTGGGAGTCGTGGTGAGGGGTCGGCAGAGGAAGGCAAGCACAGGGCCCGGCACACGGGCAGTGCGGATGGACAGCACCGGCCTCCGCTGACAGATGCCGGCCATTCTCGTTATTTATCAAACGACATGGAGGGTTTTTTCCTAAAGGTTGAAAAACACTGCCCCAGGGAGCCATTCAAAGGGTTTTAAGGAGGACACTGATGGGATCTGATTTGCAGTTTAGAAAGATCACTCAGGCTGCCAGCTGGAAGATGGAGGAGCCGGAAGAGCCTGGAGTCGGAGAGGCGGGCGGGGAGGCGGTTCCGTCACGCAGGTGAGAAATGGCAGAGCTCCAGCAGGAGCCAAATGGGAGCCAGACACAGGCGGCTCCCAGAGGTGAGCTCCGCAGGGCTGGAGACGCACGGATCTCAGGATGAAGACGGAGTCGGGGCAAGGAGGGGCTCAGGGCCAGGGGCCAGGGGAGGCCGGACCTGCACCCACTTCCCAGGGCGCGGCTGTGCAGCCCCGGCGCTGTTCCTGCAATGAAACAGCTGGGGCTACTTTGCCAGGACACGAGGTCTACTGGGGCTCAGGATTCTGGAGGTGCAAGGTCAGGGGCCATGTCGGCAGTGACCTTGGTGGCCCGGGTGCACAGGGCGGGGGTCGGGGCGCTCCATAGCCTTTCCCCTCGGATTCAGTGCTGGGGCTCGACCCCATCCTGCTCGACCCGGATGGCCCCACACCCGAGTGGCATCACTGTCGGCTCCCTGCTCTGCTCAGGGCCACTCCACCCAGGGCCGTGAGCACACACGGGCAGGGACGTGGCTGCCCGGGGCTGACCGCAGCTTACGTCCGTCTTCATGCGCGGATTCGACCTAGAGAGCCTGCAGCACCGCAGTCAATGCACCTCCTTGGGTTTGCGAGGCCCGCAGCTTAGCACGGCTCCCAGGAGGGTCTGGGGGGCCTGCGCGCGTGGGCTGAGGGCCGGGCGCATTCTGCACACGCCCGGAAGCAGCAGCGTTCCCGACACAGCACCCCCAGGCCCGGGGCAGACACCCACACGGTGCGTTTGCGTGAACGGCCCGGCGCTCCGTGTGCACTTGGTCTTCGATCCAGTGCAGTCAGCGCTGCCTGCTCAGGCGGGTCCCCGGGGCCGGACAGACAGCGCCCAGCCCGGCCACCGGCACCCACAGTCCCGCTGGAAATGGCCTTTGCCCGTCCCGAGGTTCT
Source organism: Oryctolagus cuniculus (assembly GCF_964237555.1). Classification (NCBI taxonomy): domain Eukaryota; kingdom Metazoa; phylum Chordata; class Mammalia; order Lagomorpha; family Leporidae; genus Oryctolagus; species Oryctolagus cuniculus. The sequence continues at coordinate 41,209,354 of NC_091451.1, read as the reverse complement.
GATCCTGGCTCTCGCCTTCGTTTCTCCCCCTCTCCGGGCTGCGCCCTTCTTCTCCTTGCCTGCACGCGGTACGCACTCCCCTCCACCGCACCTAAGAGCCTAGGCAATCAGAGCTGCGCCTTCATGCAGATCTCCCCCCACCCCTGCCCCCACCCCTGCCCCTCCCTGCCTCCCTGCCCCTGTTTCCGGCCCCTCCCCCACCTCTGTGCAGTGTACCAGGGACCTACGCCGAATGCAAGACCCCAATTCACGAAAGTCCCACGCACAAAGAAACCACGGGTGACAGCACAAACCAGATTCCTCAAGCCCTGTAGCTGGCGGCTCAGCGACAGCTGAACGCCCAGACAGCTTCGGGATAGAGTATTTACAAAACTCCTTTAAAAGAATTGCATGTCATTAATCACCAGTTCTTCAAAATCAGTCTTCTCTGATTTGTTCTAATCTAACTAAATGGCCCTGGAAATACAGTCCGTGGTTTGCTCGATATAAACACAAGTTGAAAATCATAATGTTCTCATCCAATTTCCAACTCATACATCGTGATATGGATTTTTTTTCTCTGCTAGCATTTCTCCAGTCCACTAAATATTCCAGACATACGAGCGTCTTCATTTGATTCATTCTAATAACTTTTTTCATCAATATGACTTTTGAGAATGCATGGGTGTAGCAAATTAAATATTATTTATGACTTTAATTTGTGGCCTATTTGGATTTTACATTCACAGGGCCAACTTGGCCATCATCATTATCATATTGTTTTAGGCTACTCCTAAAATGAAAATCCTCTCTCGTCCTTAAATGTTTTATTGTGCGTGCCGTTCTTGTTTTGTGCCGTCGCGAGCGTGATTAATTCTGTTAGCCGGGTGCGTATGGTCTGCGTGGCCCCCATCCACGTCCCTCCTCGTGGCTGCCTGCCCGCGAGTGAGCGCCTCGCTCCCACTTTCTCCATCTTTGCAGTCACCGGCTGTGCTGTGCTTCCGGGACTCTCCAGGTCGCCAGGAACTGGCCCTGCCCCAGCCGCCTCCTGCACCCCTCCGCCCTCACTCCCCACACTGTCTCCCCAGCTCCCTGTCTGCTGCCCCAACAACCCAGCGCGTCCGTGCCTCTGGGCATTCCCGCACGCCCTTCCCTCTGTCTGCAACGCTCTTCCCTGACTTCTCCCCTGGCCGGCTCCTCCTCTTCCTCCGGGTCTCCCCCTCCGAGAGGTCTTCTTGGATTTCTCTCTCCAAACTCAACATCATTGCCGCCACCGCTGCCCGCCCACCCCGTTTCTCAGCATCGTGGGGCCGCGCCTCCCTCCTCCTGCTGTGCTGTCTCTCTCTGTAATGCGACGTTGGCTCACTAATTCCTTGTGTGTGGTGTCTGTGCCACATCGGGAGGAGACGCGACCTGCCTTGCCTGTCTCGAAGGACCCACTGCAGGCAGCATAGGTCTCGGCCAAGGACGCCCAGCCTCCCCGGCCAAGCATTCCTCAGGGATCTCCCCCCATCCCCAGAGGACGGCGAGCGTGGATCCGTGCACCCTGGCACTCGTGGAGGTGAAGAAGTAAGCATCAAGGCCGGCACCGCGGCTCACTAGGCTAATCACCTTGCGGCGCCGGCACACGGGGTTCTAGTCCCGGTCGGGGCGCCAGATTCTGTCCCGGTTGCTCCTCTTCTGGGCCAGCTCTCTGCTGTGGCCAGGGAGTGCAGTGGAGGATGGCCCAAGTGCTTGGGCCCTGCACCCCATGGGAGACCAGGAGAAGCACGTGGCTCCTGGCTTCGGATCAGCGCGGTGTGCCGGCCGTAGCGTGCCAGCCGCGGCGGCCATTGGAGGGTGAACCAATGGCAAAAAGGAAGACCTTTCTCTCTGTCTCTCTCTCTCACTGTCCACTCTGCCTGTCAAAAAAAAAAAAAAAAAAAAAAAAAAAGAAGTAAAAGAAGTAAGCATCAAAGATATTTCAAGGGTCTGGTGCTGCCGTGGCCCTTCTGGAGGCGCTTCTGGGATGGTAGAATTAAACAAACACCGCGCTGAGGGCTGGGGGCGCCTCGGAGGCTCGTGTGGCATCACCCATCAGCTTTCCAGAAACGGATCGAGAAGGCACAGACACCAGGGGCGCCGGACACTCAGATCTTGGCTTCTGGATACGGTGCCACGCCACAGGGAGCAGGGGCCCGGGCCTGCCTGGGGCCACGCAAAGAAAAAGTGGCAGGAGCAGCTGTGCCGAGCCTGGGGCCTCCAAACCCAGGCCGTGCCCCGAGCGCCCCCGTGGAGAACCAGGCCCAGGCCGGAGGAAACCCCGAGCCCTGGATGATGGAGCCAGTGTGAGATCCGACAAGGGAAGGCAGAGTGGTGAAGCCGGCTGTGTGGGGCGGGGCTCTGGCCAGCGACTGAAGGCTGAAGGGCCTGGCTCCTAGGCGTGTCCCACCCTGGGCAGGCTCCCACTGGAAGATGGGCTCAGCCCATTGGCATCATTTCCCAGAGGCCCCGCCTCCTGGGCGTGGCGCCTGGCGAGGGGAGATGGGCGGACACACATCCAGAGGCTCACCCGCCGCGGTCACTAACGGCACAGGACTCCAGCCACTCCAGAGCGACGGCCACGTGCTGCCGGGGTCGTGCCTCCATTAGAGTTCGTGTTTGCGGATCTGAGCGGGGAAGTGCTGGTGAAATCTAACTGCGGAGCTCAGGGGCTTGGTGTGAAGGCTGGGGCCTCCCGCGACATTTGGCCGCCAGAATTCTCCTCCCACTCATGCAGATGGGGACCTACTGCTAATTAAGGGACAAAGTGAGCGACGCCAATAGCCTCCTAGAACTTCAGTCTATTGAGTGACAACAGCCCGGGAGAGCGGGTAAGCCAGCAGGTGAACACGGAGCAGGACACGCCGCCAGCTGTTCTAGCCGGGGAAGTGATGGAGGAGAGGGGGGTGGCTGCTGGCTGGATGGGGTGTGGGGGGAGGCCAGGCCTGCGAGGTGACACTGCAGGAGCGGGGGCGCCCCGTGACCAGGCCCAGACTCGCCGGCAGCTCTGCCCCCTCTGATTTCAGCGTTCCTGTGATGCAGCCCCACAGTAGTCCGGAGAGAGGCGTCAGGCCCTCGGCCACCTCCCCACTCTTGGTCCGTGCTCTCCCCGGGGAACAACTGTTCCCACTCCTGATAGTTTCTTTTGACATTTACCTTGAAAATTCCAAAAACTTACTATTCATTGATGTATTTCTATATACAATAAGTCCCTCTATGTGTAACAGTAATCTTATTATATAATCAATCTATATATTTTGGAGCTCTATATGTGTAATCTAGCTTTCTCGTTCATCTGTCTCCATCTATCACCTATCAATTGATCTGTCTCTATCATCTACCTTTCCATCCACCCCTGCTGATTGGCTGATATGTTAACTATCATCCGTCCACCTGTCGTCATCTTCATCAGCTGTTTGTCCATCCCTCTGTTCTGTACCTACCTATCGATCGATTTATCAGCTCTCTGCTAGCCATCTGCTTATCAGCTATCTCCATGTCTACCTATTGATCTGTCTATCCTCTGCATCCCTCCCTGACCTTCTGGCTCTGACTCTCTGAAGAATGCAGCACCCAGGCACCAGCCTTTCCGCTCTGACCCCGTGTGCTGACACACCTGTTCCAGGAGCGTGGCTACAGGGGGCGGCTGGAGGATTCAGAGCCACGCCCACCACAGGCACCATTTCCACTTCCCCAGGGACGCCCAGGCACAGGGCAAGAGGACAGGGGCCCTCCCGGAGGCAGGCCTGGAGTCCCAGCCGAGCGCTGGGGTGCGGGAGCCGGCTCGGGACCCCGCAGTCGCCAGGTCGCGTGTTCTGGTTCTGCCAGCCCATTCTGGCCCCGCCCTCTGCACGGGGCCTGGAACTGCTTTCCTGGACTTTCCTTGTACTGGGATTTCGTGCTTTGGCCTGGTGACAGCTGTCTCCCTTCCGTTAGGATTAGAATCACATCCTAACCTCAGCACCTGCGAAGCCCGTGTGGCTTAGGAGCAGAGTCACAGGCAACATCATCAGTGAGGGAGGCCGCACTGGCGTGGGGCGTGCCCTTGACCCAGCGCCACCACGTTCTTCTAGAAGGGGACGCTTGCACACAGACGGGGCCCACACAGCTCCGCTGTCACCAGCCAGGGCACAACCAACAGCTCCAGAGGCAGGCCTGGGCCCCATCCATCCCCCCACCACCACCATCTCCCCAGGGAGCACCACCCTGCCCGCCCCTGGAACTCCAGAACCGAGAGCCGTGACTTCCTGTGGGTCACGCCACTCCAGTTGCCATACTTTGTAGTGGCAACTCCAGCAGACTCAGGAGGTGACGGCTCCATTTCACAGATGGACAAACAGAGGCTGAAAGTAAAGATGTTGCCCAAGGTCTCACAGCTGGGAGGAGACGGAGCAGGGCTGGGCCCCAGCTCAGGGGACCCCAGGCCCTGGGAACCTGGTGATCTCGCTTGTGGTTTTCTCAGCGTTAATAAGGGCCCGGAGGCACAGCTGGGAGAGCCCTCCAGCGGAGGCCCTGGTTGGGGGCGCAGCCTGGGGGCAGAGCCGCCAGCCTCTCTAATTAGCCAGTAATTGACCTGCGGGAGAGCCGGCCCCTTTCTCACGGTTCTGTGCCCTTTGCCAGGTGCCTCCCTCAAGAAGGTAATAAGCAGCTGTTCACGCCGCCTGCCACACCTGTCGCTGGGGGGGGGCACAGGCCCGGCGCCCACTGTGCGTGCTCAGGGCCGCCTGAGCCGCAGTCCCTGGAAGGGCTGAACCCTGCAACCACGCACAGCAGCTGGGACCTTCCCACAGGCGAGGCGGACGGGGCAGAGCCCCCTGCAGGAACCAGGAAGGCACAGAGGGCTCCAGCGTCCTCTCTGGGCACCAGGCACCGCCTTGCCTTCCCAGAGCCCTGCTCCTTGTCACCGGCGTCTGAATCGCGCAAGCAGCACCGTGGGTGCCAAGGTGCTCACCGCCGGCGCACCAGTGCCACACCCTACACCCTTCCCCAGGGCATCTTGGTGAGAAGCTACCCTTCCCCACTCCCAGCCACCGGCAGTGTGAGGAGGACGGAGGCCCCGTTGGGTGGGATACACCCGGCGGGGTGAGAACGGGCCTGCCCCCCTCCGCCCGTTCTCACCCCTCCCTGTTGCCACCAGCTGTCCCTAACTTATGTTTCTTTACTTCATGGAAGCCACACCAACCTTGGAATTTCGAATGTGGGTTTTTTCCCTGGGCTGGCCACACCTTGTCCAGTTCTCTGTCCTGGAGCCGGGCAGCGGCAGCCGGCACAGCTCCTGGTTGGCACTGCCAGCCCAGGGGTGACAGAGGCGCTGCACGGTGAGCCGGCTGCCGAGCCAGGGTGATCAGGGGGTCACGTGCTTCAGTGTCCAACCACGATGGCCACATTGGAGGCGACCCTGCTGGACGCCACGAATGCCTGCAGCGCTCAGCTCTGTGGTCCTGGCTGCAGACCCCCTGAGCTCCTGACCGTGAACTAGCCCTCTTGCAAGACTCAGCTCAGACGTCTCAGCCTCCCTGGGCCTCCTGGGCCCCAGGGCTCCAGGCGTAGCCTAGGCCAGCGTTATAAGTGCCTTTGTGCCGTTGGCCAGCCTGACCCCCGGCCGCCGAGCACAGGCCAGGGCGAGCGTCCTCTTCACGCTGGTATGTGAGGGGTGACCCGAGGCAGTCCTGCAGGTGGCAGAAGACGCTGCCCACCTGGTGGCCTGAGCTCCCATCACTGGTGGTTTGACACTTGAGCAGGGCTGGGCATACTGCGTGGTGATTGGGACCAGGTTGCCTGGGTTCAGATCTTGGCTCTGCCTCTTAGTGGCTGCGTGGAACCTTCAGGATGCTGCTTGTTTGTTTGTTTGTTTATTTATTGACAGGCAGAGTGGACAGTGAGAGAGAGACAGAGAGAAAGGTCTTCCTTTGCCATTGGTTCACCCTCCAATGGCCGCCGCGGCCGGCGCACTGCGGCCGGCGCGCTGCGGCCGGCGCACTGTGCGGATCCGATGGCAGGAGCCAAGTTCTTCTCCTGGTCTCCCATGGGGTGCAGGGCCCAAGGACCTGGGCCATCCTCCACTGCACACCCGGGCCACAGCAGAGAGCTGGCCTGGAAGAGGGGCAACCGGGACAGAATCCGGTGCCCGGACCGGGACTAGAACCCCGTGTGCCGGCACCGCAAGGCGGAGGATTAGCCTAGTGAGCCGCAGCGCTGGCACAGGATGCTGTTTAAACTCTCTGTGCCTCAGTTTCCCCCTCTATAAAGTGGGGAGAATAAAAGGCCCATCACGTGGCTCAATGCCACGTAAAGCACTCGGAACAAGGTCAGGTGCACAGAACACTCAGTACCTGGCCGCTCCGCCTCCTCCAGCCCTCCCTGCAACCCCCCAGCTCTGAACACTGTAGCAGCTGCAAGGCTGCACCTCCGCAGTCAAGTCCTCTTATTTATAAGACAAGGGGCTCCGGCGACCCCTCCACGGGGCTCTCGTCCCCTCTGAATGCCCCGGCTCTGCCGTGCCTTTCCGATGGCCTTGTGGAGTCCTCCCCCAGGCCACAGGAATGTCCCCTGAGTCTCCTCTGATCCTGAGAACGCACGCACTTGACGTGGAGGCCAGCAGGCCACAGTGGAGACGAGGACGGCTCTCGCCAGCAGACAGAAACATTGGTGCAAAGGCTAGAAAACGGCCCTTAGAAGCCTTTGCCGGCTGCGCTGGGCTGTCCCACCGCACCCAGGCGAGTGCTGCGTTAGCGCCCAGAGAGCAGTGGTGGTGATTAGCTCAAGCCCAGTAACGATGTCCCCTCCTAGGAGTCAGGTCCCACCCTCCCCGCTCATTAAGGCAAAACTCTCGTTAGTGGCTTTGCAAGGAGGAGGCGGGGAACAACCAGGAGCAGGTGTGCAGAGGCCCGCGCGTGTAGCTGCCTCCCGTCCTCCCAGAGCGGCCCTGGGCCCCCTCCTCGCCGGCGCCCTCTCTCCAGGTGGAGCTCCCGTCCCCGGGCAGGTGGAGCGAATGCTTATCCTGCCTAATTGTTGAATGGGATAATATGCTGGGTTTCAAAATAATTAGGCTGATGTCACGAGGGTTTGCTGTTTCGGTGCAGTTACACGGATGGACATAAACACTTTGCTTGGAGCCTGTGTCTGGGCTAATGGCCTCAGGTGGGAATAGGGCAGCATGGCATTTCACAAGGTGGGGGAAAATGTATCCTGGGAACCTCCCCTGAGGAAGCAAACCACGGGTTAGCAGCCCTGCGTCCCTGAGCAGATGCGCCCCGGGCGGTGCTGCCGAGGTCTGCAGGCCCTGAGTGGGCATCGGAGGAGCAACTGGCCCTGGGCTTGCGTCCGCCCTGCAGCACTGAGTAAGGCGCTGAACCTCGCGGGCCTCAGAGCGCCATGTGTGTGACTGACATCTACGGTAGAGGGCTCCTGGGAGTCCCTAGCACCTGGGACATGCACAACAAACCTCGCGTGGGCGGGGCTGGCGTTGCGGTGCAGCGGGTCAAGCCGCCACATGGGGCACCGGCATGCCGTATCAGGGCTCCCGGTTCGAGTCCTGGAGGCCCCACCTCCGATCCAGCTCCCTGCTGAGGCACCTGGGGAATCACCAGGTGACAGGCGAAAGTGCGTGGGACCCTGCCACGCTCACAGGAGACCCAGGTGGAGTTCTGGGCTCCTGCCTTGGGCCTGACCACTGTGCCCATTTGAGAAGTGAATCAGTAGATGGAACATTGGAAGATTCTCTCCCCTCCCCCTCCCCGGGACAGAGGCTGTCCAGAAACCCCCCGCAGCGAGACACCAAGGACAGGAGCCATCAGCTTAATTGAGGCTTGGGGGAAGTGAGTCAGAGCCCAACACTCGGAGCCAGGGGGCTTGAGAAAAACCCCTCCTAGATCCGGATTGGCCGTGCCGTCTGGCAATGTGTGGGCTCCTGCGCCCCAGCCACAGCATGAGAGCCACAGTCAGCAAGGCCAGGCTTGGGGAGTGGGCCGGTCCCACAGTGTGGCGGTGGCTGGGGGGTCCCCACGGGCTGTCATCTGCACAGTATTGTCACAGCGGGCTGCGAGATGACGGCCCCGGGACCCGGGCAGGTGGATGGCTGGGGGGAGGAGGCTGGACATCTGAGCCGAGGGTCAGAGCTCGTGTTTGGGGCCCAGAGGGAAATAGGTGAGCTGTCACACACCAGGGAGACAGGCGGGGGCAGTGACAGTCGGGGGGACATGGGGGACAGAATGAGGGACAAGTCAGGGGACTTCCAGGAAGAGTTTCCAGCGGGCCCTTGGAGGATGAATCCGAGTGGCGAGAGTCCAGGCGCTGCCCCCGGCTGGGGGTCAGCACCGAGCTGCCCGTGTCCTGTGGGCCGGTGCACGAGAGCTGGTCAAGGCCACGCCTGGCCCTTTGTTCCTAATAGGGAAGAAAAGCACTGTTGGCAGCTGCAGTGGGCAAAGCCAGTCTCCCTGTCGGGGGGTCTTCGTGATGAGGCTCCAGCCCACGGCCCTGTCCCCTCCCCAGCATCCTCCCTCCCCGACACTCCACCCCAGGGACCAGGGACAGAGACATGGCCACTCCTGTCTCTCCCCCCAACCCTGTCACCCACATGCCATGTCTTCCTGGAAACACCTGGGCTCTCGGGGACCATCTTCCCACCCGTGCTCAGAGCCAGATCCTCCTCCTGGGACGCACGGGGCCACGCTAGCAAGCCCAGTGCCCACTTGGCTGGGAACCACTCACAGCTACAGGGTTGCCATGGAAACTTCCCAGTTGCCATTTTGACTCAAACTGACCCCAGCCCTGCAGATGGAAAGTATCCCAGCATCCTCTGCGAGGGTGGGGTGGGAGATGGGGCCACCACGACTCGCATCCCAGAGCCAAAGGGTGCGGAAGGGCAGATGTTTCATCGCAGGCCAGGCTCGTGGGTCAGCCCTGGGTCATAGGCAAGTCCAGGCTGATGCCACCTGTAATCCCCCATGCAGGATGGAAACCCAGGGGGCCTTGCCCGGGTCGGCTCCACCTCCTCTCTAGCCCTGGGGGGCCGCCTCCCACAGTAGGATTGTGGTGGCTTCAGAGCAAGGGCCACCTGTAAGGTAACTGGGAAGAGTTCAAGTCCACGGCTAAAGTCTCAGGGTGAGGCTGAGGGGCGCGGGGACGCACCCGGCCCGTGTTGTCCGAGGCACCTGGGTCAGAGTGCTCCGGAGAAGGAGTCCCCGGGACACAGGGGAGCTTGGACTCCCGTTCACTGCAGGGCTTCCTTTGGGCATTACCAGGCCACAAGAGACAGCCAGAAAGGCTGCAGGAACCCCAAAAACTCCCACTGCCAGCACAGAGCTGGGGGGCCCAGAGGTGCTGTGCGCACAGAGGCACAGAGGCTGGGACCTCCCGGAGCAGCCCCCTGCCCGGACGCCAGGGGCTCTCCACTCCACTTCCTCAGGAGTCTCCCCAGGGACGTGTGCCTTGAGCTGGCGACACCGGCCTGCTCATCAGGGAGCCCCGTTGTCACTACACCCTCTCTCCCCCGTGCCCCGTGCCTCCCCGGACACGGCAGCCGGGTGGCACTCCCCGTGCGTCCGTCCGTTTTTCATCCGGGCCACCAGGCATCGCTTCCAGGAAACGCTCAGGGCGTGTTAGCCGCTGGCGTTTTAACTGGAGCAGCTATGTTGTGCCAGGCACAGTGCTAGACCTTGGGACTCCGGTGTTGTGCACAGGAATCCCACACAGTCAGCCCCACACACCTGTTCTGTAGCCCGAGCCCCTGGTGACCCAGTGGCCACAGCTTCCCCGGGCTGACTCCCCGCACAGCACCACAGGTGATGCACGGAGACTGTAGGAGCTACAGCTTACTTATGTACTGACTTACTCGACTATTTGAGGGACGAGGAAATCTCCCACCTGGCTCCCTCACCCAAAGGCCTACAGCACCCAGGGCTGCATCAGGCAGAAGCTGGGAGCCAGGAACGCACATGGGTGGTAGGGACCCAACTACTTGAGCCACCCTCACTGCCTCCCAGGGAGCTTGTTAGCAAGATCTTGGAATCAAGAGCAGAACCAGGACTTGAACTCGGGGCCTTGACGTGGAAGGCAAGTGGCAGCTTCACCACGACGTCAGTCGTCCACCGCCGTGGGAGACATTTTGCAAATCTTGTCCAATGCTGTAAGGATGTGGAGTATCCATAACAAAGGAGCCACAGCCGTTGTGCCAGAAGGAACAGGGCTGAGACGGAAGATCTCAGGTGTCGGCACGCAGGCCTGAAGGGGCTCCGACCACCGGGGAAAGTCAGATCCAACCACAGTGGAAAGAGCTGTGGTCCCTGGGAGGTGCGAGGGGTGGCCGAGGGCCCTGCAGGGTGGAACTAGCCTGGAGTTGGGCCAGAGGGGCCACAGCCCAGAGGGGGACGAGGGAGCTGAGGAGGGGCGAGACCGCTGCTGCATCCGATTACCCCTCCCTGCTACTCCGGAATCAAGGGCTACTGAGGAGCCGGGGCCTCCACTGGGCCGGTTCTTGAACAAGATCCAGTCCATAGCCAGGCACGCGGGGGAGCCCCCAAGTTCAAGACGGAGGTGGAGGGGTGGGACGACAGGCCGAGCACAGAGCACAGAGCACGGCGGTGCATGGGTGACGCCCTTTCATCTGGGGGCTGTGGAGCAAGGAGAGGCAGTGCCAGAGCCAAGAGCGTGTGTCGCTCCCCGTCTTCGTGGAGGAACGACACAGGACCCTGCGCTGTTCTTTTGTCTGCTCGGCCCTCCCCGGGTTTGCTGCTGGTTCTTCCCGGGTTGGCTGCCGTCCCTTCTACCTCCGTGGAAGGGCGGTTCCCCCTGGCCACTTTCCCCACTTCCGCAGGGGAGCGGCACACCGCCGGCCGGCTCTCTCGGGGGCTGCACAGGTGTTCCTTCAGATAGATGTTCCCCTTAGATGTTCCTGGTGCATGTTGTCTCTCTCCTCCTTTATAGTCCTCTTCCGCCAATCCCAACTCTGCTACCCACACGCCAAGTACGCTGCTCTCCTCCAATCAGGAGCAGGTCCTGCTGCTTATTGGTTGAACTGGAGGCAGCTGCGTAGAAGCTCTTTACTCCTCTCCCAGCGCCATATTGTGGGAGAGCAGATGCATAGAATAAGTCTTAATTCCAGTAACTTAGTCTAGTCCGAGTTGCTCCCCACAGATCCCCCTTTCTTTTTATTTTTTGGCGTTGATACGCGCCTGTCTTCGGTGCCCCGCGGCACACACTCTGCTCTGCTTGCTAGAGTTGCCCACAGGTGCTTACAAGCCCTATCAATCAGGCAAACTGAATCCGGGTCCTCTCTTCGCCATGTTGTGAGGAGGTTTTTAGGTGCTGATGCGTGCCTGTGTTCGGTGCCCTGCAGCGCATGCTCTACTCTGCTAGAACTGCCTGCAGGTGCTTACAAGCCCTAGCAATCAGGCAAACCGAATCCAAGCCCTCTCATTGCCGTCTTGTGGGGAGACTTATTAGTGTTGGTTCGTGCCTATCTTCGGTGACCTGCAGCTCATACTCTGGTCGAGCTGCCTGCTGGTGCTTACCGCCTTACTAATCAGGCAGACCGAATCCAAGCCTTCTCATTGTGGTATTGTGGGGAGACTTATTGATGTTAATTCGTGCCTGTCTTCGGTGACCTGCGGCGCATAAGCTGCTAGCCGCCCGCAGGTGCTCACCACCTCCCTAATCAGGCAGACCGAATCCAAGCTCTCTCATTGCCGTGCGTGTTGTGGGGAGGCCTTGTTTTTCTCTATTTCTCTATCTCCGGGCATTCCTATTTCTCCTATTTTACTTCTATCTACCAGCATTCCTATTTCTCTCATTTTACTTCTAAACTTCTGTTTCTCTTATCCCTGCGGCTTCCGGGCGCCCGCCCCGAGGCTGCTTCTCGGCGGCTTCCCGGCTCTGAGCCGCTTCAGCCCACGCTTCTCTCATCTGCGCGGCTTCCCGGCGCCCGCCCTGCAGCGGGCTCCCGGCTCTGCGCGGCTCGGCTTCGTGCGCACACTCCGCGGTCTCCACGCCCTTCGCACCCGCACCACGGCCTCGCGCCAGCCCTGCGTTCCCTATCTATTCACGCCCCGTGCTCTCTCTGCACGCGGCGGCTTCCGCGAATCACACAGCGTAGCTCACGTTTCCGCCACCACCGGCATTCAGTCCAAGTTCCCGGGACTAACCTGGCGAATTCCAACCTGGCAGCCCACGTCTCTGCCTCTGGTTCCAGATCTTCGCCTTTTGCTCCCTGGGCTGACTTGAAGAATTCCAAGCTGGCTTACGTCTCCGCCTCGGCCTGCACTCGCAACTTCATCCTCCCTAACATTTTTCTCTACCCGGTATGTTTCCCTAAGTTTTCTTCCAACAATATTCCTCCCTCATTTCTCCTGGCCTCTCCCCACAGTCCATATCCAAGTCTAAGTTTCTTATAGGTTTCACTTTCACTTTCAACCTGCAGTCCGTATCTGAGTCTAAGTTTCTTCTTGCTTTCACTTTAAATCCTAACTTCTTTCCCACAGTCCGTATCCGAGTCTATGCCTAGGCTTTCAATAGCTTCTTCCGGCACCTTTTCTGTCCGGCTTTTCCCTAGGCTCTTTGCTAGTCTCTCTCTCCGGTATTTTCCACTTCTTCCCGTTTCTTCCCTCCTAAGTTTCCTATCTGAGTCACGGCACCATAATGTCGCTCCCCGTCTTTGTGGAGGAACGACACAGGACCCTGCGCTGTTCTTTTGTCTGCTTGGCCCTTCCCGGGTTTGCTGCTGGTTCTTCCCGGGTTGGCTGCCGTCCCTTCTACCTCCGTGGAAGGGCGGTTCCCCCTGGCCACTTTCCCCACTTCCGCAGGGGAGCGGCACACCGCCGGCCGGCTCTCTCGGGGGCTGCACAGGTGTTCCTTCAGATAGATGTTCCCTTAAATGTTCCTGGTGCATGTTGTCTCTCTCCTCCTTTATAGTCCTCTTCCGCCAATCCCAACTCTGCTACCCACACGCCGAGTACGCTGCTCTCCTCCAATCAGGAGCAGGTCCTGCAGCTTGTCAAGTTGGTGAGAGGCAGCTGGGTAGAAGCTGTTGCCTCCTCTCCCAGCAGCATATTGTGGGAGAGCAGATGCATAGAATAAGTCTTAATTCCAGTAACTTAGTCTAGTCCGAGTTGCTCCCCACAAGCGTGGAGAAACAGCAGGGCACAGGACGGACAGGACCCGGGGGCCGACGGGACGTGCAGAGAACAAGGGCATTCGAGGACACTCAAGAAGCCTTTGGTGGTGTGTTTGTTTTTTGTTTTTTATTTGACAGAGTTACAGACAGTGAGAGGGAGAGACAGAGAGAGAGGTCTTCCATCTGCTGGCTCACTCTCTAAATGGCCGGAGCTTCACCAATCCGAAGCCAGGAGCCAGGAGCTTCTTCCAGGTCTCCCATGCAGGTGCAGGGATCCAAGCACTTGGGCCATCTTCCACTGCTTTCCCAGGCCATAGCAGAGAGCTGGATCAGAAGTGGAGCAGCTGGGACTCGAACCAGCGCCCATATGGGATGCAGGCGGAGGATTAATCCACTGCACCACAGCACTGGTCCCAACTTTGGTGTTTTTAACATGAAATACGAACGCACACGAGCCTACATCCCCCTAGTTCTCAGCTCCCGGAGGCTTCCGACGGCTCCAGACAATGTTAATAATGATGTATTTTATAGTATATGAATTTTGCCATCTGGGGTGCAGCCATCAGGAAGTCAATATGAGTAAATTGACAGGCTTGTCAATGAGTGAAATTAATTTTCCTTTTCTGCTACATCACTACGTATAATTTTCAGAAAGCCGCGGTGATGGGCGCTGTCCATTACCACGGCCGAGTTAAATATGGATGGGAGCACTCGGGACCGGCAGCTGACGCCGGGGCACACCGTGCCTGCTGGAAGAGGCATTTGTTCCTGTGGGGCCGCAGCCCCCGGGAGCTTCTCAGAACGCGCCGGATTTGCAGCGAGACACCTCTGCCCTTTGAACGTGAGAAAGTGGATTTCAACACGCCGCCCTGTTTCAACCCACACCCGAGTGCTGTCTAACGGAACAGATGGTCAGGCCCAGACGAAGCCTTCGGGGCCAGAAAGTCCTGCCTCTCTGGGGACCACCAAGCGGAGCCAAGATTCGCACCTGAGTCTGGGATGCAGCCCTTGCAGTGCAGAGGTGAGGGGAGAGCGGCCCGTGGCACGCGCAGCCTCTGCGGCATGGAAAGAACCCTGGGGTGCTGGACGCATCCGGAGGGGTGGGCCGTGGGCAAGGTGTGGGGTATGCGTCCTCCCTCAGCCGCAGATCAGAGGGGTGGACGCCCTGGCTCAAGCCTTGGGGACGCAGCGGAGAAGCAAGCCACGGAGTCCTGCCCCCACAAAGCGTACCCGGTGGGGGACGGACCAAGAGTGCGTGCGGCACGAAGAAACCTACAGGAAGGGCGCAGAGCAGGATGGGTGCCCTGGTGAGAGGCAGCCGCGGGGCTCTCCCAGGGCGTGGGGCTCGGGAGAGCCGGGTGTAGCCGCTGTGTCTGTGGATTAGGGGCGAGTTCAGAGCGCACGGGAGCCCAGCGACCAGCATCTGGCCAGCCCCGTGCTTCGCACAGCAGCTGAGGCTCCGAGAAAGAACACAGCAGCGCAAGGCCAGAGGCCACCAAGGAGGTGGCTCCCGGACCCCCACCTGTCAGCCTGGCCTACAGCCTCGTCCTTGACCCCACCTCACAGGCAATCTCTTTTTTTATTTTTATTTTTTGCTTTAAAAATAGTTATTAATTTTTGAAAAAGAGAGACTTCCATCCACTGGTTCACTCCTCACATGTCCATTACGGCAGGGGCTGGGCCAGGCCAAAGCCAGGAAGGAGGAGCCTAGTCCAGGTCTCACACCGGTGGCAGAGGCCACGTGCTCCGGCCATCACCAGCAGGAAGCTGGATCAGGGTGGAGCCAGGACTCAAGCCCAGGCCTTCCAATATGGGCTGTGGGCTCCCCAAGCTGCGTCTGAACTGCTGAACCCGACACCCACCCCCTCACAGGCCACTGTGCGGCTGAGAGCCACAGCTCCTGGTTGGGTTCCTCTCTCCTCTCAGTGTGCGCACGCATGTGCATGTGTGTGTGTGACGCACCTGCCGTGTGCCCAGTGCTTTGGAGCAGCCACGTCTTATTCTCGCATGGGCACGAGGGGATGCAGAACGGCTCACTGATCTGCCTGCCCGGAAGTCAGCGCTCGGCACTGAACCCTCCGGAAGTGGACGCCGGAGCTTTGCCGCCGTGGGGAGAAACGTCTTCATCCTTGGCCGAGGAAGAGCCCTGTTGCCACCACGGTGCCGTGTGGAACCCACAGACGTCACACTTTGTTCCCAAGCTGGAATCCCACAGCCTCCCACGCCCGCTCGCGGAGTCACCCAGGCCTGGCCACACCCACCTCCCTTCCTTCCTTGAAGCAGAGGGGTTGCTTGGAGGGGATTTTTGTCCTCCGATTGACCACGTGGGTGACCAAGATGGCCTCTGAGCAAACGCTGGTGCTGCCTGTGAGCCGTGTGCGCAGGGGCAGCAGCAGCCGGGGAGGGGCCCCGGGGGAGGGGAGCCGAGGGCCCTGTTTCCCTGCACCTTGCTCCTCCTAGGCCACACCGCTAATTGGAACTCACTGTCCCCTTAATGAGTTTTCTCTCCAGAGAGTCACGTGACCATTTCCACTCTGGAGCAAGACAGCCACACGGCTTTGTCTGCACCACACACCGGTCCCCAATTAACCCCGGGCTTAAAACACAGAGGCCAGGAGACGCTCCGGCGAGCCCCTGCTGAGGGCCCGTGCTGCTATGATGTCACTTCCCTCCCTCGCTGGAAAAGGCCAGCGTGGCCACCAGCTGAGCAGGGGACGCCCGGCTCCTCCGTGGCCAAGAATCAATTTCCACCCTCAGGACACTGTGGCTCCATTCCCAGCCGTTCGGAGCCTGAGCTGGACCCCGGCGGCTGAGGCTCTCGGGGCCGGAGTGTGCAGTCAGATGGGGTCAGCAGAAAGGTGGGACCCCAGGGGTGCTCAAAGGGAGACACAGGCCAGCCAGCCCCTCCCAGCTGGAGCAAGGTGTGGGTGCTTTGTCCAGAACCTACTGGTCTCACCTCGAGTACGGCCTGCACCGACCATTACACCTCCCAGTCCGGCTGGAACGTGAATCTGGCCCTGGCTCTTCCTTGCTGACAACCCTTCAGTGGCTCCCAGTGACCAGTGAGTCAAATCAACTTCCTCAGGTCCAACATAGGCTTCGGCCTGCATCCCCAGCCCCACCACACTTGTGCCTAAAATCTCAGGCTCCTCAAGGGGTCCA
This sequence comes from Oryctolagus cuniculus, assembly GCF_964237555.1. Classification (NCBI taxonomy): domain Eukaryota; kingdom Metazoa; phylum Chordata; class Mammalia; order Lagomorpha; family Leporidae; genus Oryctolagus; species Oryctolagus cuniculus. The sequence continues at coordinate 41,193,084 of NC_091451.1, read as the reverse complement.
GGGACCCCTGCCACCTGGCCCCCTTCTGAGACACTCTTCTGCCCACTCCCTTCCACACTGCACTGTCACAGCAGTCACCCCCTTGAAGAAAACCCCGCTGAGCCCCCCAAACCCTCAGGTTCAAGTCCCCCACCCCATTCCCACCAGAGCCTCTACTGACCATGAACTGCATACGTACTAACCGCAGAGACCAGGAGTCACCTGTCGGGACCAGGGCTTCCCAAGCTCAGCCCCGCTGACGCTTTTGGGGCCTCGGAGTTTTTTGTTGGCTGAGAGGAGACTTCACGTCCATCATGACAACCAAAAATGTCCTCAGGTGCTCCCAGATGTCCCCCAGGATGACCACTAGCTCAGATGGGACACTCGGGGGGGGGCACACAGAGCAAGAGCACGCAGGGCAGCGTCGTCTGGGTAAGCGCTGAGTAGGTCCACGTGCACGCTCCTCTCCTTCGCCTCATCTGTCAAATGGGGCTCAGGGGCGTGGCCAGCCCGTGGGGCTGCTGGGCTTACCTGCGCGGGTTAGTGCTGACGGTCGGTACCTGTTGCTCTACTGCGTGACTGCACGCTGTGCTTTAACTGCGGTCTCAGTGTCAGAGTTCCCGTCACTGACTCTGCCAGCACCCGGCTGCTCCACGCGTGCCACCCCATGTAGCTGTCACCACCGTGACTGTCAGCGTCGCCCAGAGGAGACGGAGGCCCCGGCTCGGCCAGCAGTCACCTGGGGAGCTCAGGCTGGGGCCCCTTTCCGCTCCAGACCACAGCAGTGTCTGCTCTGCTGTCCACTTGCAACCCGCCCTGTCTGGGGAGCCCTGTCCACGCGCAGGCCTCAGCCCCACACTGATCCAGCCCCCAGCACCGATGCGTCTCATCACCACCCTAGCCCCCCACATCCTTACCAAGCCCCAGCTCCAGCAGGGCTGAGAGAGAGAAACTGAGCACCCAACACTCGGTCGGCACTGGGCGCACTTCACCGCTCACTACGTGCTGAAAGCCAGTCCGAGGGCTGAACAAAGCAGGACGGAGCTCAGCCAGGTCCATGGCAGCAGCGGGCCGGCGAGAGGCCTGAGCTCTCGAAGGGAAGCCAGGCAGGTGTCTCCAGCGTCTTCCAGAGACTCCACCCAGACGGAGCCGACCCTTTGGGGAGCACGTCGGAGCCTGTGTTTGCTCACAAGTGTGGCCCGTGCCCATCAATGTAGACTCAGACGGAAGCGAGGCCTCCCCCCAGCCACCCTGTGGTCAGCTCCACCAGCAAAGCCTCCCCCCAGCGCACGGGATGAGTTCTGCCCAACGCCTCGTCCCTCCAGCTCCTTGGGCTCCTTCAGGCCCGCTGGGTTCTCTCAGCACCAAGCCTCGTCCCCTCCTGTCCCAGCTTCCCCCAAAGGCCAGGCCCTGACTGCTGCTTTGAAATCACCCATGCTTGGTGCCTCTGCCCAGATGGGACTCCCCGGAAAAGCCATCCTCCTCCGGCCCTGCGTGGCTCCCCGCAAACCCCCAAGCCCCGGCATTTGTCTCCTTCGCCCGCCCGCCTGCACTGCAATTCGTGACCCCGACCCCATTCGACTCTCAGCTCATTCGCTGCAGCACCCCGTGCCTGGCACAGAGCAGGCGCTCAGGGAGGGCGAGGCGGGGGCACGAGCACCTGCTGCAGGGGAGCTCACAGCGGGGCCACGCTGCTGGCTGCCTATGGACGCTAGATTCCCCGCTGCTGGCTGCCTATGGACGTTAGATTCCCCACAGCCACCAGGCACCCTCGGACGGCGACTCTGTCTCCTGCAGAGACCTCCCCAGGGGGAGAACACGGCCGCCCAGGAATTCTGATCAACGCAGCTGCCAACAAACACAAACCGAGGACGAGGACAAGGACGCCTCCCTGCAGGGCGCTGTGTGCCGAGCTGGCCAGGGACCACTCCCCCGGGGACAACCGAAAGCACCCCCCTTCTTCTCTTCTCATCCCTAAGGAAGCCAAGAGGGCCAGAGACCAGAGCGAATCCACGTGCGGCTGACATCTCAGTCCCATCTCTGCAAAAGGAGACCAGTGTTCACAGGAAAATATCATACAAAAGAATCTTTTCACAGAAGTAATAAAAAAGTAGTCATCGTCTTTTCAATAAATATATATTTTTCCTTAAAAACACACCAGACCCTGTTCAAATGCATTTTACTACAACTTACACCTCTTACAGAATGCTACATAAACAATCCCATTTTCGTGGAAGAGGCTGGAATCTTTCTCAGCGCAGCCAGTGAAAACTCACTCCTCAGTGGTTTATGAAACTTGAGTACGCAGATTCGACAGCACGCAATTAATGTCAGGCCGTATGGATTTCAATCTGGCTTGAAATATATTTAAACAAATGAAGTAGATACAAATGTGGGCTCTTTGGCCAGCCAGAGCTAAAAATCCATTTTCCATCCCATTCATAATAAGAACTAATTTGAATGCAATTTATCTAAAGCACAATGTTTCCGAATTTTTCCACACGGCCATTACTTATGGTTTAAGTAATAGTTATATCCATGGATCTTACTGCACTTAATTGAAAATGCATGTTATTAAAATGCAAGACTTAATCCTTCAGAAATAAAAGCATTATCCTAAAGAATAATTGAATATTCAGACTCAGAACAAGAGACAACGGGAAAAAGGGGGGCGGGAGGGCTTTTAAAAAAACCCTCCCGTTCAATCCAGCACTTCTCTCTCTTTACGTGGTATCAGAATTATGTCAGAGTGAAATTAGCCACTCTCAACCCGTTCCTTCAATTCAGATTACCACCGCCTCTCATCCGAGTGTCAGACCTGGCACCAGAGTCAAATCCGTCTGCCGAGGAGTGACATGTCAAGGGTGACAGTGACAAATTGTCACTAAGTGAGGAATAACACATGACAGGGCATGTGTCCTTAATGAGGCACACGCGTGCCAGCCCGCCTCGGGTCGCGCCAGGCTGAGGGCGCAGTGCTGGAAGCGCTCCTGGTGCTGCGGGCCCTCATTAGGGCTGCGCCTCCTCGGATGGGGTCTCCGCATGCAAATAAATAAGTAATACATGCGCGCCAAGTGAACGCCACACGTGCAGCGCCCCGTGTGGGGGTGGGGGGGTGGGTGTCTGTGTGTGTGGGGGTGTGGGAAGGTGTGGGGTGTGTGTGTGTGTGTGGGTGTGTGGGAGGGTGTGTGGAGGGTGTGTGGGTGTGGGGTGTGGGTGTGGGTGTGGGGTGTGGGTGTGTGTGGGTGTGTGGGTGTGGGCATGGGGTGTGTGTATGGGTGTGTGGGGGTGCATGGGTGTGCGTATGTGTGTGTGTGGGGGTGTGTGTGGATTTGTGTGGGGGGGTGTGGGGTGTGTATGTGTGTGTGTGCATGTGTGTGTGAGGGGTGTGTGTGTGTGTGTGGAAGGGTGAATGTGGATGTGGGTGTGGATATATGTGTGTGTGGGGTATGGGTGTGTGTGAAGGGGGAGGGTGTGTGTGTATGTGTTGGTGTGTGGTGTGTGGGGGGGGTGTGTGGATGTGGGTGTGGATATATGTGTGTGTAGTGTGTGTGTGTGTGGGTATGGGTGTGTGTGTGCGTGCGTGGGTATGTGTGTGTATATGGGGGTATGGGTATATGTGGAGGGGGTATGGGTGTGAGTGTATATGGATGTGTGTGGGGTGTGGGGGGTATGGGTATAGGTGTGGGGGGTGGGAGGGTGTGTGTGGATGTGGGTGTGGATATGTGTGTGCGGGGTATGGGTGTGTGTGTGAGTGTGGGAGAGTATGTATGTGTGGGGGTATGGGTATAAGTGTGTGTGTGTGTGGTGTGTGTGTGGTGTGTGGTGTGTGTGTGTGGGAGGGTGTGTGTGGACGTGGGCGTGGATATGTACGTGCGTGTGTGTGTGTGTGAGAAATCTGAATACTTGAGGATTTTTTCAGGGCTTTTCTTTGTAACATTTTCTTCCACCTTCACGATTTATTTCCTCATTTCCTCCTTTCACTTCCCCAAGAGCCAGGAAAGGCAAACAGCAGAACAGGAGGCTTCGTCCTCCTTGTGTCTGTGCGGATTTTCCAGGAGCACTTGGAGAGAGAGAGTCCGATTTGCGGAACCGGGGGCCAGCCTACAGACACTTCACAAAGACACCCAAAGAGCAGGTTTCTTACTGGGCTCCGATGCAAATCACCGCACTTTTACCCCGGAGCAAGACAAGCGCTGGAGGTGGGGTGGGGAGCAGACAGGTAGGAGATGTCATTATGAGAAATTAACTTGAGGCCACGAAAGTGCGAAGCGTTAGGAGCGGGAGCTGGAACCCCATTGTTTTTGTTTGTTTCGTCTCGTTCTGCTGTCTTTGATTTCCCATATGGGATCTCTGGAACTGCTGATTGTCCCAACGAGCAGTGGCTTTTTTTTTTTTTTAATACCCAAGACACACGGAGACATAAAGAAATGCTATTGGGCTTTATCAGGTGAATGGAGAAACGGATGGGGTAGGGAGGGAGGAGGGGACAGATGGGTGGATGGGTGGGTGGGCACCGAGGCAGGTCAGGCAGGACCGGGGCAGTCCTGCGGGGATCGGCCATCATACGAGGAGTGTAGACCAGGGCCACGGCAGAGGGTGCGACGTCAGGAGCGGCGTGGCCAGGTCTGCGTGGTCAGCAGAGGGGCCTCAGGGTGTACATGGGTCAGGGCAGATGCGAACAGTGTGGCAACCTGCTGCTAACTGCCGCACAGAAACAAGGCCCGAGAGAAAGTGCTGGAAGAGTCGGGGCAGACGGGAGGGGTGTGCGAGAGGTCCTGGGCGTCCCCGGATTTCCGGCAGCCTGCTGTGCCTCCTGGCTGAGACGGCACAGAGGGAGCGGCAGACCGACCCGAGGAAAACGTTGAGCTCTCCGGAGCCCTGGGCACGGGGGCGGCTACAGGGGAACTCTGTAATCAAAGACTGTTTCAGCAAAACTGGACTCGCGGGCCACACTCGCGCACCGCTCCGATTGGTGCGCATTTCCCCACGCACACCTCTGGTTCTGTGAGTGGGATCTAAGCACTTGCTTGCAACCTGCATTTCTGTGCCGAATAAAAATATCACGGCCATTCTTTCATCCTTCTTCTTTGATATCGTAAGGCTGTTTTGCTGTATGAATATGTTATAACTCATGGAATCTACCCTCTAATGTTGGACATTTTGACTGCTGTTAATAGCGCTTTCACTATTGCGTACCCCTTCCTGTGATTTTGTTTTTTAAGATTTATTTGAAAGGCGGAGATACAGAGAGAGAAGAAGAGAGGTCTTCCATCGGCTGGTTCACTCTCCAAATGGCTGCAACAGCCAAGGCTGGGCCAGGCCAAAGCCAGGAGCCAGGAGCTTCTTCCAGGTCTCCCACGTGGGTGCAGGGGCCCAAGCACTTGGGCCATCTTCCCAGGCACATTAGCAGGGAGCTGGATCAGAAGTGGAGCAGCCAGGACTTGAACCGGCGCCCAAACAGAATGCAGGTGCATCCTACAGCCCAGCGCCGGCCCCTCCCGTGAGTCTTACTCTAAGGCATCTGATTGGCTCTGCAAGGGCTCCCCGAGCTCCTGGGAAATCAGAGGAGGATGAGAAGCGGCCAGATGCACGGAGCCTGCCCTTGGCGGGGCCAGTGCTCCGGAGACAGCAGGGCTGGTGGTGCTAACACACGGGCCCCGCACCACCTGGCCGGAGAAGGCGGAGACACCCAGGCTGCCTCTCCTAAGAATTCCTGTCTGCACCTGCAGCTCCACAACTTTCATGGAGCCTGTCCAGGAAATTTCTTACTAAATAATTCACTGAAAAGCCCGCGACCGGAGCAGGCCCGCGTTCCACTCAGCAGCGCCCAGTCTGCCGCCGGCTCCGGCTCCTGCGGGTCCTGGGGAGCAGTGGTGACGGCCCGGCTGCCTGGAGCCTCCCACCTGGGGGGGGCCCAGACTGAGCGCCTGGCGCCTGGCTCGCATCTGAGGCCTGAACCAGCCGATGGAAAATCACCCTCCTCTCTCTCTCTCTCTCTCTCTCTCCCTCTCTCTCTCTCTGCCCTTCAGGCAGATGAAAATCAACAGAAGCGAACACTGATTCAGCCTCCCACACGCCCGCACGTTGACTGCACATCCGACAGCGGAAGGAGGCAGCCGAGGCGCCCCGCGGCTTCGAGCACTGGCGGCCGCACGTGCAGCCGGGCCACCTTCCTGTGACTTCCGGAACATTCCACCTCGCCAGCCGCCGCGGTGGAGAGGGGCAGAGCAAGAGGGGCGGGGAACTCCGGGCTTTCCCCTGCCCCCACCCGGAAGTCTCGGACGTGACTGTCCCTGCCCCCACCCGGAAGCCTCGGACGTGACTGTCCCTGCCCCCACCCGGAAGCCTCGGACGTGACTGTCCCTGCCCCCACCCGGAAGTCTCGGACGTGACTGTCCCTGCCCCCACCCGGAAGTCTCGGACGTGACTGTCCCTGCCCCCACCCGGAAGTCTCGGACGTGACTGTCCCTGCCCCCACCCGGAAGTCTCGGATGTGACTGTCCCTGCCCCTACCCGGAAGTCTCGGACGTGACTGTCCCTGCCCCCACCCGGAAGTCTCGGATGTGACTGTCCCTGCCCCCACCCGGAAGTCTCGGACGTGACTGTCCCTGCCCCCACCCGGAAGTCTCGGACGTGACTGTCCACCGTGCAGGGCCACAACGAGGCCAGGGCCCCGTCCAACCGCAAGGGGTGGGAGGTCCCCCATGCACCCCCAGCCGAGGCCCGGCTCTGGGCTCTCTCAGTCCGTCGGGCAGGCCTCCAGCACAACGAAGCAAATCCAACATCTGCTTCCGCCAGGGAACCCCGGAGCCCTGCTCCCACGCCACGGCCCCCACAGCCCTCCCAGCCTGGGGCCCAGGGCGCCACAGACAGGAAGTGGGGTGAGGAAAGCCCGCCTCCCAGGCCGCACTTCCTGTCCCGGTAGGATGACTGACAGCGGCGACAGCCAGTCTCAGCAGGGCCAGGCCTGGCCGTGGGACCGCGTTCCGCAGGTGTGCACGCGCGCGGCCTCCCCTGGACCCTGGGACCGAGGGTGCGCCAGGCTCAGGCCCGGCGAGGGGGAGGTTCCTGCCGAGGGAGGCTCTCCTTGGCGCCGGTCCGCCTAATTAATTTCAAGTGTTTGGGGAAATCAGAGAAAGCCTGCCACAGACGGATCCCACCCTGCAGTTGGACAGCTGCTCGTCCCGTCACTTCCCCCTGATGTCCAGTTGTCCCGCAGATGTGTCCCCAGCCGGCGCGGCCGAGGCCCATCTCGGGGGCACCAGGCGAAGATCAGCCATGTCCAGCCCCTGTCCTGGGAGCAGCGGAGGGAGCCGACCGGGCAGGAATGCCCATGACCGCGGGGTCACACCAGGGGCCCATCAGAGGCCGTGGGCACAGCCTGGGCTCCCTGGACAAGGTGTCGAGGGCACAGGGCGAGGAGAAGGAGGAGGCGGGCTGGGGGAGCCGGTGCCGGCGCCCAGGCAGGGCGGGGACTCAAGGGCAGCCGCACAGCCTGCTTCCGATCGCCGCAAAGTCAGACACAGCCTGGGTGGGAGAGCGCGCGAGAGGGAGAGTCAGGGCGTACAGGAAACATCTCCAAATCCATGAGAAAGAGCGAAAAACACCGACCCCAAGACTCGGAGCAGGCCCCTCGCAGAACCACCAGGTGCCCGCGCGCACGTCTGCTTCCAGACGCCCGGGAGACGCAGGTGTGTCCGTGGGCCCAGCAGGTGCACAGGGCCCGTAGGAAGCCTTGCAGTTCCTGGAGAATACAGCGAGAGTATTTACTCTGATTATCTGTGTGCTGCCTCTCAAATGGCTGCACAGTTACCAGGACCCGAGTATGTATGTAGCAGGGATTCTTGGGAGCTGACACCAACAGAACTGCGGGCGTTTCTCGGGGGGGGGGGGGGGGCGTGGGAAGCTCCCCGAGGTGCTAAGGGTTGCCAGACTGGAGGCAGTGTGGGGACCTGTGGGTTACAGGAGACGGGGCAGGCCTGGCACAGCCCGGAAGCTGCCCCCTGAGCCGCGCGTGCTGAGAAGGCAGAGCAGGGAAGATCGGGGACCCCGAAGCATCCTCTGAGTGGTTACGGCCGAGTCCCCAGACTCCCGCCGCCAGGGGCGAGGCTCAGTGTGGCTGGAGGGCCGGCGGGCCCAGGGGAGTGCAGCAAGAATGAAGTGGGCGGGCTGAACGTGTGCCCGGAGTAGCGCCACGGCCTGATCCCTGACACCCGCAAACAGGAGCTGATCGAGAACCGGGGAGCTTTGAGACTGAACTGGGAGTCCTGGTATGTGACCGCCTGACCGTCGAGGATTTGGGCCAGGCCCTGCAACCAGGGCAGTGTTCTTCTCCGAGAAAGGCAGAGGAGCTGGGGTGCAGGGTCACAGAGAGGAGACCACGTGTGCAGACAAGGGGGAGGCTGGAGCGCCGCAGACCCCCTCCTGTGGCCTCCGGAGGGAGGGAGCCGGCCCCACCCACGCCCTGGTTCTGGACTTTGGCCCCCAGCGGTGTGACAGGAGAAGTGGTCAGTTTGTGGTCAAAGCATTGTGGCGACCCCAGGAATTAGGCTACAGTGCCAGCCGGCAGGCCGATACACCTGCCGCCAGGACGCAGGGCCTGGGCCTCGCTCAACGTTCAGGATGGAGCAGTCACCGCAGGGCACAGAAACCCAGCAGCCGAGTCCGGCCGTGTCTCGGGCCTTGGCCTGGTACGCTCCTGACACCAGCTGTCTCACTGTCTCCACGGTCAACGGCTTACTTGGTTGGAGGCCAGGAGAGGCAGTGGGGAAGCCCTGTGCTGGGTTCTGGTCCTCGTGCCCCTGTTCTGCACTGTGTGGTGGTGGGCCTGTCATTCTCCCTCTCTGGGCAGCCGAGGGCCCCTGTGCAATGCCACATGCTCCCCACACTCTAGTCTGCGGGGCGGCCGGGACGTCTGGGAGGCCGCCCAGCTCCGGGCCAGGTGTCTGAAACCAGGGCGTGGGCCGGGGCAGGGCCTCCTCTGGCCCTGGGAGGCCTCGGCCTGCTGCCCTCCTGTCTCCAGTTTCCGGCAGCCTCTGCTGGTCCCCACCTGTTTCCACCCGCCCTCCCTGCGCGAGCCATGAGCAGGTGCCCACTTGCCTTGAGGCACGCGCTGCGCCCTGCAGGGCCCACCCTGCTGTATCAGATAAGTGGTGTTCCGAGGCATGGAGGACCTCAGCATAACTTGGAGGGGACCCAGTTCTGCCCTGGGGCGCCGTGGGGCCCCCGCTCCCCTCCCTGGGCGTACACTGCTTGGGGAGGTGGAGTGAGGGGAGACACGAGGGCCACACGTGCTGAGACCTCACGGCAAAGCCTCAAGTTCATGGTCACACTCCTGGGTCTGAATCCCCACCTCATTCTTGGCTACTGTGACCCCGCCGCCTGTCCACCTCTGTTCCTCCTCCTGTGTCAGGACACGTGATGTCTGTCCCAAGGGCACATGGCATCACGAGGTACATGACACCATGGGCATGAACGAACGGTGCCCATCCAACAGGGGACGGCGAGAGTGCAGCAGGAGGCTGCGTGGGGAAGCTGGCACAGTGCCGGGTACAGAGTACTCCCTCCATACACGGCAGCCATGGCCACAGCCCGTGCGCCCCCAGTTTCTGGCCCATCGTGGGTGTTTTAATTCACGTGCGGTGAGAAAGTGGGAAATGAGAAAGGACAGAAATACCAGGCCACGGGTGGTGGAGTCTCGCAACGAGCACTCGCCGTGCCCTTGGAGGACCGGCATCCCTGGATGAGCTGGAAGAGCGGCCGGTGCCGTGGGGGCTCCCACCAGCCAGCCCTCCGCGGGAGAAGGCAGGTTCCCGGGTGCCCCCACTGTCAACAGGCAAATGTTTTATACTTGCTTACAAGGCAGAGCAATTATGTCTAATTATTCTATGATGCAAACACATTATGAATACTTAGAGCACCGTTCTTCCCCCTCCTCCCAAGGAACCTGAACTCCGTGGTGAAGACGGTTTGTGTAACTGGAATTGGGAGCAGGTGTAGGAAGGAGACCAGCGCCTTCCTGAGGCCCAGGAACCCACAGGGAGCTGTCTTGGTAAAACAGGAAGCTATTCCAGGAAGAACCGAGAGGGGCGCTGTTGTGCCAGAGCCCACCTAACGTGTGACACACAGCGGCACTGACCAATCAGGAGCCCCGAGGAGGAGGTCGTCTCTGGCCCCGCCCCTGGAACATGCCACTCTGTCCTGCCTACATGGTTCTTTCGACTCTTTTTTTTTTAAGATTTATTTATTTATTTGAAAGAGTCACAGAGAGGGAGAGAGAGAGGGAGAGAGACAGAGGTCTTCCATCCGCTGGTTCACTCCCCAACTGGCCACAACGGCTGGAGCTGAACGGATCCAAAGCCAAGAGCCAGGAGCTTCTTCTGGGTCTCCCACGTGGGTGCAGGGGCCCAAGGACTTGGGCTATCCTCCACTGCTTTCCCAGGCCACAGCAGAGAGCTGGATGAGAAGTGGAGCAGCCGGACTCGAACCAGCGCCCATATGGGATGCCGGCACTGCAGGCAATGTCTTTACCCACTACACCACAGTGCCGGCCCCTCTTCCTGCTCCTGAAATGGCCTTTATTTGTCCCGTCCCGCGGGACAGCAACTGGGGCCGAGCACCTAGAAGGAGAAATGAAAGGGACAGGAGACACAAGGATGGCAGCAAGACAGGTGCCGATCAAGCTGCGACTTTATTTTTCAACCACACACTTATATATCATCGAGGCAGGGTATCGGGAGGGGGAAGGAGGGGGGGCTTATCTTGTAGCTGCAATGCTAATGCAAGTAGGGGAAAGGTTACAAGGCCTTAAGGCACAAGGTCACACAAGATTGTGTTATCAGTACTATCAGGTCTGGCCTGTCCAGCCCTGTCTCTCAACTAAGAGGTCACATGCTGCGTGGTCCCCGACATTTATTCATTCAGGGTTCGAGACTTGCCTCCCCCCACTTCAAGGGGACAACAGTGAGTTCAGGTCACCAGGGTGTCCTTGTCCCCACGGCACCCAGGAGTGTTGAACATACAACAGGCACTCGTAAACACCTGTTGGACAATCGAGTAAACAGGTGCACCGGTCACCCCTGCGGGAAGGTAGGGAAGGAAGCAGCATTAAATGAGCAGTATCTGTGCAGGTCCCATGATCCTGCAGTCCCCAGGGCCACTCCTGGCGTTTACCCCCGATGCGTGAGGCTCAGGAAGGTGACCCGACTGACCCAGCATCACACAGGTGCTCGGGCCCTGGCCTCCCCTGCCTTGTCTTCTGTCGCAGACATTGACTGTGCTGGTACCGGAGCCTTCGCGGGGCCACCGTGGGAAAGGACTGGCCAGGTGACAAAAGCTGTTGTCCGAGAGGAATGAGGATCCGGGCGGCCGGGGAGCCATTCATCCAGGGAGCTCATCTTCCTGACCGCTGAGTGGAAACTCGAGCTGTAGCCCCCCGAGCTGAACTCCCACTTGGCCTAATTCCCTATCGAGTGACAGCAGCTTGCCATCTGTCCTGGGTCTGGCTGTCCGAGGACCTCGGGGGCAGATCCAATCTCCCAGTGCCGCCTGGCCACGCTCGCCCTCTCTCTCCTTAGCTCAGTAAGACAGTAGCCGCCTTTCTCCCAGCGCCTGGCCCTGCCCGCTGCTGCGCCTGAGACGGCTGGGGCGGGGGCCGGTGGCGAGAGTGTGCACCTTGGGCTGTGACAGGTGAAACGCCCTCACCCTGGCCCTCCAGGGGTCAGACTGTAGGCTGGCTCACACACTAGCTGTGTGACCTTGGGCAAGGCGCTCTCCTCCTCTGCTCAGATGTCTTAGCTGCAAAAATATCTCCTTCCCCGTGGGTTTATGGCAAAGATTTAATTTAACGGGATAATGTCTGCAAATCACCTGAGGTCTGACATTGAGAAGGAGCTCCTTACGCAGTAGGTGCATCGTGATTAGATTAGGAAGCCCGTCAGCAACTGTCTCGGAAGCCCACCTGTCTCCAGGAAATCAGCTGCAAGTCTGTGCTGAGCTAGGCTCTTCCCAGAACTCGTCCGGAAGGCCCGTGCGACGCGGAGCTGCGAGAGACCTCAGCAGTCAGCTGACCTGCCCATATGACAGAGGGGGACCACTGAGACCCAGACAGGGGAGAAGAGTAGGACAGGCCCGCCCTGTGAGGCAGTGGCAGAGCCCGGGGTGAGCCCCAGATCCCTGAGTGTTTCCTCTTGGCGTCCCTTGCTCCATGCACCCTGCGGCAGTCACCAATGCACACAACCAACATTCCCAGCATGCAACGCATGAGAACAGTACAGTCATCTTGGGAACTGTGCCCGTCTGCCGGGGTAGCCACAGCAACAGGACCCAAGCTGCCGGCGTGTCTGTGCTCACCGTGCTGGAGGCCGCACACCCAGGGTGGCGGTGGCGGTGGCCGCAGCGACAGGGCTGGCTTGGCGGGAGGCCTCTCTCCCTCTGGCCGGGTCCTCACGGGCCTGTCCGCCCTGGGCTTCCACCCTGGGGACTCTGCCTCTTGCAGTAAGGACGCCACTCCCGGTGGTTCAGGCCCACTCCTGTGGCCTCACTTCATCTGAAAGTCCCAGCTCCAAAAAGAGTCTCGCTCCAGGCCCCTGGGGCCAAGAATGTGCATTTGTTGGTTGTGGGGGGACACATGGCCGCCCAGTACGCATCTCGGGGCTTCCGTGGCTCGGGGGCGCCAGGAGGCTCAGCTGCGTGGGCCAGGCGACAGGGTTCTCACACCATCGACGATGGGGAGTGGCAGGGGCTGCAGCACCCGGGGAGTGGCCTGGGGCTGCTCCCTGCCGAAGCCGTGCCCTTGCTGTGGCAGTCCCTCTGGGCCGCTGTCACCAAATGCCACCTGCCGGGGGCTCGTGAACAGGGCTCCCTGCTCACCGCTGCAGGAGCTGAGATGAACACGCCCACAGATTCGCATCTGCTGGGGGAGGAGGTCAGTTCCTGGTCTGGTCCCGGGCTTCTCACCTTAGCCTCCCACGGCAGGCGGGGGCCAACGGGGTCTCTCCAGCCAGGACACCGACCCTCCGGGCGAGAGCTCGCGACCCAAGCCCTTCTCCCACCCCCCGCCAGCAGCCCAGCAAACGCACACTCACACGAGGCTTACTTCTCACCACAGCAAGCCCAGGGCAGCGTCCACACTGGCAGGTGTCGCCTCTCCAAGGGCCGAGCCCGGGACCCAGACTCCGTCCACCTCCAACACGAGGCTTCACTGTGTCACCTTTGCAGACAGCAGAGCTGTCTGGGGAGGGGGCAGGAAGGGCACGGCAAGGACTGGGGGCCCCCGCCTCCCCAGCACAGCCTGGAGCCCAGCCACGTGCCTGCACCTCACCACCCAGGGCGGCTGGGAAGCGTGCGCAGGAGCAAGGGAAGGGGCCTGGGGCGGAGCCGGCCCGAGTGGCCTTCAGCAGGGCAGGGCTGCGACTGCCCGGCGGCACCAGGCTCTCCCCGTTCTCTCCTCTGCCCACCGGAGCCACCTCCACCCTGCAAGCTGACGTCCCACAGTGCGAGCTCAGCGGGCAGCATCCGCTGACCTTAGCCATCCTCCCAACCCCCACCCGCGGCCCGGGCTAAGTGCCCATCATCACGAGGCCGTCACCGCTCCCCCCTCCAACCCCGGGTGCCCCAGCAGCCCCAGTGAGCCTTTCGAACAGAAGTCGGAGATCTGTTCTGCTCCAGAACATTCCCGGGCTCCACGTCGTGCCCAGAGCCACCCAGAGGCTGGCTGTGGCCTGGGAGGGCAGCGGAGGATGGCCAAAGTCCTTGGGCCCCTGCATCCACATGGGAGACCTGGAGGAAGCTCCTGGCTCCTGCCTTCGGATCAATGCAGCTCCAGCCATTGCAGCCATCTGGGGAGTGAACCATCGGATGGAAGACCTCTCTCTCTCTCTGTATGTCTCTCTGTAACTCTTTCAAATAAATAAAAAATAAATCTTTACCAAAAAAATTTTAAAAGCTATCCACCCCAGCAAAGCCACCCGCTGATTCGATGTTCTCCTTGGTCCCATCACCATCCAGCAAGCTACAGTCTTGCCTAGTTCCTGTCTGCCTTACAAAAAGTCAGCCCCACGTGGGGACAGAGCTGTGTCTGCTTCACTCTCTAGTCTGTCACCACCAATGGCATGAACAGTGCCTGAAGCCTTGCAGACCCTCAGTCAGTCTTGGCTGGATGAATGAATAAGCTTATCCCTCCTGGTTGCAGGATGGCTGCAAGAGCCCCCAGCATCACACCACCCTGGTACATCTGCAGCCAGAAGCAAGAAATGAGACTCCAGCAGAAGGAGCCGCCCCTGTCCAAGTCTTCCTTCCTGTCTGACAGGAAAAGAGTTCCCAGAAGGTGCATCTCATGGTCACAGACTAGAAGCCCCAGCCGCAAGGGAGCCTGGCGAAGGCAGTAGCAGGCTCTGAGTCCCCGGCGCTGAAGGTGGGTGAGGCTGTGTCTGCAGCAGGTGCAGTGAGGTCCGCCCGCGGCCGCCTCCCTCAATGCTTCCGGGACTGCAGGGCACCACAGAACCTGCTTGGGGCACGTGTCCAGGCCAGCATGGTCACCACGTGCCCAAGTTCCACCCATGAAGCAGGCCCGAGACACAACCCACACTGCCGTCACCCACAGCCCAGCCCCACCCATCCAGCTCTGTGAAGTCCCAGTGCCGTGGAAGCAGGAGAGTTCTGGAAACAGCCCAGGTGCCCAGGGCCGACCCCAGCCTTGGCCCTGACACGGCACCCAGCTGCCAGGGCCGCACGTCCTCCAGCCGTTTGCTCTGTGCCTCCACGGATCCCTGCATGACCTCCCCGCAGGGAGCCACGTACTCATTCCACTGGGGCTGCCATTGCTCCAGCCTCCTCTGCGCCCTTCCTCTGGGAACTGCCGCTGGAGCCCATTTGTAAGCTGCGTAATGATTTGTTTTCGTAGCAATGCGATGTTTTTGAGCCCAAGTGCTACAGTCTTTAGTGCAACTATCCACTTTGTTGCTACATTTGGCTCCAAAGAATCTGGATTGATTTCCAAAAGTTCAACCTCCCCGTCAAAGGGTGGCGACGGCTGCTGCCCCGAGCCTGCCCAAAGAGATGGGCTCTGTGGGCCAGGACAGGGGTCAGAGTGCCACCTTCTCATCCCCACGCAGGGCAAGAGCCTCCACGTGCCTGTGCAGGCGCCTGGACCGTCCACAGGTGCCATTTGCCCTCCGCCCGGGAGGACTAAGCTGGCCCTGTCTCCACCGCACACGGGGGGCTCAGCCAAGCTGTCCACTCTCAGGGCAATTCGCTGGTCTCCAATCCGATTCTTACGGCACGAGGACAGAGAGGGCTGAGACCCCACTTCTGGACGCGGGGTAAGGGTGTAGAAGGAGACTCTGCCATGACAGACAGCATACCGCCTTGAGAAAGTCTGCTCACTTGATGAAAAGCCACACCCTGCGTGCACAGCCGGAGTCTGGGAGGGTGACAAGGTGGCTCCAGACCCCTTCTCAAGAAAGGAGGTGTTTCTGAAGGCAGAGGGCTGGCAGGGACAAGGAGCCCACTCCTAGGCCAGCTGACCGTCGCAGGGCTCCCCTCTGCCCATACGCCGGGCCCCTCGGACGCCTCCCTCAATCCCACCCACCCCTGCACATCAGCCCCCAGAACCATCAGCTCAAGGAGGAGACGGGGTTGCCCAGCCCCCTCCCTCGGCTCCCAGAATTACACGCTGTGAACTACCAGAAACAAAACCCCAGAACTGCACTGGGCTGGCCCCAGGAGGACTGGCATTTCGGGGCTGCAAAAGGCAGATGGAGGCACCCGGGGGCAGGTCCGCGGGTCCCGCTCCCAAGGGCGACCAGGGCGGCCGGCTGCCCCGCTTTCCACGGGAGCTAGCGAGCGGTGTGACACTGTCACTCAGCAAGAAAAGTCACTTCCCAAAATACCACGGCTTCAGGTGAACGGCAGAAAGGTCAGAGTGATGTAGGTGTGCGTGCTATAAACCGTCTCGTACATAAAGATTGCCTAATTACGGGGAGATGTGCAGGAGCCCGGGCTGCTCCTGCCTGCGCCGACCCCCCGGGGGTGGGCCGCAGGGGACGTGGCTGGGGCGGCTCCAACCCAAGAGACCTCCGGCTCGCCCCAGCTGAACAGGAAATGCCAGCGCGCCCCAGGCCCCCACCCCCGCACAAACCCCTGGAAAGACAGCATGAGAGCGTCTTGTGTGTTACAATCTTTGTCTTCCGTTCATACTACGATCACTGCTTTTGACCCCTTGGCCTTGAATCTCCACAACGCAGACTCCAAAGCTGTCAGTGTCCCCGTCAGGTTCCGGAGCACACACGGGATATTACTGGAATGGACTCGATTTTGTTGACTTCTGTCTGTTAACACCACATCCCCCATCCAATGTTTCTGTTGTGCTTGGCATCTAATCTCGGGGACCCTGTCTTTGCCCATCGGCGTTCGCTGTCACCCACAGACCAAAGCCTTGGCAAGGGCTACAGTTCTTCTTTGGAAATCGTAACTCGTCGATGGGATTCCCTGGACAAGCCACCCGTTGCCCAGACCAGTGATGGCATCCGCGTGGCCCAGGAAGAAGCTGCTGACACAGGGACTGCAGAGCGCAGACGGATGCTGGGCCTGCGATCCCGCGGGCGAGTCTCCGACCGCCGCTGAGGCAACGCCTTTGACCTTATGAGGTCCTGCGGAGATGTGGCTGCTTCACGGCCCCTGGCCGCACGCTGTGCAAGTATCACCGGCACTTTCCATTCGCTGCAATGCCTTCAGCTTGCAGCAACTCTGTTTTCTTAACTTCAGTATTCCTATTCCCCACCCCCAAAGACAAGGGAAATACAACTGGAGCTCTTCCAAAACACATTACCCCAGAAGAGCTCCGTATCAGACGCTCAGCTTAAACAGGTGCACTCGCTCCCCAGCCAGCCGAGGAGAGAAGGCTACCTGTCCCATAATTCCGGAAGACATGGAGACCAGGGCCCAGGTGGGGAGACGAGATTTCACACAAACAACGACAGCACGGAACCAAACCAAGAGCCTGACACGTGCGCTCAGGGCCGACACCACGGCATGGCGGGCAAACCCCCACTTGCAATGCCAAGCCGGCATCTCACATTGGAGCGCTGGTTCGAGTCCCGGCTGTTCCGCTTCTGATCCCGCTCCCTGCTAATGCACCTGGGAAGGCAGCAGAAGGTGGCCCACGTGTGGGAGACCTGGATGGAGTTCCAGGCTCCCGGCCCAGCCCTAGTTGTTGTGGCCATTTGGGAAATGAAGTGGCAAATGGAAGATTGTCGAAAGCCAGTTGTCTTCACTGTGTGGAGAGGGGGCTCCAATGTAGGAAGCCCCACAGGAACCCAAGCACATGCGGCGACCTCCGCTTCACGTCTCGGGGAGTGACAAACCAGCCCCCCGCCCCGACCTCTCCCCTGAATTCCCACCACGGCGGCCCTGGCTCTGTCTTCTCCAGGGACCACTGAGAGGCTGGCTGGCCTTGTCCTCTCCTGGCCTCCCCACAGCCACCCCTGTCCTCCTCTGGACCGGAGGGGTCCCAGCTTCCGCTTCCTGGGGTAATGGCGCCTGAACCACGGCCTGCAGTTCTCACGGGAGAACACCTCCCTTTCTCCAGGTCCACGCAAAGGGGGCCGCGTCGTGGTGCTGTGGCTGCCGAGCGCGGCCTCCCCGCCCGACCCTGGAGGGGGCCCCGCCAAGCTGCTCTTCTCACGGGGAGCCTGCTCTCGGGGAGTTGGTTCCGCTGGATTACAAATGCTTGGTGGGTTCATTTCTTCATCTTGCATGCAAACGCATTCCCCACACCAGCCCTGCACCAGACACCACATCGGGCCCGCACACCGGAGATCAGGGCAGCGAGAGGATCACGGGCTGCTGGGGGAGGCTGGGATAGGGCGTGGTGCAGGCGCTGGGACTCCTCTCTGCACGGACACACGGCTGAGACGTGGGAAGAAAAACTGAGCACCACGGCAGGGTGGCAGCGCCTCCTGGGGCGAGGAGGACCAACAGCCGCCCGGGCACTGGGCGCCTCCTCCACTCTTGAGACCCCTTTGCCTCCTGAGTTCCAGCAGAGTAAAGGCAGGCGGGGCAGGGAGGGGAGAAGGGAGCGGAGCAGGAACTCCGTGGAAGTGCAGAATCAGACTGAGCTGGCCGCTATCTACTGAGATGAGGAGGGGGGGTGGGCCTGTGTGTGCGCGCTCCATGCTTCCGGCACATTCTGCGTGCTTGGACCCCTGGATGGGTCTGAAGCATCTGCCTCTTCCTCTCCTGAGCTTCGAGCACCCGTAGGCGAGTGTTGGTGAGCCAACAGGTCGACCGGCGACTATCCATTTGCTCTGCCGGCAGCAGCCCAGTGCCGGGCAGAGTGGGGACGCAGCTGAGTGTTAGTAAGTGAGGCTGGTGGGAGTGAGGCTGGTGGGAGCGACGGACGCGCAGGGCCCTGCAGGGCCCCTGTGGCCACACGTGCCCAGGCTTCCTTGGTGAGCTGCGGAGAGGCAGCAGGGCTGACAGCAGCGGGGAGGGGCCCCTCTGCACCCAGGGTTCCTCCACCGCTCAACATGACCTAACAGCCCCAAACCTCTTAGCAATCTGTGAGAAATGTTGGAGAATACAGTGAGAGAAACCTCCCCAAAATCAGAAAGGGGAAAAAAATAGAGAAAACGGGAGAGGCACCCAACAAACAGCTGAGGAGAGAGCCAGGGGCATGAAGCCAAGAAAGCAGAGAGGAAATAAGCAAGCAACGCGGTAACACGTCCAGAACCAAAAGGCACCAGTCTGTGGTCTGAAGCTGGGTCAAGGCCACGCCACCTGCTCCCTGCCCACCCCTGGAAAGAGAAAAGCAGAGCCAATCCCGCCTCTGGGCATCGCCTCCAGAGAACAGAGTCCAAAAGAAAATGGTTTTCCATGCTGGCTTCTATACCCAGCCAAACTACCAATCAGATGTGAAAGTAGACCACAGATACGCTATTTGCAAACAGGTACAAACTTACAAAACCATAACCTGGTGCCGGTGTTGTGGCATGGTGGTTTAAGCCACTGCCTGCAACACCAGCATCCCATATGGGTGCTGGTTCATGTCCTGGCTGCTCTGCTTCTGATCCAGCTCCCTGCTAATGGCCTGGAAAAGCAGAAGATGGCCCAAATCCTTGGGCCCCTGCACCCACGTGGGAGACCTGGATGGAGTTCCAGGCTCCCGGCTTCGGCGTGGTCCAGCCCCAGCCATTGAGGCCATCTGGGGAGTGAACCAGATGAAAGACTGAAAAATCTCTCTCTTCCTCTCTCTCTCTCCATCTCTCTGTAACTCTGCCTTTCAAATAAATTTTTAAAATCTTTTTAACAAGATGAGTGAGGCAATTTTCAATTCCAAAGGGGAAAATATTTTATTAGCAATCAAAAAAAAAAAAAAAAAAAAAGAAAATGATATCACAGTATGTGGGGAAAACAAGCCATCACAGAAGATGGCACCAGCAGCCACATGCGACGTGTGACCCAGCGACCAGGAAATGGCGGCAGGGAGGAGCCACAGAAGTATTCTGCCCAGCAACCAGCACCTATAGGCTGACTAAAGAAACGCCCTGAGCTGATTAGCTAGAACCCCTATATAAGCTGCTGCACTGACTGAAATAAACGAGTTTGCGAGCTGCTGGCCACTAGCTTGCTTCTGCCCAACTCCTGGTGTCTGTGTCGTGACTCCTTGCCATCTTACCCCCAAGCCACCCAAACAAGAACCCAAACAAGAACCCAAATGAGGTAACAGTACACTGAAATAAGCAGTATCTACCTGGTCAAAATAATGTAAACACTGCTACCAACTTATCAAAAATACATGGGAGGACTTTAAAAAGTTCATGGAAAATGAAATTTTAAAAGTTTATTTTGGTGAAAAAAAATTTAAAACCCATGCACTTACGAGGTCTTCAGAAAGCTTGTGGAAAATGCATAATATGAAAAAAACATGCATGGATCTCAACACTTTTACACAAAAATAAACCCTTTTAATTCCATTTTTCCATTAACTTTTTGAAGTATTCTCACTGAAAGAATGGGGAAAGAAAAAGAGTGCAAGAAAACTAAGATCTTATTCCCCATGGTGTACTTGAGTTTGAAAACTGACAAATAGTGAATTCAGCAGTGTCACGATGCAAACTCAATTGCATTTCTTTATGCTAACAATGAAACTTTGGCAACTGAAATTTAAAAATACAATACTATTTACAATTGTTTCAGAGAAAATGAAATACTCAGGTGTTCACAGAAAATAACTACAGGACTGATGTACTGAGATTTACAAAATATTCATGGGAAAAAAAAAAAAAAAACCCAAGACCTAAACAAATGGACATAGCATGCTTGTTTAGATTGGAAAACTCGACATGATAAAGTTGTCAATTCTCCCCAAAACTGACCTGTAATTTTAATGCCATTTCTAACAAAACCCCAGCCAGGTTTTTGTAGACATGAACACATTTATTCTAAATGTACACAGAAGGGCAGAGGTTCTAGAATAACAGGACAAGCCCTGCTCTGTAGCTACAGAGATGACCAGTGTGACACCAGCGGAGGATGGGCAGGTCACTCAACAGAACAGAAACCCCAGGAACAGCCCCACCGACCCGTCGGAGTCCCTTCAGCAGAGGGGCAGAATCAGGTCGGCAAACAGCCTCGTCAGAAGGCGGTCCTGGAGCAAGGAAGGCCCACAGGCAAGGTGCTGGACGTCAGCTTGGCCAAGGATGGGACATCTTCCCCAGGGCAACTGACCCAAGCGAGGGGAGACCCCAAAGTAGATGCAGGGAGCGAGCGAGCAAGTAGTGTTTTGTGCGCTGTCTCCAGTCCGCTCTCATCTCAGCCTGAGTGGCCATGACCGCAGCCTCCTGCCAGCTCCCTGGGTGCAGCCTGGTGGCCTCTCACCCTTCCCTCTCTGGCTGCCTGCTGGGAACATGGGGCTTGGCTCACACCCAGCTCAGGAATGTGGGCAGCCGGCATCCACAGACAGGACGTGACAGCCGCTTGCTCTGGACTGTGGCTGGCTGGACCACGCACGCTGGTCGGTGCCCCCTTCTCCCCTCCCCACCCCCACTTCTCCCAGGAGCCCATCACAGGCTCAGCTCTCTGAAGACCCCAGGCTGAGGGCTGCCGTTCTGGAAATGGCCCACGAGAGAAGCGCAAACAGGACGAAGCCCCCGTCACCGTCTGAGCAGCTCCCTCTCATCTGGGAACAGGCAGCAGACCCCCGAGGAAGCCCACCTAACGTGAGACAAGTGCATCCCGGAGGAGTCAGGATGCCCAGGGTGCAGGGACACGGAGTCAAACGCCAGCACTGGAACCCTTGGACACAGACCCAGTACTCAGAACCAAGGGCCAGGGTGGGAAAAATTTAAAAAGAGGGGAACATTAAGAGAACAAAGAGCCACCGGAAATTAAAAGCATGATGGTAGCAGAAACTTCTGCTCGAATCACAAGAGCCATTGGGGAAATCGCACAGGGAGCTGGGCAAACAGGACGAAAAAGTAAAGCACCTGGAACAGACGTTCCAGAAAGAGGGGGCAGAGGGGGCCGGCGCTGCGGCGTAGTGGGTAATGTCACCGCCTGAAGCCCCCGCGTCCCACACACGCCCGGGTTCGTGTCCCGGCTGCTCCACTTCCAATCCAGCTCCCTACTAATGCACCTGGGAAAGCAGTGGAAGATGATCCCAGTGTTGGGGTCCCTGTACCCACACTGTGGCCACCTGGGGAGTGAACCAAGGATGACAACGTGCTCTCACTCTCTCTAACTCTGCCTTTCAAAATAAATCTTTTTTTAAAAAAAAAAAGAGCAAAGGGAAAAAGTCAACAAATCAATCCAAGAATCCCCAGGACGTGTTTCGTGACTTCTTATGTGTTTTGTGACTTAAAGGATGTACAAGAACACACGGCCACATCAGCCCTGTGAAATGTAGGACTTTAGGGACAGGAAAGTCCCCTCCGCAGGCAGGGGCAAAGGGCCACATTCAGAGGGAGCCGCAGTCAGGACGGGGACCGCGAGGTGCCCAGGGACGCCTTCCGCACCCTGCAGGAACACTATCCCCAGGTCTACCGCTGCCTGAGTCAGGAGTCGGGAGGAAAAGCAGAACAAAGGGGACTTCCGCAGGCAGCTACCGAGCTTCCCAGGCCGGATGGGTGCGCCGAGAGCGAGGCAGGCACCCGGGCAGCCCACAGCTGAGCCAGCGCAGGAGGGAGGCAGAACCGCGCCAAGGGCGAGGGAGAGAGGGGGTCCCGAGGCCCCCGTGCAGGCGTGTGCAGGGAGGGGGCTTGGAAAACCTGCGCCAATGACTGCTTTGAGTGCAAACAACACAGGTGAAACTAAAGTCTCTGCTGTTAACAGAAAGAGCTGAGATCTTCGGGATGACGAAACACAGACTGGGTGGTGAGATCGACTTATCACTCAACACCACGGACACTCAAACCCCCACGCTCGGCTCGGCTCGGCTCGGCTCGGCTTCCACGCCGACGCCGCACCAGAGGAACGGCAGCTTCCTCTCGCTCGCTCTCAGTGAACACGCACATGGTGCAGGTCCCAGAAGCCTCTGCGGCTGTCACTTCTGCTGGGGAGAAACGGGGCTGGAGGAGAGGAAAGGAAAGGTTTTTTTTGTTTTTGTTTTTGTTTTTTGTTTTTTTTTGAGAGGCAGTGGGGCACAGGGGGCAGAGAAACTCGTATCTGCTGGTTCACTCCCTAGATGGTAGTGAAGGCTGGGCCAGGCAAAGCCAGGAGCCAGGAACTGTCTCCCTCATGGGTGGCAGGGACTTCATGATTTGAGCCATCCACCACTGCTTTGCAGGAAGCTGAAGTCAGGCACCAGGAATTAAACCCAGGCCCTTAACTGCTAGGTCAAACGCCACCTCCTCCTTCAGTTATTAATGCAACAAATAAAACAGATTGTTCTCTATTCCGACTCCCCAACATACGAGACTTTCCACTCTTGTATTTCTTTGCATTTTTATGGCATGTATTATGTACACCTATTACCTAAAAAGAGTATTTCCTAAGTCAGTTTAAAATGGAGGTGTGGGTGAGGTCTCGCGCGGCTGCATTTGCTCCAAGCCCACAAGAGCCATCACTCAGCAAGTGCAGGGTTGCCACGGCGGGAACGAGGCTGGCTCGGCTCCGGGGCACGCAGACATTCCAGCAGACACTGGGGTGTTTAGGGGCTCATGGGGTGGGAGGGTGGGCCCCGGGCCTCGACTCCTGCACCAGGGCTGGTGAGAAAAGGCGGCGGTGGAGCCCGGCCGCACTCCCAGCCTCCTGGCTCAGCACACGCCGCCTTCCAAGACCACACAACCAGTGGGGCCCACAGGGAACATCCCTGCCTCAGCAGGGCCAGCGATGGGCGTCTGGTGACAAAGCCGGCCAGCCCAGGAGCGCGAGGGGAGCTTCAGAGCCAGGTCTGTGTTCACCGAAGGCCCGCTGGCCACGTGCGCTAACTCCACTGCCTACAGCCCAAGCTGGCACACATAGCCACCAGCAGAGACACACACACAGCCAGGACCCCCGGCCCCTCTCACGGAGCTCACACGTCCAGGGACGGCACCTCGGCCACCCGGGACCCCCGGCCCCTCTCACGGAGCACACACGTCCAGGGACGGCGCCTCGGCCACCCGGGACCCCCGGCCCCTCTCACGGAGCTCACACATCCAGGGACGTCGCCTCGGCCACCCGGGACCCCCGGCCCCTCTCACGGAGCTCACACGTCCAGGGACGGCGCCTCGGCCACCCGGGACCCCCGGCCCCTCTCACGGAGCTCACACATCCAGGGACGGCGCCTGGGCCACCCGGGACCCCCGGCCCCTCTCACGGAGCTCACGCGTCCAGCCGCAGGCAGCAGAGCCCATCTGTTTGAGCACCGTGAGTCCCAGGGCGATCGCCTCCTCCCAGCTCTGCTCCGCGGGGGCTATGCACGGCAGGGAGGGTGGCGCCATGACAGTGGTCCTGGGGGAGTCAGGGGAAGTGACCCCCTGAGAATGGCCACGTAACGGGGAGCCAAGAAGCATTCCTGTTGCTTTAAGAGATTGAGGTACAATTCCTGACACCTTCTGAACGAGGCACCAGCTTCTAGATGTCTGTGCATTTCTGAAGCAGGAACGCCGTTCATTTTAAACCAGGACCTGGAACCAAGACGGCGTGGTGGGGACCGACACGGGGCCAGGCCCAGGCTGCTCCCAGCTCCTCTCCACAGCCACAACCCCAGCGTTCCCACGACTCAGAGACAAGAAGGGAACTGAACGCACCCCGTCCCTGGCTGCTGCCTTTCGATGGCCTGCACCACAAACTATACACGTTAGAAGATGGGAAAGCCTCCCCATGCCTCGGCTTGCAGGAGGGGACCGGGCCAGCATCGGAGATCTGGGCTGATCAGCAGCATCCCCGCTCCCCGGGAAAACAAAGGGGACCACCCGTCCATCAGGCACCGAGAGCCTCTGTGCTGGCTCGGCTACAGTTTTTTTTTTTTTAAATGTCTGGCAGAATGTTTTACAAACTAAACCCAGCAAGACTACAATTCGACCAGAAGGTGCCTCAGATGGTTTTGCTAATAATTTTGATCAGCTGAAATAGAGAAAAACATCATTTCAATTATTCACTTTTCAAAAGCCGTCAATTTTAATTTGGAATATTAAACGCCTTCTCTCTTCCTCCCTCCATCACCACCGGCCCAGCAAAAACCAAACCTGGCAAGAACTCTCCCAACTAGGGCGAGCGGGGGTCTGGTGTGTCAGGCCACCTGCCGTGTCACCGGGAAGCCACGCGCGTCCGCCTCACGTGTCCCCCTGCTCCAGGGGACCGAGTTCCTCTAGAAAACTCGGGGAGCCTGGCGCTGCGGCTGCTGCAACCATCTAAAGTGCGAACCACCATATATTGGCTTTTGCGGTAATAGCCTTTTAACCAACTTTGTTAATGGACTGAATGCAATTTAGATATGGAACTTGGCTAAAACGTAGCTTCAATTGGCTATTAAAATTTAAGAGCCAACTAAGATAGCTAATTACAAAAAAAAAAAAAAAGCTCCAGTGATAATGCTAAGCAGAATTAGTAATAGCAAATGACAGTCTGTCTAGTCTTATTCCCACAGGGAGAGAGACTCTTAACTGAGAAGTCAACCGACAACGTGCAGCAAACCTAATTGCATTACTGGTATTATGGCGTACAAATCTGGCAGCTCACTGGGACAAAACAGGGAGCGAAGTCTGTCAGGCTCACGTCAGAAAGCAAGTGACCCTGTTTCGCACGGCAGAGCCGCGGGTTCCAGATTTTACTTTCATTGAGAGTCGTTGGGAAGAGGCGCCCTTCCCGGGGAGGCCGCCCGCGCCGCCCGAGCAGGGGCTGGCCGGGCGGGTGGGAGGAGACTCTCCCTGCAGATCTGTAGGTCTAAACAAGGCAACAATCAATATCTGACTGCTAAAAAGTTGGCCGCGGAGGGGGAGACCTCATCACAGACACCCTCATTAGGGCCTCAGCCGAAGTGCAGACTCGCTCTCCTATGAAGATTTATCTTGTGCGCTGGCCACTTTGAATCCCAGGGACTGGGGTCTTGAACATTCCCTCGTCAAGTGGCCCCCCGCCGGGCCTGAAAATGTCAGTGCGGTTTTTTCACGGCTGTGCGCACAGATTAGAAACAGCAGGGGAGCTGGGAGTGTGACTGCAGCGCCGGTGAGGACACTCGTCTGTGTGGCACTGCTCAAGTGGCTCCCGGAACGCAGGGCCCTGCTGTTTTCCAATATTTACACACAACTGGAGTCAGCAAGAGCAGTAAATGCAGGCTCGAGGCAGCTTCTTTTGTGTTCGGGACGTCACATGCAAATGGGGATATCAACAATAACACCGAAAAAAATGAAAACCCTCCATCGGTACCAGTTCCGCGTTTCCTCTGCATTCTGCCACTGGGCGATCAGGCATTCGCACCGCTGCTCCTCCCACCCACCTTCTGTGTGTGCGGCACAGTTCACCGGGAACAGCAGGTGTCTGGATTCTTGACCGCCAATTGTGCGTTTGCAGGCGGCTTCTCTGACCTCCGCGGGGGCAGACAAGGCCCTGGAAACCATTTCTGATGTAATTTCAGCCACCTCTGCTACCTGAACACTTGCATGACACAGCAGACTCATTTGGGGACTGTACCACCTGGAATACGGTTTCTTTCAAAAGCCTGCTTGGGAACATTAAAAATGCAAGGAAGAAACCACTGCAACCATATGCACGTCCTAAGAAAGGTCTAAAGGACCTTTGTTAACCATACACGGTGGGGTAAATTAACATATTTTTAAAATATCTGCCAAGGATTTTTGGGCCAGAAGACTGAGATGGGAGGGGACGCACTCTGGGCCCAGGTCACGTTCCTTTGCAAGGACAGTTTTCAGCGGACTGGGATATGCACCAACCGTGTTCTCCAACAGCTAACGAAGACAAGAAAACAAGGTTTGGGCACCGGCCGAGGAGCCCCTGAACGGATGACTCTGCCCTCTTCCCCGCTCAGGTGACTTCCCACCCGGGACTGCAGCCCCTCCAGTCGCTCTCCCCCCACACGGGAGTTCTCCCACAAGCTGGTCTTACGGTGGGAGGAGTTGGAGAGCCTGCACGGGCCACGCTAGGACCACGATGCATTTCGTACTCTGGATTTCTGCATCAGGGTCGGAGCGTATTAGCCATGGCAAGGTGCTGTGTGTAAGCAGTCGGCCAGGTGCTGTGAGGTGCTCACTTGACACAGCGCATCCTCCAGAAAGGAGGGACTGTCAGACTGTGGCGCCGCCCCATTCCCCGGTCATTCCTGCAGCCCCAGCCTCCGCACCCAGACCGCCACAGGCCACCCCCCACACTTCTGACGCTTCCCCAGCTTCAAACAGGAAAGGCTTTTTGAAGCTCTTTTGCAGCGGTTCATAAATAAAACCCGAGTTTGTTCACCAAATGACTTTTATAGGCCACTTCAAGACAAACCAAAGGACTGAAACTCGGGAATGCTGTTCTTGCAAAACACTACTACCACCTCAAAA
Organism: Oryctolagus cuniculus; assembly: GCF_964237555.1. Lineage (NCBI taxonomy): Eukaryota > Metazoa > Chordata > Mammalia > Lagomorpha > Leporidae > Oryctolagus > Oryctolagus cuniculus. The sequence continues at coordinate 41,166,121 of NC_091451.1, read as the reverse complement.
GCAAACTCTGTATAAACATATCCTTTATAGCGGAAGCTATAGCTATATAAAGAGTTGTCTAGGGTCAAGGGTCAAGGGCATGCCCTACAGAATGAGTGACAGAGTGTACGGGGCTAGACTTCCATAGGAAAACCTTCTCTCTGTGGAGTGTCTTGCATTTCTGTATCAGCAGAGCTTAATAAATGAGAGGCTGAAGGAATAATTCATGGAACTTGAAAAATACTATAAACTTTTATCCATGCAGCTGTCAGAACTATGAAGAATTACGTACACATGAAAGCAAGACTCAAAATAACACAGCCAAAGGACAGGAGTTTCGTTTTTGTAGTGGTGATATCACAAGTGAATTTTTTCTTTCATTTTGATTTGTTAGTGTGGATTGGGCAACAAGGAACTAATAACTAAAATGGCATGAATTTAATCAGTATGGTGCTACCAAAGAACACACTGATGGCATCAAATGACAGTGCAGAGACCACAGTCTAAGAACATGTGGAATAAAGGAGGGTGGGAGAGGTGTTTTATGTAACAAATGGTATTGGAGCCACTGAGTAGCTGTCTGGGGAAATGCCCTGTGATCCTTACCTCGTGGGAGAGTGCAGACAGACACCAAAGCCAATTCCACATGGATTGCAAATTTAGAACCATTAAAACAAAAGGCCAGGGCTGGCACTGTGACGCAGTGGGTTAAAGCCCTGGCCTGAAGCACCGGCATCCCATGTGGGCGCCAGTTCGAGTCCCGGCTGCTCCTCTTCCGATCCAGCTCTCTGCTGTGGCCTGGGAAAGCAGAAGATGGCCCAAGTCCTTGGGCCCCTGCACCCACGTGGGAGACCTGGAGGAAGCTCCCAGCTCCTGGCTTTGGATCAGCTCAGCTCCGGCCATTGCGGCCATTTGGGGAGTGAACCAGTGGATGGAAGATCACTCTGTCTACCTTTCTCTGTAACTCTTTCAAATAAATAAAAAAAGGCCCTGATAAAGTCATCAATATTTGATTTCTGTATAGACAGTATTTTAAACCAGCAGAAAAAAGTGAAAAACATCAGTAGATTGAAACCATAAAAACTAAATTTTATAAAAATTAAAAAATAGATCTCCATTAAAAAATCAAGTCAGAAACAAACATAACAAAGGAGGGGGCAGGCCTAACTATACAAACAGCACAGAGATCCACCATGGGAATGGCTGATGCAGAAGTCACTCAGGGTCCCACCACACAAACAGCACAGATGCACCCAGGGAACGGCCTATTAGAACTCATCATCCAGGCCCACCGGCAGTGGAAACACCGCCCCCTGCAGCAGGGTGATGATGCTGGTGAGAACACCCGTGTCCCGTGTCAGAGTTCCTGGGCTGATCTGAAGCCAGGAGCCTCCTCCAGGTCTCCCATGCGGGTGCAGGGGCCCAAGCACTTGGGCCATCCTCCACTGCTTTCCCAGGCCACAGCAGAGAGCTGGATCGGAAGTGGAGCAGCCGGGACTCGAACTGGCGCCCACATGGGATGCCGGTGCTTCAGGCCAGGGCTTTAACCCGCTGCACCACAGAGTTCCATTCCCAGCTCTGGCTCCGGCTTCCTGCTAACGTGGATCCTGGGAGGCAGCGGCGACAGCTCAAGTAATCAGGTCCCTGACGGCCACGTGGGCACCTGCAGTGAGTTCCCAGATCCTGGCTCCCCCCCCCACCCCCTTCAATGATGATTTACCCCTCCAAAGTATAAAGACATCACTTAACGTCTCATTTCAGGCTGCAGTAACAGGCGGGCGGCTTCACCAGGTTCTTTCCCACAGCTCTGGAGGCTGGAAACCCAAGATCAAGCCCTGGCAGATGCTCCAGGTGTGCAGGGCTAATCCCCTTCACCTGGGCTCCGCCCCATGCCCTAACTAGCTCCCAGAGGCCCCGCCTCCAAACGCCACCCCCCTGGACTTTGCAGGGACACATCCAGCCCACGGCCTGCAGGATGAGAATGTGGAAGACAGGCACCCCGGCGTATGCACTGGGCACGGCGTCAACTAACGGATTTCCGCAAAGTAACCTGACCTTCTGCACTACTGACTTCCCATCTCAGTCTCTGGCCCAACAGAGGCTCCCTCAGACTCCAGGGAAATGCTCCTCCCATCTCGCTCGCAGCGCCGTGACATCCCTGTGCCGGACACAGCGATATCAGAGAAGTGATCGCAAAAGGATCACAGAGGCCCAGAGCTGTGGCGTAGCGGGGAAAGCTACCGCCTGTGGTGCTGGCTTCCCATACGGCGTTGGTTCACGTCCTGGCTGCTCTTCTTCAGATCCACTCGCTGCCAATATGCCTGGGAACACAGTGGAAGACGGCCCAAGCCCTTGGGCCCCGGCACCCGTGTGGGAGACCCAGAAGAAGCTCCTGGCTTCACTGCCCCAGCTCCAGCCATTACAGTCATTTGCAGAGTGAACCAGCAGATAGAAGACCTTTCTCTCTGTCTCTCCCCCTCTCTCTGTAACTCTACCTCTCAAATAAATAAAATCTTAAAAAAATAAGTATCATAGAGCCATTAGAAAAAACATTAAAAACATAAAAATTATATTAGTGAAGGATCTGTAATTAACATGTTAAGTATTTAATGCTAGCTTTTAAATGCAAAATATAAAGCTTCATATAAAATTCAACAATGTAAAGATCAAAATACACACAAAACAGAGGAAGACAAAGGGTGGAGACCATATTCCTGCGGCTGCCAGTATTATGGCTGGTTTGTCTTCTGATGCGTCTCTGTAGGATCTAAATTTGCTACAATTATCAAGCATTACTATTATACCTTGATAATCCAAAGAAGAAAGCCCACTAAAAATGGGATTTTATTAAAAAATTTATTTAATCGAAAGAGTTAGAGAGAGAGAGAGAATCTTCCATCTGATAGTTCACTTCCCAGATGGTCACAACAGCTTGGGCTAGGCCAGGCCAAAGCCAGAGCTTATTCCTGGTCTCTCGTGTGGGTGTCAAGGGCCCAAGCACTTGGGCCATCTTCTACTGCTTTTCCTAGGCCATAGCAGGAAGCTGGATCGGAGTGGAGCAGCCGGGACATATGGGATGCTGGCATTACAAGTGGTAGCTTTACCTGCTATGCCACAGCACCAGTGCCTAAAAATGAGATTTTAAAGAGTCGGTATAGGAGCCGCTGCCTACAGTGCTGGCATCCATGAGTGCCAGTTCAAGTCCTGGCTGCTCCACTTCTGATCCAGCTCTCTTACGGCCTGGGAAAGCAATGGAAGATGGCCCAAGTCCTGCACCCACATGGGAGATCCGGAAGAAGCCCCAGGCTCCTGGCTTCAGATAGGCCCAGCCCTGGCCATTGCAGCCATTTGGGGAGTAAATCAGCAGATGGAAGACCCCTATCTTTCTCTCTCTACCACTCTAATAAATAAATAAATCTTTAAAAAAAAAAAAAAAAGAGTAGGCATAGAATGATTAATTATGTATGTGCAGTTACACACAAGCACACATAAATTATTCTATTTCCATCACTCATTTACTGCTTTGCAATGGGCTCTTTATACAACCTGATGATTTACTAATTAAAAAAAATCTGGCTTTATAACTGACTGTGTATTGTTTGTAGAGGCCACCGTCAACACCAGAAGTTACCATTTTTACTTCAGGGCTTAGTTAGCTCCCAAAGATTTCTCGCTTGCTTTCTAGACAACGCAGAGCCTGCGTAAGCCTGGCTGTGTTAAGGACACGAGCCTGCACGGGTGCGGATGCTCAACCAACTGCTCCTCCGCTCCCAGGAGACCGACGTGAACAGCGGGGGGCAGGAGGAAAGGGAACCCAAGCCGGGCTGTGAGGCCTACACGACGCATGGAACACCCAACCCACTCAGGGGCTGGAAGGAAAATAAAAGCCACACAGAACCGAAAAGGGCAAGGGGAAAAAAGCATAACCGGATGACAAGGCAGCGGCTCTCCCTGGACTTCAAGAACCCAGGTGCGAGCTGAGACTACAAGCAGAGCAGAAGAGGGACACAGCTGAGACCCACTGGCTACCGCGGCCAGTAGTTCTCATTAATTCCTGCAGCCCTGCCAATGCAGTAACATTCAAGAAAATGCCAGCACTTGTTTCAAACAATATGTGAGGGAATATTTGTTTTCTTAATATTTAACCAACAGGTTTTGCTATGTTTTTGTGTTTTGAAAAATAAAAAAGGCTAAGGCATATACACAAAGATACAGCACACACATTTTGTCCTATTTTAAGCATCACTGTGTTTAAAACAGAACTTGTGAGTTGACTGAGGTGTTACAAATAAACTTGGGACCACAGCACTGAGGAGCACTGAAACCCAACACTCCATGGGAAGCCAGCATCTCTGTCCAAAACCTCACTCGCTGTCCACGGAGACACGAGCCCTGGCACCCGAGGCGGCGGAAGCCCAACCTTCAGAGCCAAGTGTGCAGGTCTGCGTTGTATCTCTTAGTATCTGCCCAACACAGTGGTGAGAGCGCTGCGTGACAGCTACATATCTGCATCAGAGCCCCCGCCCCTCTCAGCACAGCCTCGTCAATTCTGGCTATGTCCACATTCTACCTGTGCATTTTATGAAAATACTTAATATTTTCTTTAAGTCAACTTTTGCTTTTTAATAACCCATTTAGGCTAAGCAGTAATAGTTTAGTCCTAAGCAGTAGTTACATCATTAGTTCAAGGTGCTCACTATATTTTAAACACTTAACTGAAATGGTGTCCATATCCCACATAAAAACATGGTGCGTATTGCAAATAGTACAGGGTATCACCCATTAGGAAACACAGCCCAATCTCTCTAACAAAGTTTTGAGGAACATTACCTTGAAACTCGATGAATATACTAAAATTCCAAGTTTTTGTTCCTAAGTCAACTAAAAAGAATTCCACAATTTAAAATTTCTCATTTCTAAGACTTTAGAAGTGCTGCTTTCCTGTACAAACACTGCACACCAGAGGTGCTTAATAAATGCTAAAATCAGTACAAACCACACTTTGAGGTCACAATAAATTGTCTATCTGTATCAACCAAGAGACCTTTATTTTAAGTCTTGCACTTCCTTAAGGCTGAAGATTCTTTCAAGCATTTTATGCACTCTGGGAAGTGCACAATGACCAGAAAAGCACAGATCACAGTAATCTCTCCCCATGTACTCCCAGCTCCCAAACACGCAAGCATGGGACCGCCGAGAGCAGACCTGAGGATCTTCAGACTGCACAAATTAGCCTTTAATAAATTTCACATTCATTTTAATAAAAAAGTTTATGTTTTTCAAAGACAATACCATGTAACTATCACTCTCACAAGACTCACATGAAAACAAAACACTTAAAACAGAAGAGGAGAAACAAGCACAGGGAAAGGAAGCAACGCTGGTTCACGCGTCTGAGTTACTGCTGCACTCGCCTCCTCCTTGAACCTTGAAGAGAAAGCAGAGAAATGTAAACCGTTAGTCACTAACTTATAAAGGCAAAAGAGTAGAAGCAAACGTCTCTAGATACAGTTATCAACATCTAAAAGTCAAATGGACTCTGACATATTTGCAGAGATGGAGTTTACTCACAGAAGTACAACTATTAGTTCCCAGCAAAATCTTAGGAAACTGTGTCAATTTTTAAATATATCAGCAAATATGTTAGAGCCTACCTCCCAGTCTAAGCCCATGTAAGAACTCTTCATTGGTAAGAACATACCCAGCTCACACTGGTACTGAACTATTTCTCTCCAAAATGTCTACTGTAAAATGTAATGCATGACACCCCCACCCCCCACCCCGTGTAAGTGACAGCAAATAGACAACAGAGAAGGCTGCACTCAGTGGAGGAAGCTATGAAATTCTACATGCATACGAAAGCTACGTGCTTCTACACACTGAAGGCCAGGAGGTGCCTCCCAAGTGAGCTGCTTCTGAAAGCCCGTTACCCCTCACAGGTTAGAGAGCACCGGGCTGCGCATGTAACATGGAAAGTCTTTATCATTCAACATTACACAGGTCCTGGGAGCCTCTTTAAAAGGCATCACCCCGATGCTGGCACCCCACGTGACATGGTTTTTCACTCATTCGTTTACTCTACCAATATTTATTTATTGAAAATTTACCATGTGCATTTTTCTAGGCACTTGCTATATATCATAAAACAAAACGAATGTCCAGGTTTTGGACATTTATATTCTAGCAGAAAGAGACTGATAAAAACAAACACAACAGGTGAATTCCTGAGGCCAAGGCTCCGCCTGCAGGGTCAGAATCCCATATTGGCGCCAATGTCCCAACTGCTCCTCTTCCGATCCAGCTCCCTGCTAGTGCTCCTGGGAAAGCAGCAGAGGATGGCCCAAGTCCTGAGGGCCCTGCACCCATGTGGGAGACCTGGAAAGCTCTGGGCTCCTGGCTTCAGCTTGGCCCGGCCCGGCCCCAGCTGACGTGGCCATTTGGAGAGTGAACCAGCAGATGGAAGACCTTTCTCTCTGTCTGTCTGTCTCTGTAACTCTTTCAAAACAAATTAAAAAACTTAAAAAAAAAAAAAAAAGGCACCACTCTGGGTTGGCCTCTGTCAGTGATCTCCACTGGGAGTGGAAGCTCGACCTGACGAAGGACGTTTCTCCCACCAGCTACCCTCTGTGTCTCCAACAGAACAGCGGCGTCAGCCGTGACCACCTCAGCCTGATCAGGTCACCTGGCGCTGGCTGAGAAGCGTGGCCATTTCCTACCGCCTCCTGCGTCACTTGGCCAGGTCAGCACCGGCCCCTAATGGACTGAGATGCACCAAGCAACAGAGGTCAACACTTCTCTCCTAAAAAGTGCAAAAGCTTCTTTGAATTTACTACAAAATTTCCACCACACATGTGTAGTAATAAAGAGATTTTAAGGGCTTTCTGATAATGGGTTTAGTTAGTTACTTAACTGGAAGAGCATTTTAAAACTAACCCTTTTTATTTCTTCAAGTTACGGTCCCAATTCAATCGCCACACAGTTCAGTTAAGGCGAAGTTTACACTTACATGACTATCTTTCTCCCCCTGCCACTTACAAGACTATACACTAAGGCTGATTTAAAATTCTCAGTTTTTTCCTCAGTTTTTGGAAGATAATTTTATATTTAGAACATCATGCAGATTTTTAGGTTTAAACGTCAAGAGTTTTACAATTGATTCTGCAGAGAAAACTGACTATGCTCTGATCCTGAGATCAGCATCATGAGATATCAGAAAAAGTCAATTATCAGTACTATACAACAGGGGGCCAGCGCTGTGGCACAGCAGGTTAACGCCCCAGCCTGCAGCGCCAGCATCCCATACGGGCGCCGGTTCTAGTCCCGGCTGCTCCTCTTCCGATCCAGCTCTCTGCTATGGCCTGGGAAAGCAGAAGATGGCCCAAGTCTTTGAATCCCTGCACCTGCGTGGGAGACCTGGAAGAAGCTCCTGGCTCCTGACTTCAGATCAGCTCAGGTCTGGCTATTGTGGTCATTTGGGGAGTGAACCAACGGAATGGAAGACCTCTCTCCCTCTAGCTCTACCTCTCTCTGTAACTCTTTCAAATAAATAAAAATAAATCCTAAAAAAATACTACACAACAGCTCCCTTTAAACAGTTACTGAATCTAAAGCCACATTATAAGGATTCTACTCTAAAATGATAGAGCTACATTAAAATGGTACTGTCCTCACTGATACCCTAATTCGACATTTTACTTGAATTAGTAATGTAAATTATCACTTTCCATCAAGAGTCAAAGTCTCTCCTGCACCTGTGCCGTGGGATGTGTCACACAACCAGGACTGAGCCCCTGCAGACTCTGCTCTACGTATCCACTCACTGTCTTCAATTATGGTTGTTGAAGACAAAAAAACCCATCTTCTTTTCTCTTTAATTTAAAACATAACCATGTTCATAATATACTACTATTAGTCCAATCATAAGACTAACGTGTAAAATCTGATGCTTCAAAAATAATGCATTTAAGTTTGAAATACTTTTCTACAATTTTATAATGCAGAAGGAAAAACACAGGGGAGAAATTCCTCTTCAGGGCATCCTTTAAAGTAACCGTTTCATGGCCAGTCATGCTTTCCCTGGGAACCCTCGGAACGGTCCCAAACCCAACATACCCCACAAGTACCACCAGTAAGAGCAGCCTCCACTCGTGAGCAGGAGACAAAGCACACTCAGCCATAAATATCATGGCCACATTAACTAATTTTTAGTGTGATTCTGAAATATTGCATGGTTTTGAAATGCCAGAATATGCATTTTTTAAAGGCTTATCATTTTGTGAGGGGAAAAATTACTTGCAGCAAATAACCAAATTTTCTCAATTGGTAAAAATTATGCCTTGCATAAAAATAAAAGGATTAGAGGCCTCTGTTCTTCTTGAAAACCACCCCATCACCCCTCTCCTTCTTTGAGAAAACCTACACAATACACATTTTGAAAGCTTTCAGAATGTGTTCTTACACAATAGACCCCCAACTATTCAAAATGAGTTTAGGTGTATCAAGAAAATTATACACGTTTTTAAAATGGTCTAAATAGATATTAAAGGAAAGCTGCTCCCATTTTGCTCGGCACAGCATTCTGAAAGATCACACAGTGAGAAAAATCTCTTACCATATTGTAAACCATAAATTGTGTTTGAAAATAAAATTGTTAATGAAGAAACTGACATTTCTAAAGCTGCTGTTAGAGGTAACCATTCTTGAAACACATTTATGACATAAAATCTCAAAGCCCTAAAACACAGAATTCACGGGATTATATATTTCTTAAAAATTAAAAAAATCAAATTCAATAACATGCCTTCTCCTGTAAGTTAAACTGACGAATATAAATAGTTACATCTACCTGCATCTACGTGAACCCTTTCCTTTTTTGCTAGAAGAAGTCACATTTTACCACCTCGTGCAATCTCTCATTTATGAATATTTTGATAACATAATATCTTAATTAGGCTTGTACTGCGGAGAAAAAAAATGAACTGCAATGGGAAAATAAAAAGCATTTAAGAAATCTGATTAGGAGTTTATGTGAATAAAGGAAAATTCGATTATTCTTTCTCTTCTAAAACAGTTATGTCAAAAAACCCCTTACTTGTCCAGCTTAGGTTATCTATGACCTGGGGCAGGCGTCATGAGGCAGGGGGTCAAATCCCACGTGGGCACCCACGCTTCCCGTACTGCATCCTGGAAGGCAGCACTGATGGCTTAGACCCTGGGCCCTGCTACCCATGGCAGAGCCCCAGCTGGCGCCCCGGGCTCCCGGCTTTGCCCTGCCCCCGCTGGGAGGTTGTGGGCATCTGCAAAGCATATCAGTGGATGGAAGACCTTCTTCCCTAACCGCATTGCTCCGCCTTTCAAACAGATGCAGATAAACTTTTTTTTTTTAAATTATGAGCCTATTCTCATTAACAGAATAATGAAAATATGAATATATATTTTTTATGGGAAAAACCATCAGTGTGAGGACTTCACATTAAAACTTCAGGGTAGGGGCAGGAGCTGCGGCGCAGGGGGTAAAGCTGCCACTCTCAGTGCTGGCGTCCCATATGGGCACCAGTTCAAGTCTGAGTGCCACTTCGATCCAGCTCTCTTCTTTGACCTGGGAAAGCACTAGAAAATGGCCCAGAAGAAGCTCCTGGCTCCTGGCTTCGGATTGGCCCAGCTCTGGCCATTGCAGTCATTCGGGGAGTGAACCAGTGGATGAAAGCTCTCTCTCTCTGCCGCTGCCTCTTAGTAACTCTGCCTTTCAAATAAATAAATAAATCTTTAAAAAAAAAAAAAAAACTTTAGGGTATAAAAAGCATTTCAAACCACATGAATTTAAAATCATTTATCTATCTAAACAAACGTGCCTGGTGCTCACGAGGCGAAGAACGGTAAAGGGCCTTCTCATCTACCCGGGGGCCACCCTGGACTGACAGGTGTCAGTGTAACCAGAACACAGCAGGGCCCTTCCTGAAGTCAAAGCGCCTGTTGTACAATGTAAGGAATTTCTTTTTCAAAGTAAGACTATTACTGTCTTTAAAAATGCCCCTTGATTTTGTTCCCACTCACTGTCATGGCTGCTGCTGCCAGCCTCTGGCTGAGACATGCTTCCATACGCTGCTCCTGGGGGCTCCTCACTTCCTAATAACAGAATGAACAAGACAGGGGAGAGGGGGAGAACAGGGGAGAACGGAGGACCACGGGGAAAAAAGAGGGGCCACTTCCAAACCTCTGGCCTCCAGAGTGACGCCACGCACCCTGCTCACACACTTCAACTCTCCTGGGTGCACGCACACAAACCCAGGGATGCCCTACACATCATCTAAATGAAGAAAACGTTCACAAAATCTCAGTGAAGACGATGCCCTCTGAGAATCAAACACTCTTCTTTCCGCGGACTTCCACCCAGTGCCACCATCAGAGGGAGGGGAACCCATCACTGGCCTGACTCGACAGGACACTGCGGTTACAATCAAAGTTTTACCAAAGAAACTTTTTCATCAGAAATTAAGTATGTCAGGACCAGTGAAATAATAAGCACACACAAAAGGCAGAGAGAGAGGAGAAATCTCTTTTTGTAATGGTATTGTGGGCAGAACTGAATCTCCCTCCACTGAGTCAAGTAAACCATCTGCAGCGAAACCCAGAACGTTAACTGGTCGTTTACTGACATACTGGACCAAAGGCTGACCCCGTCTTGCCCTCTGCAGTTGCTTCTGCCTGTAACGTCTCGGAACGACTCCGTTACCGGAAGTTTCTTCAGCATCAGTTTACCAGCCAAGAAGAAATTAACTGCACACTTTGCTTTTTGTGTCAAGTGCTTTGCAAAGTGATGATCTGACACTTTAATTCCTTGCTGCCTACCTTGCTGGGAGAAAAGAAGAGCGGGCAGACTTTATGGGACCACCAGGCAACCAGGGGAGTAGAGCATGGCACGGCAGGTGCACCAGCACACGGGAAGCCACCTGACTCCTGACTTTCCCTGGCGTTCCCAGAGCTGTGGCATCAGGCTCCAGCTCTAACCCTTCCAAAACAGCGCAGTGCTGCAGGCTCCAGATCTGCACATGAGCGTAGCTGCTTAGTCCCAACTCCACGATGACCTGGAAAGGCCAAGGGCAGCGACGTGTGTGTGAGACACTGCGACACACCCTGTACAGGTGGAAAACCTTGTAGGACGTTCTACAAAGAAAGCACCATGCTGTGGTGTCAACGACCAACCCCTCCCCCAGTGGGAGGAAGTGAAGTCCCTGTCCACCATGAAGGAAGCTAACCGACTTACGGGTTTGTATGGTCTCCTCCGTCTGCGCGCTTGAGCATTCCATATCTTCAACACTAGAGGCTGTGCTTTCTTCCTTTTCTTTCTTTCTCTTCTTACACATAAAATCGAAAAGAGAAAGATGGTCAGACAGTCAGATAAACAAATATACAAATTCATCGTATATTAGTATACACACAAGAATCTCAAAACACGGGACAAGCACTGTGGCACAGTGGGCTAAGCCTCTAGCTATGGCACCGGCATCCTCTATGGGCACAGGTTCATGTCCCAGCTGCTCCTCTTCCAATCCAGCTCTGTTATGGCCTGGGAAAGCAGCAGAAGATGGTACAGTGTTCGGGCCCCTACACTCATGTGGGAACCCGGAAGCTCCTGGTGGCGGATTGGCCAAGCTCCAGCCATTCACTGGGGAGTGCCCTAGAGGATGGATTTCCTTTCTCTCTCTCTCCCTCTCTGTCTGTAACTCTACATCCAAGTAAATAAACAAAATCTTTTAAAAAAAAATCTCAAAACATTTGTGGAAAAATGGATCTACAAGGTGATTGATTCAAATTTTCTTTGAATCCGGGAGTAGTGTTTTTCACAACAGGCACCTCCCACTCTGTGTGAAGCAGCCCTGGACATGAACGCGAGGACGTGGTGTGCCAAAATCCAGGGCACTCACAGGTCAGGACAGTGGTTCCCCCGGGAGGGAGGGAGCGGACAGACAGCACACGCCTGACCTGGATGGCAGGGAGGCCTGCTCCCCGGCTCGAGCCCACTACCCAAGGCTCTGCTCGTTCTCAAGGCTGATTTTTCAAAAACTCCTTGAAAACCACGTTTTACAAACATGCTGTCACCACTCACTCGGGCCAATGATCCGTACTCCCTCCATTTCACAAGGAGGGAGGCTGAGAGCGTGCAGGGAGGGCAGCTACTCAGTAAACGGAAAAACACAAGCTCACTTCATACATTATTACATCAATGGGCAGACCATGTAACACTGGTGGTAAAATTCTACTCTTGAGTCAGAATGGCAAATTGCTAATAATGTTTCTCTTTCGAGATAGTTTTTATTAAAAGTTTAAATAAATCTTATTGGAAACGAGTACTATGAAACTCTCCTAAAATAGTTTGGAACTCCCACCATTCTCTCAGACCTTTCCTAGTTTCTATTTTTCTTAATAACTTTACCTCATATACCTTCAAACTTAAGTGTGCTAAAATCCAAATCCTAATTCGAAGCTCCTGCAGGTCACCTACACTAAGTCTGCATTGTATAGGAAGCATCTGCTACTCCCGAAGGCCAGACGCACTGCCACAGAAGGCCCCGGGCTGTATTTCCTCACAATTGGTGGTGACCGAAATTTCCACCCGAGAGAGTTCTCTGCTGCAGGCCACTTTGTGTGCAGCTGCTAGGACACTGTTCTTTGTCCTAATGGCAACCATGGGTTGGTTCTGTTCCAAAGAGCTGCCTAGGAGAGCTGAACTCTATTCAAGCCATGTTACCTCAAAAACACAGTGGTCAGAACTGTTATCACCTATGTGTTACAAGTAATCCCACTGCTTCCAAACACGCTTACGGCAGGAATGGAAAGACCAGAATTCCGAGACAGCCTCGTGTTCCTAAAGAAAAGGCTTCCCCTATGTAAAAATAGCACCTTGAGGACACCTCACAAAGCTTCAAAAGGCATCCGTCTAGCAGATTTGCACAAGGAGGCACTGCTCCTCAAAATGGCTGTGGCTTCACACGGCTGAGGAGAGAGGGGAGAGTGCCTCACATCTTTCTTCTCCAAAGTGTCGCTTCATGATTACCATCTAAACCCTGCTGGGCTGAACAGATTGGCTCGATAATTACATACAATAACTGCAGTGGGCAGGTAACCCTCAGCTGGCACAGGGCAGCTCCCCTGTGAGAACTCCCATATGCAAACTGCTCCGACGCAGCGCATTAGGTCCATCTCTCCTGCCGGTGCACGGGCCTGATGCACGCCAGCCAGGACTCCGAGGTTAGCACGTCAGCAGATTTGTGATGCATTAGGCAGGAATAAACACAGACACTTGTGTTCGTTCAGACCAAAATTAAGGAGGAATATTTCAGTACTATATTGCTTTTCATACAGGAGAGAATGCATTTTCCAGTTTTTGGAGGGCAGATTTTTAAATGCTCATTATAAAGGGAGCTATGCAATGCATTCTACCCAAAGAACCCAGTGCAGTCATCTTGTTTGCAAGCTTATTTAATAAAAAAGAGCTTTCTTAATCTCCGTGCGGGTAAATTACACAGAAATGAAAATCAGACAGTATTCAACCAAGAAAAGAAACACCTGTGCTTTAGGCAGCACGCACTAGGTAAAGCACTGAATTGTTATTAATCCACACTTCAGCTTCAGCACAACTTGGCTAATACACGCATTCTGGACAGAAACGGCCAACAGTCAACAGACCACCAATTAAAAGATGAAACAAAACAGAACCTTCAGACTTCACACTGTGAGACTGTTATCCATCCTGTAAGGCAATGAGTGCAGTTTCAAACACTGGCCACCAGCGTCTTCTCCAAGTCTCCATACACGGCACTCAGCCATGGCCCACACCCCGAGGCTTCCCAGAGTGCTCACGCTGCCTCCCCGGGAACACTGACTAATCCAGTCTCTGGTTCTGTCACACCTACACGGGGTCTCACAGGTGACTCTGTGTTTACAAGTGAAACCAAAACACTGTACAACACACACAAGAATAACATAAAATAAACAGAGAGTGTGGTTTCCTTTTAATTCAGCACAGCTAAAACATCTTCAAAAGACTACTTTATTTCAAAGGGCATCAACATACACATTGCACGTGGTATTTCTGAAGTACGAAGACACGCCACTCTGAAACTCAGCTAATTAGCAGCTTCTCACCCCCAGTGTAGAAACAGGAAGACAAACTGGCCAGAAGCATTTGGGCTGATAATTTAACTAATAGTCTAAAGACTGAAGACCAGTTACAGACTTATGGCTCTTTCAGTAGAAAAGAGAATAAAACTTTTCAGAGGTAAAAAAAAAAAAAAAAAAAAAGAAGATCGATGCTTCCCTAGTCAAGCATGGAAAAATGGTCTCTAGATGGGGCCAAGGGCATCGCAGAAAAGCCAGGCCAACTCACTCACGGCCACAGGAGATGGGTCTTCAGCCAATGCTGCTCTGCCCCCATCCCCTCTCCACCAAAGCTCACAGATTTACTCTAAACTCAGAACGCACAGCCTAAATGTTCAATGCTTGGTCCTGTGCCTGTGCCCAAGAATAAAGAGTTCTAGCTAGAAAGACTTGTACGGGCCTAATCGATCAATCTTGTTTTATTTATCTGATGAAGGCCACTGGCAGTCACTGTGCCAATGTATAGTTCACAAATTACTATCGCACTCCTTAAAAAGAGCTACTAGTAAGACATCAAAAACAGACAAGACGCATCTATGAAGGCAAAGAAACAAATATGCTCTCCTCAACATGCACAAAACTAGACTTGGTTAAAACTCCACTCTCTGGACAGAAAAACTGAAGCTGGGGACAGAACAACGCCAAAGAAGATGAGCTCGGTGCTCCTCTCGGACGATGGCACAAAGCCAGACCTCAGCTCTGGGCCCGCGGCGCTCCCTCCACCGAACCACCCTGCCTCCCCGTGCGCTCCTCCGGATGCAACAGCAAGCCCAACTGTTCCCCTGCCCTGTAATACGGGCTTTGTGTAGACCATCTCTAACTCCTAGTTCTCTCCTACTACGAGGAGCTTTTAAAAATTCATAGAAAAATGGAATTAAAGATATTTTTATTTTGGTGCAAACAATTTTGAAATCCATGCCTACTTATAGGCTCTCTGACAGCAAGGACCATGGTTTTCCTCCTTTTCCTGATCCTTGCTGAGCTCAGCATGGTGTCTTACCCAAAAATATCTAGGGATAAACAGATGGTTTAGTGTCTTACCTTAAGTTCCTAAAAAATTGCAATGTTTGAGTGGGCATCAAGCAATTACAGATCTATTTTAAGAAAAGATCAGACATAATTAGAAGGAAAAGACGGGCAGTGGATTAGGAAATGAGTAAGTGACTTAGAGGGAAAGATGAATCTGAGGAAGATTCTGAAAATATCCTGCTGGAACGCACAGAACGGCGGGGGATGAGGACTACGGTGAGGAGAAGGAACACGATGCCCTTCCACAGCAGCACCGACCTCCGTCACGCGTGCTCACGAAGCTCTGCCGCGGACGTGCACTGTCCCAGACTGGGTTCTCAAGGTGAGCACGTGCGCTGTAAAATAAAGCACGCGCAATCTAGGCTGTTATAAAACACTCCACACACAGACAGGTTCAGGTCCTGCAAGTGTCAGTCCGTAGGTAAACCCCTTTTGTGTTCCCTAAATGACTACCTTGGACACGTATTTAAGGGAATTTCATTCTATGAAGTATTAATCCATACGTACACGTGGTGTGCGCGCAGCTTCTCCGTTAACCATAGTTAATGGTTGACTTTGGTTTTGCTGTGGTTATGTTACCTGTTATCTTTCTCCTGTCAATACTTTTAGTTGCCTACTCTGCAGGCAGGAAGATAAAGTACAACTCAAGTAATCCTATATGCATGTAAGAAAGAGTTTTTGCAAAAGAAAATATTTAAACACATGGTTAGGAGTGGGAGTTGTGGCACAGCAGGCTAAACCGCTGCTTGGGACATTCGCATCCCAGCATCTGGAATGCTGGTTCAAGTCCTCGTTGCTCCACTTCCAATCCAGCTTCCTACTAATGGGCCTGGGAAGTCAGCAGGTGATAGCCCAGTGCCTGATTCCCTGCCACCTACGTGGGAGCTCAGGATGGAGTTCTGGCTCCCGGCTTCAGGCTGCTGCAGGCATCTGGGGAGTGAACCAGCAGATGGAAGCTCTCCTACTCCCCTCCTTTTCCAGCCCTCTCTCTCTGCCACTCTTCCCTTCAAATAAAAATAAAAAAATCTTAAAGAGTACACAGTTTGGAATATCTATGTCCTTTATTAGTTCAAGTTATTTCACTTTGAAAATAGCACGAAGAATTAAGAATTTACTGTAATCATCTGAAAATGAGGCACTTAAAATCACTGTTAACTCATAAATAAGCCAAAAAATAACGTTGCATTTATAGGCTCTATCAGAATAAATAAATGTAAAAAAATTTATCTGCTTGGCTATCAGAATTGATTGGCGGCTCCACAGACAATACATTTGTTAGCAAAAACACTGCTTTCACAAGGCAGGCACGGTGTGTCCGCCTGCTCATTCTGCAGCACCTTGCTGTGCCCACCAGTCTGGCCTGCTGAGGAACTAGAGAAAGCCGCTGAGCAGCCCAATCACCATTCATTCTAGAAGAGACTCTCGGCTGACGAGCAGGTGCGCTGAGAAACAAGCGGAACTTTGAGCACATGATCTGCAAGGGCACTACAGGCAGGGCAGTGGGTTCAGTCACCACTTGTGATGTTGGCATCCCATATCACAGTGCCAGTTCAAGCTCCCGCTACACAGCTCCCCGCCATGAGCCTGGAAGGCAATGGAGGATGGTCCTAGTGCTTAGGCTCCTTCCACCCATACAGGAGACCAGGATGCAGTCCTGACTCCCGGCTTCAGCCGGACTCAGATCAGGCTGTTGCAGCCATTTGGGGAGGGAACTGGCAGATGGAAGCCCTCTCTTCTTCTCTCTCTTCCTCTCCCCTAGTGCCACTCTTCCTGGAACTTCAACTTGCAGTTACTTAACAAGCTGAAAGATGTCTCTAAAGATTTGATGAACTAAGACCTAACGGACTAACATATCAGTGTGTTCTCTCCGATGTTAGGGACCATATGACATCTATTCATTCATGAACTCCTCAACACTTCATTAATGTCAAAAATTGGGGCCGGTGCTGTGGCGCAGCGGGTTAAAGCCGTAGCCTACAGTGCCATATGCATGTCAGTTAAGAGTCCTGGCTGCTCCACTTCCAATCCAGCTCTCTGCTGTGGCCTGGGAAAGCAGCAGAAGATGGCCCAAATCCTTGAGCCCCTGCACCCATGTGGGAAACCCCGAAGAAGCTCCCGGCTCCTGGCTTCAGTCAGTCCCAGCCCCAGCCATTATGGCCACTGGGAAGTGAAGCAGAGGATGGAAGATCGCTCTCTGCCTTTCAAATAAAATAAATTAAAAAAAAAAGGAAAGAAAGCTAATACTTTTAAATACTTCAGTTGTGGTGGGGATTCAACTGATCTCAAGCCACGTACAAACAAGTTTGTTACAAAACAAATCAAATTATATATCTGAATTACCATTAAAGACAGACTGCCCAGGGGTGCTGTATGGCACTGCACTGGAGACGCCAGCCGTCCTACCACAGTGCCGGAGACGCCAGCTGACCCTATCACAGCGCTGGAGACGCCAGCCGTCCTATCACAGTGCCTAAGATGCCAGCTGTCCTATCACAGTGCCTGAGATGCCAGCCTTTCTACCACAGTGCCGGAGACGCCAGCCGACCCTATGACAGTGCCTGAGATGCCAGCTGTCCTACCACAGTGCCGGAGATGCCAGCCGTCCTATCACAGTGCCTGAGTCACCAGCCATCCTGTCATAGTGCCTAGGTCTGAGTCCCGGCTTCGCTTCTCACTCCTTCTTCCTACTCATGTGCACCCTGGGAAGCAGCAGTGACTGACAAGTCAAGCAGCTGGGTCCCTGTCACCCACACGAGAGACCCGGATTGAGTTTTGGGCTCCTGGATTCAGCCTGGTGCAGGACTGGCCATTGCAGGTATTTGGGGGGTTGAACCAATGTCTCTATACCTTTCAAATAAAATGAAAATAAATAAATAAACAGGCTGATTTTCCCCTAAATAAATCCATGACCACAAATTCCTAATTCCTGAACACTCAGCAAAAACTAGCAGACACAGCACTTGGTGGAGAGGAGTCCTCTGCTCTCCATCCACTACCCACGCTTCATTAGCATCACTCAGCAGCTTCCTGGGTGAAAGCTAACTACGAACTAATTAACTTGATATATATATGCTTTTGATATAAATAAATTAGGGAACTACATCTTTATTTCACAGTAATTACCATCTTGTCTTTCATTTAAAAATGAACTTTTACCAATTCATGATCATTTATTCAAAACAGTCTATTTTATAATGCACTCATCAAGCAAAAAAAGCCTCTCTCTATATGACTATAACAGAATACTGGTATCTGCCTAGCCTAATACCCTATTTCATACACTGAACTCTCAAGAATGTGTATTAGGTCAAAGATGGTATTAACAGACCAAATGAAAACATTCCACGTTATTCTCTTGGGAACAAAAAACAAAAAAGATGAGAAGTTCACAGTGAGTGAAGTAACAGCACCGCAACAGCTCTTCAGTTACGTCCACGGTCACTGGCTGTGCGCCTGCCACTACACGGAGCACTTTACGCCTTTTAAATCCATACAACAGTGTTAAATGCAAGATGGGTGACATTATTTCCATACAAGTATTTTTCAAAATGTGTCCTTTATTAAAAAGAAAGGCACAGGGGCCAGCATGGTGGCGCAGCGGGTTAAAGCCCTGGCTTGCAGTGCTAGCATCCCATATGGGCACCGGTTCTAGTCCTGGCTGCTCCACTTCCAATCCAGCTCTCTGCTATGGCCTGGGAAAGCAGTGAAAGATGCCCCAAGTCCTGGGGGCCCTGCAGCCACGCTGGGGACCCGGAGGAAGCTCCTGGCTCCTGACTTCAGTCTGGTGCAGCTCCAGCCATTGGGGCCATCTGGGGAGTGAACCAGTGGATGGAAGACCTCTCTCTACCTCTCTCTGTAACTCTTTCAAATAAATAAAATAAATCTTAAAAAAAAAAAAAAAAAAAAAAGGACACAGAAATGTTTAACATTCCCTAAGACCTAGTCATGATGCCATCAGAGAAAAATGGCCCCTTGATCTAACACTGTCCTTTTTGCTCTGCATCCTGAGCGCATCTTGCCAACCACGTCCTTTTGTGACTTCAACAAAAGTTTCCTGGGCACAACCCAAGGCATTTACATGATTTCAAGTTTCCCTCTGTATCTCTTACTACAAGGTACTTGCGTATACAAACATCAAAACAGGGCACAAGCATATCACTGTCTACAGATCAAAACGAGGCACCGAGCAGGCAGCTGGCACAGTGCGAAGACACTGAGTGAGATGCCCATATCCTTCAGCGGTGTCACGTGGATTCAACGCCTGGCTCCAGCTTCCTGATAACTGGACTCTGGGAAGCAGCAACCATGGCTCCAGTAACTGGGTTCATGCCACCCACACGGAAGAACTGGACTGAAGCCTTAGCTCCCGGCTTCTGCCTGGCCCTGGCCCAGCCCCAACCCCAGCCACATGGGCACTCACAGTGCCGACCAGTGAATGGGAATGCATGCATGCTGTTTGTTGTACACACTCACTTGCTCTCTGCCTTTCAAACATTAAAAAAAAAAAAAAAAAAAAAAAAAAGCCCCCAAACTGGGCATAGGGCTGATTAATTGTATTCAAGGTCTAGAAGTTCCCAATATCTGCTATGCCTTTTTGCAAAAGGGCGATTTTCTATGTGTAAGCTAGAATCTAGACACTCAAATTTTGATTTGCAGAGGCTCTCAACTATGCCTGCACAATGAAATCACCTAGGAAGCTTTATAAAAATCCTGTGGCCTGGGTTCCATGCCATAGCTTTTAATTTAATTTGTCTGGGGTGCAGCCCAAGCAGTGAGATGGTTAAAAGATCCCAGGTGATCACGCTACTACACAACCCAGTTGGAATGTCCTTCCAGACTACACAAAGGAACTAAAAGATAGCAGTCTGAGACGCAGCAGGCTGGCATGTGCATTCCATACCAGAGTGCTGGTCAGAGCACCGGATACTCCATTTCTGATCACCTCCCTGCTAATGCTCCTGCTCACATATGTGGGCCCCTGTCACCTATGTGGGAGACCAGGATCAAGGTTCTTGGCTCCTGGCTTCAGCCTGGCACAGACCCAGCTGTTGCAGGCATTTGAGGAGTGAACTAGTAGATGGAAGACTGAGCTCCATCGTGGTCTCTCTCTCCTTCCTACCTCTGATATTCTGTTTTTAAATAAATAAATACATTTTTTTTAACAGGACCTGGAGAAGAAGTCCCAATACTCAGAAAAGAAGCTCTCTGGCCACAAGTCTCGCTCATCCCCTGAAATCACTAGAAGTAAACCTCTGTAGTGAACACTATATTAAACTAACAAACAGGTATATAAGCATTCCCACTAAGGATGCAAAAACATAAACAGATAATGGAGGCTGGCAAAAATCTAAGGAAAATCACAGAAGCACAAAGACACTAAGCTCAAACAGGCATAATTCCTATTCCAAAAGAGTTAATGTTAAAAAATTATCATAATCGACTATTTTCAGAGAGACTTAAGAGACCATAGCACCAATAAAACAAGAATAAGATGCATTACAAAGAGGGTCTGCTGAGGACAAGGAAGAATAAAAGGAAAAACAAAACAACACACATACCACAATGAAATGCAGAACGCCAGAACAAAACAAAAAACCAAGACGCTTCAAGCGTGGAGAAATCAGAGCTCCAACAAGATACAAAAATCCACAGAATTATCTAGTACCAAAGCAGTGTCTTCAAATTGAGAAATCACCAACAGCACAATAGGGCTCAACGCCGGCACAACACAGACATTTTTTGACTTTCCAGCTTCAACAAGTTTACCAATCAAGTTCTCTAAAAAATCATTTGAGCATATCCTCTTGAAAATTAATCCAAGCAAAAAAAAAACAGTAACAAAAATATCAGGTGATGACTAACTCTAAATAACAACACATAGCACACAATGAACAAGAAAACTACAAAATCTCAGGTGACTACAACACAGGACACGGGCAGGGTTTATTCAGGCAGGAAAAAGACACAGATTCTAATTAATCCACATGTTTACACATACAAATAGCTAAAATGTGTTTTAAAAAATAAGACTGGAAACATTTTGGGGATAATAGAAACAAAGTACTCAGCTCTGGCAAAACAAAAAGATGCTGACAACCCCATTTTTTAATGGACAAAAGAACACTGACATGCATGTCACAAAAAATGATAATCAAGGCCAGTGGACATAGAAAAGCTGTTCCAACTCAACACCTATCAAAGAGATTAAATTAAAACCATAAAAAAAAAAAAAAGAAATCCGTAAACATCCACCAAAACAGGTAAAACTAAAAATCATGCGATGGCTAGTGTCAGCGAGTAAAAGGAACTGTCCTAAGCTGCTGACGAGAATAAATTAAGACAGCAGCTCTGGCAAACCGCTTGGCTAAAGCTAAACACATGTAACCCCTGGGCTCCACCAACTCCACTGCGATCCACTCAACCTGGAAAAAACGCTTCCCAGAAGAAACTGTAGGAATGTCTTTAAATAGCATTATTGTAATTGTCAAAATTTAGAAACAATTCAAGTGTCCATCACTATGGTAAATAATGGAGACCACACAGCAATTGGAGTACCGTAATGGAGTACCATACACCAATGAAAAACATGAACATTTTCAACAGCCTGTAAACCTAGAGACATACAACTGAATAAAATATACAAAATTATATAACATATGACAACATTCCTATAAATTAAAAAAAGAAATGAAAAAAAAACTACTGCGAGTGCCTGGGCCCAAGCCCTGGCTCCACTTTCAAGCCCAGCTTCCCACTGCTGCTTGGGTCCCTGACAACTGTGTTCTAGACTCCCAGCTTCAGCCTGGCCCAGCCTGGGTTGTTGTGAGCACCTGGGAGAGTGAATCAGCGAATGGACGATCGCTGTCTGTCTCTGTCTCTCAAATAAATAAATTAAAATTTATAAAAGAAAAAATAAAGAAATGGCAAAATCAATTCTGGTAACAATCCATATCTTGCTGTAGGTACTATTTAAATTCATATGTTCACTTTGTAAAGTTCACACCCACACTGTTCTGTATATATGTAATACTATCACTTAAAGTTGACAAAATTCAGTCAAAGAGGTTCAAAATAAGTAACTCAATAATGGAACTAATGAAAAAAATTGCCAGTAAACACTGAATCCACTTCAATGCAGAAATGGTCAACCCTTTAGAAACCAAAAATGTTTCAACGTCAACAATCTAAATTTATATAATTAAAATAGCTTATTACTACTGTGTGATGCTGAAACACATTTCCACCGAATGTGGAGGGTACGTGGGGGCAGGACTTGAACCACAGGCAAGCAGACGCGATCAGCTCAGAGAGGAGGAAGCTGTCTGCTGGGGCAGCGAGCGGCAGGCAGCTCATCGGCAGTGCTGCCTCAGCTCCTGGTATCCCGCACCGGGCTAAGGGCCAGCAAGGATTTATTCAACAATGGTTAGTGATTTTCCAAAGAAACTCTGCAAAAGCCAACTAACATAGCTAAAGAGGAACACATAAAAATTAGGCAGTAACAAGGGGAGAAGGAACAAAGGGTATGTGTACATCACTCAGAGGGAGCCACAGTCTACTGTCTAAAGGCAACACAAGTGGCAGGACCAAGCTACAGACCTACCCCAGGAACAAGACCCGGGAGACTCCAATCAACAGTGCTTTTTGTTGACTTGGGCAGGCAACTCTAGAGAAAAATAGCCAACGGAAGTATTAATGTCCTTTTAACTTGGCAAAGCTCTTTCCAGTGAATGAAGCTGTTCTCAACCCTGAAGGGACAGGGAGGAATTCTTTCAGGACACACCTACATGTTATTGATCTCTGTAGCCCCAGAGATCAAGGTTAGATCAGGCACATAAATCAGACCTTATTTATACATAACTGTTGAAAGTTAATGTAACAAAATGCACGGAATCCAACAGCTACTGCACTGTACTGCCGGATTCAAGCAAAAGTGTTCAGTTTCAATCAACAAGGAAAACGTTCAGCTCTGTACTTTTTAAGGGCAGATGTACACTTGGCCTCTTTGCTAGCTAACCTTATAATACACCAACATTCCGTGCTTCCGACGAAACTCCGGCCGCTGGACTGTAGACATTTCCATGTAGGTAAATTCCTATCTTACCTTCCTTTCCAAATATACTACACCATAGTCAAGCATGGCTACCAAAAATTAACAGTAACCTTCTTCATTTCATGGCTGATCAATTTCTTTCAATCATAAAAGCTATCTCTTAGGAATATAAGGAGAAATATACACTGAACTGATTAAGCCTATCCATTTCCAAAAGAGAGTTGAGCTTGATAAATACAAAACACATACACTTCATAGTTTAAAAAACTGGAACAAAGGGAAAGAGAACAAATATGATAATCATAAGCATTAACAGAATTTCCAAGATTAAGCATCACATTTAGAAGCCTCATATTTTGTCCTAAGCTTCTTGGTAACCACAGCAAAAAAAAGGAGGGGAGGGGGCACATGAATTTACACATTGCTAAAAACCAAACAGCTCTATGTCAGAAATGAGTACACAAAACACAGTGAGCTCACGAAGCAAATCTCCTACTAGTTCATTCAGTCCCACCCCAAATGAAGCTTTCTGCCTGCAGGGGAGGATCCAACAGGGCTCTCCAGTCCTCTGAAGTTCCCAAGGAGTACCTGGGTATGTACCTGGGTACTGGGGCCGCAGACGGGAGCTCTGCAGCAGACCGGCCTGCTCGGCCGTCGAGCCAGCCAGGCTGCAGGGAGCACACCCCCCAGCAGACCCGTCATCGAGCCAGCCAGGCTGCAGGGAGCACACCCTCCAGCAGATGGCCGTCGAGCCAGCCAGGCTGCAGGGCGCACACCCCCCAGCAGACCGGCACCAACAACAGGGACGTGCAAAGGAAGGAACTGCTCTGGACAAGTTCTGGCTGCAGAAGAGACCTCACCTCTCAAGCAGTAAAATGTTAGACAACAACACTAAGGCAGCCAGCTGCAGACCCCAACACAGGGACTCTGTCCTGAGCAGTACGAAACATGCTCTGTATTTAAGCATGTATGCAAACAGGAAGTTTGCTACTTTTCTGAAAAGTCCCCCTCAGTCTTCCACGTCACTGTCTTCATTTCAAACCTGACGTGGTTTTCAGCATACCTGCAGGCCACAGAGATGCAGCACATGCAAGTCACACAGACCTGCGACTTCAGATTCTACAAAGGAAGTTCAAGCCATCATCTGATTTTGAAATCCCTATCTCCTCTGTAAGTTAAAGACTTTAGAAAATCATTTAGTATGCCTCTGATTTCAAAGAGAGAAAAACACTTTTTAGTTATTTTTCTTATGGCTTGGAATATGAGATTTCCAAAGAAATTTACTGGAATTTAGAGTTAATGACAGTAGAAATGGTAATATAAAAATATTTTTCTTCAGAAAGTAGCCTTCCCCTCCCATATAAAAACAGCTAATATATTTTATTAAATAATTTCAGATAACAGAGGAAATCAGAAAGCTTATCAATAAGTTAATTATTAAAAGCAACCAAAAGTAAATCAATAAGGTAATGCATACCTGCAAAATCTAAATTTAAATGGTATCAGGGGTCTTTACATGTTTACAAAGTATTTCTACCTTAAGTTTATTATTTCTTAACATTTCCCTCCAAATAATGAATCCCCTTGTATGCAGATACTTTCTATGGAACATTTTGTATGTTAAAATGGTAAGTACATCACACAACAAGGCCGTTCTCTAATGGT
Organism: Oryctolagus cuniculus; assembly: GCF_964237555.1. Classification (NCBI taxonomy): domain Eukaryota; kingdom Metazoa; phylum Chordata; class Mammalia; order Lagomorpha; family Leporidae; genus Oryctolagus; species Oryctolagus cuniculus. The sequence continues at coordinate 41,141,241 of NC_091451.1, read as the reverse complement.
GAGACACTTTGGCCACAGCACAAACAAGGAAAAACCAAGGAACACGTAAAACCCAAAGGGGCAACCTGGGAATAAAAGAACATATAAATCACTAACTCAGTGCCCCATCAAAACCCTCCTGCCAGATACCAGCATTCCAAATTAAAGTCACTCAGGAACGTGGTAACTTGCTGCTGGACTCAAGACACACGTCAACACTCACTTTCCTGCAAGCCCTCCACACGCTCTGTTCTCACACAGGAAGCACCAGCAGTCTGTCACTCACTTCACTGATACTGCTCAGCGACCTAAAATCAGGAGCTGTGGCGATTATAATCACAATAAGCCAAAAGGATAACTTAGAAACAAAATTCACCTTCGTCACTGTCTTCGCTTTCAAATCTCCGTTCTCCACAACACTGAGGTCCAGTTTGCCATCATCCTTACTTCCTATAGCTTTTAGTCCTTGCAGAAGAATATCTCGTAAATTTTGATAAAGAGGTTTTTCAGTATAGCCCAGTAATTTCACTGTTTCCAAGTATTTAGCAATTTCACCTAAAAGAATAAATCATTTTATTATAAATTTTAATCACAAATCCAAAATATTTATTTTCTTCTCCTAAGAAAATTATTCACAGATATAATCAGATTAGAATGGAAATGTACATCTTGTTGAGACATAATTTTTTTAAATCATTTCAATGAAAAATATGCTTTTGAATTCAGGAATTATCAAAGTCAAAAAAATTATTTTGAGATAACATGTAAAAACATTTTTGTAATTCTGAGCAACAATGAGAAATACATAATTAAAATTTAAATATGCATTAAAAATAATCATTTAAAACCATAAAAAATAAAAAGGGCCTAGAATAATTATGAAAGTAAATCCTTTTTTTTTTTTTTTTTGCTATAGAAGCCACTAGTTGTATGGCACATGGCTAGATTCTTTGTGTAAATGAGAAATAAAACACACCCAAAACAGGTTAACAAAGAAAAAAGAAAGCAAGACAAACAAGGTCTTCCCATGAAGAAAAACCGGCTTCTGAATGCTAACAGGTTTATTGCACACTGAGACAGAACCACACCATAAAAAGCCTGGTAGCCAAAGTCAACACCTGTCAACATCAACAAATCCCCTTCCACTTCCTCAGCCCTAGACTTGGACCCACTGCCTCGTACACAGGTCCTGGAGGTGTGAGTGCCATCCGCTCCAATCCCAACAAAGCCTAACCCTCTAGCTCCTCAACCTAAAATCTTAAGAGCAGTCATCCTTAAATCTTTGCTTCCCACACATCAAAAGATTTGGTCAGTCCTACATATACACAGTCACTAATTCAAATACTATGAATCAGGCACTGTTCTGGATTCTTAGAACTTATCAGGAAAAACAGAGACAAAAACCCCAAACGTCCACTTTCCTCCTCTGATGGAGACCCACAAGAACCATAACATGAACACCGCCATGTCTGGCTGAACACTGAGACCGTTCCCAGGGAGGAGGAGACGTGACAAAGACACCACTCTACCACTGCAATTCAGTGTGACAGAGCAGGCCGGGTGATTTCAACCAGTGTAAGATGGTAAGAAAAGAAACAGAAGGCAGAAAGAATGGAACAGGAAATGTAAAACAGTCTTCAGTCACAAACAACACAATCATACACATAGAAAATCCCACACAATCTACAAAACTACTAGAACCAACAACAGGCACATCTAGCAAGGTTACAGGATGCAAAATAAATAAATAGAAACCTAACTTATTTCTATACACCAGCAAAAAGCAATTTGGAAAATGAAACTGTTAAAAGCTACCACCAAAAAGCTTCAAATATCTAACAACAAATGCAATAAAATATGGGTGAGATTTTTTCAGATTATAAACAGTTAAGAGAAATTTCAAGACCAAATTTAATGCCATTCTATTGTACTAAAAAATTCAACAGTATATAAAGATGTCAGGGCTCCCCCAAATTAGTCTGCAGAGCTAATTCAGTCCCAAAGTTCCAGCAAACTGAGGGGCGCGTGTGTATGCGTTTATGTGTATGTGTGCGTGCGTGTGTGTGCGTATGTGCACGCGAGTGTGCGTGTTGGTATATGTGATTCGAAAGGTGAGTCTAAGCAGAAATGCAAACAACCCAGAAGAGCAAAACAGCACAGTCAAGTTAAAGAAAAACAGTGATAGAGGACAAACCACCAGGTGTCACGACATAAGATAAAGCTATAAGACAGTATAGCTCAACAGACCAAAAGAAAAGTGCATGCATTTGGCATAGTGGTTAAGATGCCACTCCCGGGCTGGTGATGTGCTGTAGAAGGTTAAGCCCCTGCCTGTAGCATCAGCATCCGATATGGGCACCGGTTCAAGTCCCGGCTGCTCCACTTTCGGTCCAGCTCCCTGCTAATGCACCTGGGAAAAGCAGCAGAAGACAGCCCAAGGGCATGGCCCCCGCACCCACCTGGGCAACCCAGAAAGAGCTCCTGGCTTCAGCCTGGCCCAGCCCTGGCTGTTGCTGCCATCTGGGGAGTGAACCAGCAGATGGAAGATCTGTCTGTCTCCTTCTCTCTGCATCTCTGCCCTTCAAATAAATAAATCTTCTTAAAAGTCAATAAACCTTAAAAACAAAAAAAGACAGGATTCCCTTCGGGTTGCCTGCATTCCACACTGGAGTGCCTGTGTTAGTCCCAGCTCCACTCCCAAGTCCAGCTCCCTGCGAACACAGACTGGGAGGCAGCACCTGACGGCTCAGTAGCTGGGTGCCTGCCACCTGCACTGAGACCTGGACTAAGCTCTCTGGTTCCTGGCTTCAGCCAGGCTCAGGCCCGTTTGCTGCAGACATTTGGGGAGTGAACCAGCAGATGAGGGCATTAATTAAATATTTTTTAAAACCTGACAAAAAAGAACAGTTTAAAGAGTCCAGAAACAGATCCACAGATCCACACTTGTTTTATGCCAAAGGTGTCACCGGTGGAAAAGAATGGTCTTTTCTTTCAAGAAAAGTTGTGGGGGTCAAATGGATATAAACAGGGAATGAAGAAGAAAATGACCCCTCCTTGGAGCTGGCGTGGTAGAGTGGGCTGATACACTGCAATGCAGGTCTCCCACACTGAAGTGCTAGTTCAAGTCCCGCTGCTCCACTTACTAATGTGCCTGGGAAAGCCTTCTCTCTCTCTCTCTCTCTCTCTCTCTCTCTGCCTCTCCTTCTCTAACTCTGACTTTCAAATAAATAAATAAATCTTTTTTTTTAAAAAAAAAAAAAAAGGGTTTGTTTTTTGTTTTACTTATTTAAAAGAGTCACAGACAGAAAGAGAGGACAGACAGACAGACAGAATCTTCCATCCACTGGTTCACTCCCCAAATGGTCACAACGGCCAGAGCTGGGCCAATCCAAAGCCAGGAGCCAGGAGCTTCTTCAGGGTCTCCCACATGGGTGCAGGGTCTTGGGCCATCTTCCACTGCTTTCCAAGGCACATTAGCAGGTAGCTGGATCGGAAGTGGAGCAGCCAGGTGTCAAACCGGCACCCAATATGAGATGCAGGCGTTGCAGTCAGCAGCTTTACCTGCTATGCTACAATGCCAGCCCCTTGGCAGGGATTTTCAATTAATGTATTCAATGATGTATAACCAATGTCTAGAATAGCTGTTGGCGCACAATAAAGTCTCAATAAATACTAGGTGAATAAATGAATTAAATTTGCTTTATTTCCTGAAAACAATGAACAATGATTGAACAGGACTCAACTATTCAACAACTCACCTTTGGGAAGGGATGTGCTTTTCTCATGAAGCAGCCTCAATACAGTGATTAAACACCCAGAACTGAGATATATATAGACAGACAGATACAGACATAGACACAGACATAGATATCATGCCTTTTTTCTCCCACAAAAACCAAAATCTCTATGAACGTTTAAGAAATTTTCCTACCTGGCTTGTTTTTCTCAGGAAAACATTTATCCATCAAACCTGCAATATCTTCTCTGTACCTGTTACAGAATGAATCATGGTTTGAAGCTTCATGTCACGCACAGGACATTATTAACATCTAATAACAATGACGGGCACATAAGCAGCATCGTGTCACATCCTACACATGCTGACAGACTCTCCTAAGATAAACGGACAGGCACCAGCACTTGGTGTACTGGGTTAAGCCAGCATCCCTACAGGAGCACAAGTTCCAGGCCTAGGTGCCCAGACGCAGACCCAGCTTCCTGCTCATGTACCTGGGAAGGCAGGGAAGACGGTCCAAGTACTTGGGCCCTTCCACCCATGTGGGAAACCAGGATGGTCCCAGCTTTCTGGCTTCAACCTGACCATTGCCGGGAAGTACATCAACAGATGGAAGATCTCCTTCTCTTTCATTCCCTCTTTCAAGTACATAAATCTTTTTAAAAAATAACATAAATTGAACAAAAAACCAACGAACTTTATTGTTTTACAAGTACTTTCTTATTTCTACAATAAGATCAGGTGAAACTATAATTCTTGACAGAAATTCTGACTAAAACACTTTCTTTATCCTGATTTTGTCCAGAACAATTTATTTTAGGTTCTCCTTTACCTAATTTTGGAATCTCTAACATAGTTAGGGTCTTTCAAATTATCCTCCCAAGGAAGATGGCCACTGAGCCACTGGACCATGCAGTAACCAAGGATTTCCAAATCACCACGTCTCGATGGGGCTGCAAAGACAAAAGATAAAGTATATTGAAATACCTCCCACGGTGCAAGTTCAAGTATCCACAAAGCGACAAAATAAAACAGTCCAATTCCAAGTCTAGTTTTCATCATAAAATTTTCAGAATCATTTTTTTAACAGAATCAATTTCTTATTTGACAGATAGAGTTAGACAGTGAGAGAGAGAGACAGAGAAAAAGGTCTTCCTTCCATTGGTTCACCCCCTAAATGGCCGTTACGGCCAGAGCTACGCCAGTCTGAAGCCAGGAGCCAGGTGCTTCTCCTGGTCTCCCATGGGGTGCAGGGCCCAAGCACTTGGGCCATCCTCCACTGCCCTCCCGGGCCACAGCAGAGAGCTGGACTGGAAGAGGGGCAACCGGGACAGAATTAGGCACCCCACATGGGATGCCAGCGCTGCAGGCGGAGGATTAACAGAATGAGCCACAGTGCCAGCCCCCAAAACATTCTAATTAAGCAAAATAAAGCCACAAAGAAGCCCTCCTTGCAGCTGAGTGAATCACCTCACTGCCAGAACCTTCTTGGTTGTCTGAGGGAGGGAGGAGGGAGGAGGGAGGAAACACAAGATGGCTGGCGACACACTGCAGGGCCTGTGCCATCTGTCCTCTGACCTACTGCTGCCTCTCAACTCTTATTTACTAACTTATCCATTTATTTGGCCCTAATTAAGACCTGGGCAGAGCCTGGTCAAAAACATTAGCAATTTATTTCTCATTCAGGTACCTCCTGACATACCCACGCCATTGTGTGCATCGATACTGGTGAATTCAAGGGTGCCGTCGTGACACCTCTTGGGGTCTTCTTTGTATTCTTTATGAACTCCTTCTGGGCAGTATCGATAAGCAAGGCCATAGTCCACCAAGTACACCTATAAATTTCCAAGTACCAAGACAAATTAAAGCCAAAATCATTAAAGCACAGAAATAAAATACTGTCGTGGGGGTGGAGTAACTGACAGGACTATACCAAAACACTCTAAAAAGTCAAATCCAAAATGCAAACAGCAGCAAATATTGAATTCTGAGGGACTTTTTTAAAAATAAAAATGTTAACTAACCATGTAGCTACAGTTCAGATAATACCACATGACTTTATGTACTTCGTCGACAACTATGTGCTACACTTGTAATTACTCATCTGCTCAACTGGAGCAAGGAGTGTAACTCTTACGCTTTTTCTTACAAAAATGTTCAAAACAAAATTGAACAGTCACACTGATTCAACACAACTGCCACTTTCTGCATAAAAGAGCACAGCACCCCACACAGGGCCAGCGATGCCCCTGACGGAGGGCACGTCAGTCGCAGTCTCGTCCTGTTGCTTCACTTAAAAATAATCAAATACTAATTTACTCCATAAAACATTTCACAGTAAAATCACGATCTGAAGAACTTTTAGATGAGACCCTTACCTACATTTAAATACTATATATTAATAAGTCAAGTCTTCATAATTAAAACTGAATTTAATATCATATCCACACACATTTCCGGGCAATTACAACTGGTCTTATTAGCACACAAAGCTAATAAATTTGGCTTTCTTTTATTCCATCGCCACATATTACATCTTTAATTCTGGTAACTGTGACACAGGAATGCATGTGTGCACAAAGAGAAACTGAAAGTAAAAATATGGAGATGGATCCGGCACACACATAAAATGTTAGAAGAACAATCCCATCCAAAGCGCATGCCTAAAGGGTGACCAAGCTGAAAAATCTTTCGATAAAATAAAAAATGTAGCCTGTTGTAGTCAACCGCAAACTGATATATATATAAGTGATACAAGTATTTCTGCTTATTACATTGTACAAATCCAGTCTACTTCAATTAACAATGTCCTCCTTGTTCAGGTTCTCAGCTAACAGAGAAACAGCTAGAACAAGAGGGCTAAAAAGAACTGGATAACTGCCTCCGGCGGTTCCCCATCAGCACACAAGCACAGCATCTTCCTTTTGTTCCATCTGCCGGGACTGACTTTGGGAGAGGAGAAGCAAACCCATGAGATGGTCCGAAAACAACGAGAGTCAAAGGAAAAACCAGACATAAAGACAGGTTTGAGAAAGAAGGATGAAATAGAGAACGCTGAAAAATAATTACATAAAGTGCCCAACACATTTAAAATGTGTAAATCTCCCTTTTATACACGAGATCAAGAGAAAAGGCAGACTTCCCGTGAATTCGCAGGCCCAACTGCGAGTGTCAGCTAAAGCCTCCTTTACCAGGCTCACAGGACAGCTGCACGGAATCACAGGTCCCTCTACTCCAGCTAACGGACCCAGACACAGGCAGGGTACTACTAGCATCTTTTCTTTCCTTAGAAAGTAAATTACAAAGAAAATGTAATAAACTTTAAAAAATGCACGCTGGAATTCTAAACACCAAGCGTATACAAATTTAGACAGCTAAGGTATTTCTGTAAACCAATTGATTTGAACAATCAACATGTTAAAGACCAAATTTTCCAAGTAACAGAACACTTACATTTGATGGATTTCTTGAACAAAGGAAATAAAAAAAGTGACAAAGCAGACAGGCAAACATAATTCATTGGTGTACTATATAATTTTAAGCTTCCACTCCCAAATAGCTATTTGAAATTCATTTTGTATCACAAGTACTTCTTCTGAATATTATTTAGGGCAAAATAGCCAACTTGATAAAGTGCCAACAAACTGCATCGAAACGGAGAATGTTAACTAGATAAAAGTGTCAAGAAGAAATATTATTATCACCATATCTACTTCAAAAAGTAAAACTTCTGCGTGGGTTCAAAAGTTCAAAGCGACCATACTTGTTTCCAAACAACACATTTTAAATAGTAGAAATTAAAGATACACAACTACCTGGTCAGGATTCTTGTAGCTCAGGAGGAGATTCGAGGCCTTGATATCTCCATGTACATACTCATGCTCGTGAATATATTCCAGAATATCCAGCTAGGAAAGCATCACACAGGAGAAATTAATGTAATACCTAACGCCAACCAGCAGAGGACCGAGCTCCAACATGCTAGCCTTTATTAAAAAGAATTCTTTGAAAACAAAAATGTAGCTCACATACAATTCTTAAGCTTAGCTGCAAGACAGTTTTCCGAGAAAACCTTCTGGCATTTGCTTCGTATATTTTCTGAAGGTCACTCCCAAAGCGATCCATTATCATAAACCTGTAACTGAAGACAAACAAGAAAAGTCAATGAACAAAATATAACTCAGGAAAATCTACTTTGCAATGACTAATACCCTTTCAGAGTAATTTGTTCCAAGGCAAAGTTTAGTAAGACAGTATTCTAAAGAAATAACCCAAGAGAAATATAAACGTTTGGAACAATTTCCCCCACTAGAAAGCTCAAGCCCAGCCTACTGCTCTGTCCTCTGTCCCCAGAGGGTCTCCGCTCTCTGCTGGTCACTGCACACAAGACCTGAAGATACCGCTCACAGAAAGAACCCAGCAGATCCATCCACAGGAAAGATAAAGCACTCTGAATAAGAATGAAGGCACCGATTTTTCTCATTAAGTTCATTTATTTTTCTGGATATTAGCTTCCTTCCTGTGATGATTTTTCTCTAATTTTTAAAGTACATTCCAGCAGTATCAACATTCTGTTAAAATAAAGACTGCCAAGGGACGCTGCTGACAACAGCTAAATTCAATCAAAATCACTTAAATGGTAAGAAGGCATAGTATGTTTGACATTCAGTGGGTGAGACTGGAGGGAGAACAAACATGCAGGAAAAAAATGAAGACTTTTGGTTCTGCCAAAAACCAGCTACATCACCTTGGTTAAGTCCCACTAACCCCTGAGCCTCCTGTCCATGGGAGTAAAACGACAGTGAAGACCCACCGTTTCCAAAGTCTTTTCGGTGACTGGGTGCTACAGTTCACAAAGTACTGAAAACATCACTGATGAGCAGTGACCCTGTCCACTGAAAACATCACTGATGAGCAGTGACCCTGTCCACTGAAAACATCACTGATGAGCAGTGACCCTGTCCAGGTTTTGCTCTGAGGACTTCCTTTGTCTTCAACAGTTTTCCAGGTTCCAACTTGTCTGGCTAAATCATTCAATAAACCAACAAAAAACAAGAACACACCCAAAATGTATCAAGGTGCCTCTGGTGGGGAGGAGAGGAAGACGTCCTCACCACTACGGACAGCGCTTACGGAACGCCTGGCCCGAGCAGTACCCTGAGCAACGTGACAGAGGAACGTCCAGCACAGGAAAGTAAGTAATGTGTCCTCGAGTATGCAATGAAGCCAAACTTTGGACCACTGAACCACCAATACTTAAGTAAACATCAGTTGGAAAACAAAATTCCCGCTTGTATGCCTTTATAATAAAAATATAGTATGACAAGTGGAATAGAGAAGGAGAGCTGATTAACACTGAGAGCTAACAAGCCAGTGAATGGGCGTTCAGTCTCGCAGTCAAGGCGCCATGTCCCACACTGCAGTATCCGGGTACAACTCCCAGCTCTGGCTCCTGACTCCAGCTTCCTACTAACCCAGACCCTGGGAAGCAGCAGTGGTGGCTCAGTTAATCAGCTTCCTGCCCACCCTTGGGTGAGATCTGCACTGCATCCCTGGCTCCCAGCTTTAGCCCCAGCCCAGCCCTGGCCATTGTGGGAATTTGGGGAGAAAACCAGCAAATGGGAGCCATTTCTCTGCTGTGCGTGTGTGTGTGTGTGTGTGTGTGTGTGTGGGTGGGTCTCCATCTCCCAAGTAAATAAATGACGACATGCCAAATAAAAAAACTCAGGATTCTACCCCATAAAAATGTACAATTATTATATGTAATTACAAATAAAAAATTTTTAAATTCAGAATTTTATCTGATTTTGAACTAGAGGAGATTTGGAGATCATCTTGTCTACACATCTTTTAATAAATAAAATAATGTTTATGGAGGCAAAATGATTTGTCCAAAGTCAGACAATTAATCAGTGGTAAAATGTGTTAATTCATGTAACATTTCCCAATACCTCTAAGATAATAAAGAGAGAACAATAATTTTGATTTCCTGATTTCCTTTGATATCAGGTTTTGAAAGTTTGAGAGATGACATCAGAACCTATGTTGGCCGGCGCCATGGCTCACTAGGCTAATCCTCCGCCTTGTGGCGCCCGCACATTGGGTTCTAGTCCCGGTTGGGGCGCCGGATTCTGTCCCGGTTGCCCCTCTTCCAGGCCAGCTCTCTGCTGTGGCCAGGGAGTGCAGTGGAGGATGGCCCAAGTGCTTGGGCCCTGCACCCCATGGGAGACCAAGAGAAGCACCTGGCTCCTGCCATCAGATCAGCGCGGTACGCCGGCCACAGCAGCCATTGGAAGGTGAACCAACGGCAAAAGGAAGACCTTTCTCTGTCTCTCTCTCTCACTGTCCACTCTGCCTGTCAAAAAAAAAAAAAAAAAAAAAAAAGAACCTATGTTCTTGTTTTCTTCTACATATAAATGACATCTGCAATTTTAATAATAGAGGTAACAAAAATACAACCTCTGCTGACAGCCTGAACGAAGACTAAAACGCAACTGCTTAATCTGATATGGAATCTAATAACACACCACATTAAGTAGACCTTTGCTTTCGTTCGCATAGCACCCACCACTACTCTAAACAACCCCTTAATCTCATATTTCTAAATTATAAACATCAACTGAAGCAGGATCCATGAATTGCATGGAAGCTGTCACCACATGCTAGTCAAAGACGGCTCCACCGCTGAGCAGCCAAACTGAAGTCATCTCTGAACAACCGCTAAAGCAAGACCCGTGAAGTACACATCTTCTGGGGACTTGGATAAAATGACACAAGAAACGGGAAAATATTAAATGAGAATAAAATAATCTGATGATGATAGCTAACATTTTTACTATCTTAACACTGTGTGTATTAATTTAAATGAGTCAGAGACAAGTGAAGATTTCTGATGGGGAGGAAGACAGAAGAGTGATCTTACTTTCTGTTTCTCTACTCTTTATAAAGACTTATAGCCGGCGCCGGCACCCCGGGTTCTAGTCCCGGTTGGGGTGCCGGATTCTGTCCCGGTTGCCCCTCTTCCAGGCCAGCTCTCTGCTGTGGCCCAGGAGTGCAGTGGAGGATGGCCCAAGTGCTTGGGCCCTGCACCCCATGGGAGACCAGGAGAAGCACCTGGCTCCTGCCATCGGATCAGCACGGTGCACCGGCCGCAGCGGCCATTGGAAGGTGAACCAACGGCAAAAGGAAGACCTTTCTCTCTGTCTCTCTCTCACTGTCCACTCTGCCTGTCAAAAAAAAAAAAAAAAAAAGACTTATGAATACTTTTAAGAGCTTCCACTGAAAAAGTAAATCGATGCCTTACACATTGTTTCTGAAGAAGATTTTTTTTTTTTAAAGATTTATTTGAAAAGCAGAGTAACAGACCGGCAGAAGCAGAGAGAAATCTTCCATCCACTGGTTCACGCCCTAAATGGCCACAATGGCCAGAGCTGAGCCAGTCCCAAGCCAGGAGCCTCTTCAGGGTCTCCCTTACTGGTGTGGGCCCAAGCACTTGAGCTATCTTCTACTACTTTCCCAGGCCACAGCAGAAAGCTAGATGGAAAGTGGAGCAGCCAGGACTCGAACCAGCGCCCATATGGGATGCCAACGCCATAGGCAGAGCCTAGCCCACTACGCCACAGCACCGGCCCCAGAAGACATTTCTAACAACCTCATTTTATAAAAGAAATGAGCTGAGTGGTAAGGTCACCACTAGTAACAATGAGGTAAGACGTGGACTGAGTATGTCTGGTTCTAGCCAGGGAGGTTAACTTTGAAAGCATCCTCATCAGGCACCTTAAAGTCAGCCATCAACCCACCACCACCAGGCCCCTCCCCCACACAAGCCCTGTTTAGACAAGATCTGAGTTTTATCATAAAGCAAGTAGTAAGAACGTACATGATGGGGCTGGCACTGCAGCGCATGCAGCCTTGCAATGCTGGCATCCCATTATCCCTCTGCTGGTTTGAGCCCAGACTGCTCCGCTTCCCATCCAAGCTCCCTACTAAAACAGCTGGGAAGGCAGAGGAAGATGGCCCAAGTGCTTGAGCCCCTGCCACCCGGGAGGGAGACCAGGATGGAGTTCCTGACTCCTGGCTTCAGACTGGCCCAGCCCTGGTAATTGCAGCCATTTGGGGAGTGAACTAGTGGATGGAAGATCTCCCTCTCCCTCTCTCCCTCTCCCTGTTACTCTAACCTTCAAATAAATAAACATATGTTTTTTTAAAGAAAAGAATGTACATGTAAAATGTGCTGGCACAGTGTAGGCAGCTTTAAGAAAAGCCACTATTCTCAAGCAAAATACCACTGTTCCCAAATAGAAATAAACAAAACCACTCATAACCACGAAGGGAACTGAGGCAGAATGAAATAACTTACCCAAAGTCACAAACCTTGTAATGGGCAAAGCACAGATTTGAAACTAGGTTGTCTGTTTTAAATTCTTACCCTTGACTAATCTTCAGTCTATAGAATTTCACCAGGAAACTCTCATTAAAACTTTGGAAACGTCTTCCAACAAAATCTTATGTAACAAAACATTACATGTGATTTCAGGGACCCCTCCACGCCCTAAGAGAAGTACAAATCCCAAGTAAGCATCACTGCCTACCCGATCACCCACTCTGTTCTAACAGAGAATTGACCTGGTTCAGGCACCCATCCTCCTCCAGGTCCACGCTGCACCAAGTCCATCTCTGGGATGACTGCGCCTTGCCAACGACTGCTTCAAGAAACAGAACTTGGGGCTGGCGCCGCGGCACAGCAGGCTGAGCCTTCACCTGGGAAGCTGCCATCCAACGTCTGTGCTGATTTAAGTCCTAGTTGCTCCACCTCCAATCCAGCTCCCTGCTAACGCACCCGGGAAAGCAGCAGCAGATGACCCAAGTGCCTGGGCCCCTACGCCCATGGGAGACCTGGATGAAGCTCCTGGCTCTTGGTTTCAGCCCTACGCCCATGGGAGACCTGGATGAAGCTCCTGGCTCTTGGTTTCAGCCTGGCCCAGCCCCAGCCATTATAGCCATTTGGGGAGTGAACAAGCAGATGGAAGATATCTCCCTTTCTCTCTCAATATTTCAAATAAATACTCTTTAAAAAAAATAAAAATAGCTTTGATAAAATTCTAACCATGAAAACATGAGAAGTCTGCCACAGGATCCTTGGGGTTTCCTTGCCAGCAAAATGAAGCTCATAAAAGGCGGTCCCATTTTCTGCCTTTGGATACGATGGTCACATGTGATGCCCAGAGGGGGGCAAAAGCACACGAGCAGGTGGCAAGGTGACGACTGAATGACTCTTGAAGGGCTCCTGTTTGCATAAAAGATGTGTGTGTGCGCGTGTGCGTGTGTAAAGGAAGATGAAGATGGGTGTGTGTGTGCGCGCGTGTGTGTGTGAACGCAGGGCCTACTGGGCTCTGCTCCTACTTGTCACCCGGGGTGTGTGTGTGTGTGTGTGTGTGTGTGGGTGTGTGGGTGTGTGTGTGTGAACGCAGGGCCTACTGGGCTCTGCTCCTACTTGTCACTGGGTGTGTGTGTGTGTGTGTGTGTGTGCACGTGCATGTGAATGTGAAAGCAGGGCCTACTGGGCTCTGCTCCTACTTGTCACCAGGTGTGTGTGTGTGTGTGTGTGTGCACGCGCGCATGTGTGTGTGTGAATGCAGGGCCTACTGGGCTCTGCTCCTAGGGAAACTGCTCTCAGAAGTCCTCCAGGCAGGCCCTACGCTAACGGGCTTCACGGTCTGCTGCGAGGGAACGCAGAGGCCACAGAAACGCCTCATTATCTGGGTCGCATATACTGCACGCAGGCCTGGCAAAGGCCTAGCAATATTCTGAGCTTTCAATAGGTAACTCTTGACTAAACCAACTGGACGGAGAATACTCAAGAGAGAAGAAAAACTATTTAATTTTTACCTTTTTCCATTTTTATCATGCAGACCAGACCCCCAATACTTAGGAACACCCAGGTACTTCAGTTTATGGGTACGAATCCATTTCTGAACTACAAATCAAAACAGATGCTGGTGATCTCAGCTGTTATGCACAAATGATACTTGGTTAAACATCACTAAGAGCAGAATATACTTCTACATGCAACAAGATTTCACTTTTATAATGTACAATATAAAAAGTACTTTACAGTGCAAGCATATTTTAACCTTCTAAATTCCGTTATCTTTCCTTCAACACTGTCTTAAAAAATGAAAAAACTACTAAAAGCATTTTCAAAAAATCAAAACCACACAACTGCGGTTGCAGTTAATCTGATTATACTAATGTTACATGCTTCCCCAGGAAAATTTGTTTTTTACCATACTCTGTAAGGGGACCCTCCCCAAAAGTCTTCCACCAGGGAACCCACCATAGAAGAGAAGGACAGTGGCCCCGAGATTCTCAGAGGCAAGCGGGCGGGCAGCAGCCAGGGCAGTCTGCCGTCTACAGGGGTACCTCTGCTCTACCCAGCGGTTATGGCATCCCCTGGGGTGACATTCTCCAGAATTCAGAAAAATCCTCAAGGTTTGAACATCCTTGAGCCATACACATGGATTAGGGTAAATTCTCAATTATATATTTTTTTAGTTATATATCATTTATTAGCTTTATCTATGTATTAATTCAGGTGAAATCTTGTCATAATAAACCCATTAAGAGATCAAAATTCTTTCATACAACTCTTTAAAACAGAATTTATTTATAAAGCAGAAAATAACGAGGGGTCATAAGATGTGACGCTTATTAGCCTTGGCTTAAACAAACAAGACAAAACACACTTGTCATTTTACAACTATAAACGTACACATACTGAAGCTCTTACTTTGCTCTGGTTTAGCAGCTCGTTGGTAGAACTTTAATTCAGTAAAAAGAGGTCCATTGTCACTCGGTTCCTTAAAATATAAGAGTTAATTAGTACTAGCAGTACTGAGTTATTTTCAGTGAACCTCCAAAATAGACTAACAAATCAACTTTTCTTTCCAAACAACATAATTCTGGTACTTAATTTCATAACTGTGTTAAAGATTAAGTCAGACTCCTTAGAAATGTTTTAGACATTCTCAGAATAGTCCATAAGTCTTATATTTCTCTCAAGTTCTATTTCTATAAGTGATAAATTATACAAAAATCAGATATACAGCTCAGTCTTTGCAGAAGTTTAAGAAAAACCTTTAAACTAATTTTCATCTTTATTAAGCTTTCCCTTAAGCAAAGATCAGCAACCATGTTAACTGTATCACCGAGGGGCTACATGGTATTTCTGAGATTTAATAAAATTTCCATACCTGACTTAACCAATTAGTGGCAAAACCTGCTCCTCTCCTGTCTCTCCTGACGGCTCTGTCTCGTTCCTCAGGACCACAGAGGAGGGCGCGCGGGCACATGCGGCCCTTCCACGCACGCTTTCCTGACACACTTCCCATGGTTTCCAAACCACAGCCCGATGACTTACTTCCCACGTGGTAACTCAAAGTCAAGAAGAAACCAGAGCTGCCTAACAACTGCTTCCCACTAACTTTACTTGTCTATTTTCATCTCATATTTTAAGAGATATTAATAAAATGTTTTTATAAACAAGCATACATTCACAACAAGGTACTTGCATAACCAAAAAACAATAGCTTATTAGGAGTTCTGCTTTGTTAAGTAAATACAGAAGGGCAGGGAAGATCTTGAAATTCTGTTGACTTTTTAAACAGTAAATTTTTCTAATTAATATTATTAGTATTTAATGTTTGATATTTTGTGTTGGTTATTATCTTGTTTATTGGGAATCAGAAAAAAATTATAAGCAGTTAAAAACTTCAAATGAAGAAGCTGACATATCTGAACTGATTTTAGAGTTGCTTTTCTTTAAGGAGACTTGGGGAAATTGTTCTGGACAGAAGCGATGTAGCTGGAGTCCAGGGTTCAGCAGCACTCCTGGGGAACGGGCGGCGGGGCTCGGCAGCCCCAGCAAGAGAACGCTGGGAAGTCCCGGCCTTCCGCTACTGAGGAGGCCTCCTGCAAACGCTTGTAAAATATGTTCACTTTTCTCATGCCACACGCTCTCGACTCTCACAGAAGTTAGTTCTTCTTGAAGGTTAGACAAAATTACTTCCATCATCTCAGACTAAATCCAGTCCAACACGTAGGGCCCCCGTGACTGTCCACAGAAGATGGCCAGGGAGGGGCCACGCAGCTGTGAGCAAGCACCAGACAGAACACGGACGGCACACAGCCTGGAAAGCCTGCCTCGCTCACTCCAGGCGAGTGCACAGAAGAGAGTACATGCAGCGTGGCCACACCTCAAGAAGCAGGAACCAACCAGCACACCGAGTCCCAGCAGTGGACTGCTCGCCTCCAGGCCCTCACAACCTGCAGCTCCCCTAGCAGCAGTGGTACCTAGAGAGACACTGCATGCTCCCACCAGGGGCTTCCCGGAACAGGCCCCCTGCAGGACTCACAGGACCCACGTAAGAATGGAAGAAAGGGAAACCGGAGAGGAAAGAATTCTGGTAGTTCTTTTCAAAGACTAACTTTCAGAAGAGCTCATCAATACACTTCAGGTTTGAAAAGGTATGCCTAAGACAAATTCTGCCTTATTCAGCTTCAACCTATGTCATATCAACTTTAATTTTCAAGTTTTCCTTCAGGCAATAATTTATTAAACTTATAATAATGAGAATCAACTATATAAATCAGACTATTATAATGAAAGCCTCACTACAATGAAGGCTCTTTGAGCTCATTTCATACTTCTTCTAATCCAATAAGCTTCCATTATAACAAAATAAAGGAGCTACTTGCTTGGCATTGCACTCTAGTCAGAGCTAGCTATTTCTGTTGAAGAGAAATACCTTAACTCGTAACTAAAATTTTATTAACATATTTCAAATCTAAAATACTTTGCCAACTCTATAATAGCCAAGATTTAGAAAAGAAATTGGGACTGACATTTTAACTAGAATATCACTAAACGTTTCTTTAAGACTTCTAAGTGTCAAAATGAAGATGACAACAGAAAAAATTAAAATGTGATATATTCCAACGGCACCATCTAAAAGCAACTGGCTGCCATTTAAAAATGAAGCTGTACAAAGTTTCTCCTTCCTACTGAAAAAATTGTGATATATGAGTTGAAAATTCAGGTAACTTCTTAAAACAACAGGGAGGAAAATCAAATGTTAGTCTACAGAGTTCTTCCCAGCAAACTCTGAAATACACAGTCGGTAACAGTTCACACGGGAAACAGACCACGAGACACGAACAGTAAGGATACACAACCCCAAACAGCTGACTTCTGCTCCCACTGCTGCTGACACCACTCAAAGGGTGACTCCTCACTGTCTGTTAGCAGACAGCACAGGATAGCTGTTCTCCACGCATTACCCCACCAATCGTCAATTTACTGTTTCTTTCTGTTCATTTACTTTCCTGTAATAAAACACAGGAGGTGTCTCTCCGTCATCCAGAGGCAGAGTGTGAGTGTACCATCCCTGGTGGACCAGCACCACAATTCCACGGCGGCTACGGGAGTCAAGAACTATGGCCCCAGACCAAACCAGAGACCACTGTTTGGCAGGAAGGGGAACATTGTTAGTGTGTGCCCAAATATCTATGCTGAATAGGGATGTCTTAACATCACCTGAGTGCCAAATACAAGAAATCTGTGGTTAACTATCTGGAGCTCTTTCACAGATACCTATGGCACCAGCAACAGCCAGACTTTTCGACAAGTCTTGCACACTGAGGCGGAAATCCAGACAGGTACCTACACACCCGGCCTGAAGAGAAGAGCCACAAAATGAGGACACGGATGTGAACGCCACATTTAACATAATGAAGGAGCTGCGTGTGCCAGCTCAGTGCTTCTCAGCCCCAAGGCACAGGCGCATCACCTGGGAGCTCTCCTGAAAACACCAGCACCCAGCACCCAGCCCTAGCCTCAGACACTGACAGCACTGCACAACCACTGATGCATTATCACATTAGTAAGTCTAACTGCACTTAAAAACCAATTTGCCTGTATCTATTATTATTTGAAAGTTTTTCTCCATTATTTGCAAGTATTTTTCTCTAAAGATTATAAAATAGATACTCGTTCCAGAGAATCTGGAAACATTGGTGTATTTTCTTCACTGACAGCCCTTCTAGAAAACTATCGCCATGCTGTATAGTTTTGTCTCCTCTGTTTGTTAGTCATTAATTATGGGATATCCCCAAATAACAGGACGTGCTCTTGGAAAACATGACCTTCAAGGGCCCCTAATGTTTTGAACGACACATGAACGAGCCTACACTCAACAGCGCAGGCAACAGGATAGTGAAAGGCATCAAGAAGTTGTGTGTAATAAATAACAGAAAGGTTTTAAAACATGGTGGAAAATTATGGTTAAAAAATATTCAAGGGGCCGGCACTGTGGCACAGCACATAAAGCTGCCGCCTACAGTGCCCACATCCCATATGGGCACTGGTTCAAGTCCCGGCTGCTCCACTTACGATCTAGCTAGGGCCTGGAAAAGCAGAAGATGGCCCAAGTCCTTGGGTCCCCACACCCGCTTGGGAGACCCCGAAGAAGCTCCTGGCTCCTGGCGTTGGATCGGCGCAGCTCCGGCCGTTGCGGCCATCTGGGGAGTGAACCATCGGATGCGAGACCTCTCTCTCTCTCTTTCTCTGCCCCTCCTTCTCTGTGTAATTCTTTCAAATAAATAAACCAATCTTTTTAAAAAAAGTATTCAAAAGAATAAATAAAATAAGCATTTAAGGAGTGCAAGGAAAACAGTTTTAAATAAGGTCCTTATTATCAAATAACTTAAAATCTAGTTAGGGAGATAAACTAAACACATAAAAAAGTAACTAGTGGTATGAGAAGAATATTAGCATGTGGGATTGTAAAGCACATGTTAACCAATGTGTGCTACAGGAGTTTGAAGGACTCCAGGAAGGAGATATCAGGGAGGAAGAAGTAAATACAGCTACCAAACTCCCCCTTCAAGGGGAGAGAGAAAGTGAATAATATTGTTTTGTTTGTGGCATTCTTCCAGGATCACAAACTACAATGCTGAAAAAATTATTGAAATATCAAATGCAAAAGATATTTATCACTGTCCTGATAACAAAGAGGAAGAGTAATAAAGGAAAATGAACAGAACTAAATTAGGAGACAGGAGACACAGAGGACTGAGGTAGGCTGGGAACAAATGGTCCATAACTCAGAAATGAAATTCACTACCTCACACATCTGGGAAATACCCGTGCCTACCCATTTTTTCCTGTTGAATGTCCACGTAAAAAAGGCAGTAAAAGTGAAGTTACACTGTATTAAAGCTGAAATAGTTCTAATTATAATGAAGAATACCAGCAAACAGGTCAGCTTAAAGATGCGATTATACACCAGTTCCAGCTGTAAGACACAGCACTGGCACACTTTCCTTCCAAGATATGGAACAGCTATGCAAATTAACCAAGTGCCAAGGGGTCACAGGGAACCTCAATATTCTAAGAAGTCTTAGGGAGGCTCTTTCCTCTCCGAACAGAAATCTTTTGAAGATCTAAAGAAACTAATCTTACCCAGAGATTTCCATCTGTCCTACCAAAGACAAATGCAGAGGCAAGCATCTGGCCTAGCAGTTAAGATGCTCAAACCCCATACGGGAGTACCTGGGTTCAACACCCAGCTCCAGCTCCTGACTCTGGCTTCTTCCTACAGCAAACCACAGGAGGCTCAAGTAAGCGGGTCCTACCACCCCTGTGAGAGATCTGAAGTATCAGTCCGCAGCCTCAGCCCAGCCCCAGCTACTGCAGGCAGCCGGAGGGGCACTCGTTCTCACATTTGCTCACCCCTCCCTCTCCACCTCTCAACTGAATATATATGTCAGCAAATCGGGGCCGGCATTTCACCTAGCACCCACATCCCACATCCGAGTACCTGGATTTGATCACAGACCCTAAGGGACAGGGGTGACGGCTCCAGTGACTGGGTTCCCGCCACCCAGACGGAGAGCTCTGGCCACTGTGCATTTGGGAGTGAACCCGAGATTGGAGTTTTCTCAAGTAAACAAAAAAATTTTTTTAATTTCTTAGCAAATCAATTCCAGCATTATATAAAACAACAGAATATACCATGACTAAGTGGGATGTATGTTAAGATTACCAAGTTAACTGAACACTCAAATAGCAATCAATGTAATGACATATTAATATGTCAGAATAAAGGAGAAAAATTTTATGATCCATCTCAAAAGATGCAGAAAAAACAATCTGAAATCAACAGGCAAACTACAAACTGGGAGAAAATATTTACAACACAGATACCTGAAAAAGAATCTGTACCCAAATAACTCTTTTACTCATCAATTATGAGAAGTAAAACAAACTAGTTATTTAAAAGGGGAAAAAAAAAGGAAGAGAGGGGCAAAAGACCTAGCAGACCTGCCACATGGGTAAAACCTACATGAACAACCAGGAAACAAAGAAAACGTGCTCAAACGCACCAGTCATCAAGCAACGCACATGGAAACCGTGGGGCCACCGCCTGCCTGATGGCAGCGGAGGCCACAGAGGCCGCGGAGCACCAGCGTTCTCACGCGATGCTGGCGGAGGTGTAGAATGGCAACCACTGTGGGATCTGTCTTAAACATGCACCGTCCCTATAAACCACAATTCAGCTTCTGGGTATTTAGACAAGAGAAATGATATTTATATCCATAAAAATACTTGTACACGAATGTTTATAGATGCCTTAGTCACAACAGCCCAAAACTGGAAGCAACTCACATGTTATCAACAAAGCAATAAAACTGAACAAATGACTGATAAACATACAACACAGATGAATCTTCGAAACACTATGCTGAACATAAAGTCAGAGAAAAAGGAGCACATCTGTATGATACCACTTATTTAACATTCTAGAACAGAAGTAACTAATCCACAGCAAAAAATAAAAGATAAAAATTCAAACAAGCAGTGCCTGCAGGAGTGTAGGGAAGTAAGGCCTGAAGGGAAACAGAAGGTGATGGAAATGGTGTGTATTTTAGTATTTATACCTCACACAGGGATATGCACTGATCTAAAGTCTTCAAACTGTTCATTTAATATCTGAGTCCATCCTTGTAAAAAGTATGCCTCACTAAAAGAAGTTTAAAAAATTCAGGTCCAAAAAAAATTTTTCCTCAGAGGTCAAATATGTTTCTTTTTGAAAAGAGTAAAACAAAAGAAACAATTTTGGGCAAATTCTAGTTTATGAGTTATGTAGCCTTCAGTAAAAAACAAGGGGGGGGGTGGCAGCTAATTGTCCAAATAACAGCTCTTATAAGCTCATCTATTAAACAACAACATGCGCTCCACACGCATCAAAGAACTGAGGAGGAGGAATGTTTCAAATGCTGGAGAATAAAAGACCCAAAATCGACGAACAAAAAGCTAAAATGTCTTTTAGTTTGCCAGTACATGAACTGAGCTCACTATCAAAGTATGCTGCATAATCACAACATCAGTAGAGCAAAGAAGGCACAATAATAAAAACGGAAAATTTAATTTTCTAAATTGGGAAGGGATACAAAGAAAATTAAAAATAAGCAAAATGAAAAATCTGACTAAGTGAAAATCCAGAAGCAAACACAAAACAAAATACAATAAAATTACATTGTTGGTCTGGTCTTGTAGGACAGAAATATAAAAGGCATCGCATCTGCTGTAAATAGCTAAAAATATAAAGGAGCTAAATATTCCACATCTGTACACCTCTATACTCTCATTCACTTATCCTCAAATGCCAGTGCCATTCTAATTCTAAAGAAGAAGGATTTTATTAACTCAAGTTATTTAAAACTTCTATAGCTATTTGTGTGTCTCATTAAATATTTATGACATTATTAAAAATGTAATGCCTACGGTTTAATTAATTCTAGGTATCAAAAACGATGTTTTACAAAATAAATATGAAATACCAGCATAACTTGAGAAAAGAAAATGATTAGCTAAAATATTTTCTTACCACTTTCACAACGCAAGGTGCATCACTGCCAACGGACTTTGAAGAATTTGTATCAGCTGTTTAAAAAAAGTGAAATTATTATCAGAAAAAGTAGCACTAATAAAAACACTATGTTGCTATTAAGAAGTGTACTTCTAGAACGCCTTAACAGAGTTTAGTTCTCAAACGCATGTTTTAGGTACCACAACACACTGCATCACACTTAAGACCTTCCTGTCAAGCTTTAACACAACTGAGATTCAAATACATCTCACAATTTCTAGTGTCTTCAATGTGACCATCAAGTAAGCACAACAAATTCTGAGTTTAAAAAGTTAAAGATTTCTTTAATCCAAAAGTACTCAGTCTTTGATATGCTAATACATATTATGGTTTCTCCAGAGGATGATAATTTCTTAAATTTAACAAACTACACAATCCTTTTAAGAAGGAACATCTAGAGGGTAGAAAAAAGACAGCAGTCAAGGAGGTGATAAGTGTTAGGAAACTGGCGCAGTTGTAGCCAGGTGGCCGCATGGCCCACTACCTGAGCCAGCCTCCACCCCCATCCTACTGGGATTCCTGCTCCTGCTTCCCTGCCCGCCCTCCGGCCTGTTCCTGCACACGTGCTCTCTTGGCTCTTCCCTCCTGCGCTCTCTTGGTTCTCTCTCTAGCCTCCTCCTCTCGTCTCTTGGCTCTCTCTCTCTCGGCTCCTCTCTGCTCTCTCCTCTCCTTGCTAGCTCCTCTCCTCTCTGCTTCTCTCTTATACTCTCTTTTTCTCTCTTTCCCTTCGCCGCCCCTTCACCCCGGTCTGTGGGGTGTTCCCCAATAAAACCCTTCCCTTACTCCGGCGTTCGGTGTGTTTTGCGACGGCTAACATTAATATATAACAATAAGTGTTCAGAATGAGGACATACATTCAAAGAAAAGTCAACAGGATTTGCTGATGGGTTGGATGCAGAAGGTAAAATCTAACAATGATGGGGCCAGCGTTGTGGCATAGCAGGTAAAGCCACCACCTGCAACGCTGGCGTCCCATATGGGCACCAGCTCCTGTCCCAGCTGCCCCACTTCCGGTCCAGCTCCCCATTAATCACCTGGAGAAAGCAACGGAAGATGGCCCGGGGTTGATGCTACAGCACAGCGGATTAAAGCCCTGGCCTGCAGCACTCCACTTCTCCACTTCCAACCCCACTCTCTTACAGCCTGGGAAACGAGCGGAGGATGGCCCAAGCCTTTGGGCCCCTGCACCCAAGTGGGAGACCTGGAAGAAGCTCCTGGCTCCTGGCTTTGAACTGGCTTGGCTACAGCCGTTGTAGCCATTTGGAGAGAAACCAGCGGATGGAAGACCCCCCCCCCCCCTTGTCTCTCTCTACCTCTCTCTGTAACTCTTTCAAATACATAAAATAAATGCTTATAAACAAACAAAAAAAAGAGTATGGCCCAAGTGTTTGGGACCCTGCCACCCACATGGGAGACCCAGATGAAGCTCCTGGCTCCCGGCTCCTGGCGTTGTCTGGTCCTGTCCTGGCTGTTGCAGCCATCTAGGAAGTGAAGCAGCAGACGAAAAACCTCTTTCTCGGTCTCTCCCTCTCTATATATAACTTTAACTTTCAATATAAATAAATAAATCTTAAATTTAAAAAAAGTCTAGGGATGCCTCCAGGATTTAGGCCTGAGCGGGTTACTAATGTAGAGAGAACTGCAGGATTAGCTCCTGATCTGAAGTTTGAGATGTTTATTAAACACCCAAGTTCAGACGTTAAGAGGCAACATTAGTTAGACAAGTCTTGAGCTCGGAGAGTGGTATAAGTTAGAGAAATAAATGTGAGTCATCAATACAGAAATGCTACCAATTTAAAGCCATGATACGGGAAGAGATCCCCCAGGGAATGAGAGTCCACAGAGAAAAGAAGCCATCCTAGGACTGAGCCTTAAGGCGTTCTCACATTAGAAGCTGAAGAGATGAAGGGGGACAGGCTGTGGAAACCAAGAAACCACCAATCAGCTGAGAAGCAGCAGTATTGGGGAAGGGCTGCAGCTAAAATGCTTCAGACTAAAGAAGAAACATTAACTCATAAAAACGGCCAATCTGGGCAGATGAAGGGGTCTGAGCTCCTTGCAGACTGCCCCAGGGAAAGTCACTTAGACAGTGAATTAGTAATAAAGCAAGTTCAAAATGAAGATAGTATCCCAATGATACTGCACAATTCAAATGAGGAAAGGAGGGGGAAGAGTCTCAATAATTCATTCAAACAATATGTACTGCAACATAAGCCAGGCGCCAGGAAAACAGCAGGACCGGTCCCATCATCAAGAAGATTTATTCTGGAAGAAAGAGAAGTAATTCTGATGCAGTGCAGAAACTATACTGAAAGGGTAAACCCAGGACTATAAACTCCCAAAACTAGAAGTATCTCCACCATTTTATCTAGCAAGCACATTACTGGATATATCCAAAGCAAACAGAGCCATCGGACACCTACACTCCCACATTTATCACAGACCTACTCACCACAGTCAACCTGTGCTATCACTCTAGCGTCTACTGAAGGGGGAACGGGTGAAGGAGCGTGCTATGTACACACACTGGACATTAGCCATGTTGTCATCGGCAACAACATGGAACTAGAGGACCTGAGTGAACTACGTCAGCACAGAAAGACAAATACCTCACAGTCTCGCACAAGTCTATCTCACAAGTAGAACAGAAGAATGGTTCTCAGAACCTTGGAAGGGTGTGGAGAGGAGGGATGGAGAGAGGATGGTTAATGAGCACGGGAGCACAACTGGGTAGGGGAGTAACTGCTAACGTTCTGCAGCCCAGGAGGACCACCATGAGTGACAATTCATGTATTCAACACAGCCAGAACACGGGAGTTTGAATGTCCCTGTTACAAAGAATGACAAATGTCTGAGGTGATAGATATGCCAGCTACCCTGGTGTGATCACCGCACATTATACACAAGTACTGAAATGTCATACCATATCCCCTAAATATGTGTGTCAACTAAAAGACCCGTTCTAGGTGTGGGCGTGGTGGTGCAGGGGGCTGAGCCGTCTCCTGGGACACCAGCGTCCTGCCCCAGAGGGCCCTTCATGTCCCAGCTAGTCTACTTCTTCTTTTTATTTTTTTTTTTTTAGAGAAAGAGATCTGACGCCAGGAGCCAGGTGCTTCCTCTGGTCTCCCATGCAGGTGCAGGGCCCGAGCACTGGGCCATCCTCCACTGCCCTCCCGGGCCACAGCAGAGAGCTACTCTACTTCTGATCCCACTTCTTCCTAATGTGCCAAGAAGGCAGCAGATGATGGTCCAAGTACTTGGGTTCCTGGCACCCACGTGGGAGACGCAGTGCAGCTCTGGTTCCTGGCTTCAGCCTGACCCAGCCCCAGTTACTGTGACCACTTGGAGAATGAAGCAGAAGAAAAAATTTCACTCTAGCCCCGTCACTCTGCCTTTCAAATAATCTTCAAACACACACACACACACACACATTTCTAAGAGATACCTGCGCTCCCATATTCACCAAAACATTATCCATAATAGCCGAGATATGGAAACAACTTGAATGTCTATAAAGGGATGAATGGTTGAAGAAAATATGGTCTACACAAACAAGAAAATCACACAGCTTAAAAGACAAGGAAATCATGCATTTGGCATGGATAAACAAGGAAAACATTATGCCGCATGGAATAAGGCAGTCACAGAAGGACGAGCTATCTAAAACAGTCAGACACGTAGAAGGCAAAGAAAAGAACAATGGTTGCCAGGGCTGAGGGGAGAAGACAGGGTCTTGCTAGCCATCAGGTAAGATGTTCACTTACACAAGACGGTGAGTTCTAGAGATCTCCCATTCAACATCAGGCCTGCAATTTACATACTGTACTGTGCACTTAGAAATTCCTTAAGAAGGTGGGCAAGTGCTCTCACCACCCCTCCACCCTCGACAAAAAGAAAAGAGCAAGAGAACACCTCTGGAATGACAGAGCTGGTTATCCCCCTGATCACAGCAACGGCTCACAGGTGCTGGCTCAGGTCTACACTCATCAAGTAGAGCTTTCTATATAGCAATAATATCTCAATAAAGCTGCTAAACAATTTTTACAAAAGTTCAACACAACATAAAATATTCTATTAACTATTTTAACTATATGTTGAAGCAATTTATGTTTGACACACTAGATTAAGTAATATTCTATTAAATTCTTTTAAAAAGAAGCATCATACACAAAGATCCCAAAGGCAGCCTGACAGCCAGGCAAAGATTTTGAGACAGTACAAGGGATGGAAATAAAATTGCCCAAGAAAGGACTGGTATGCCATTCTTTAGCACTTCATTCTAAGGGCACTGGGAAACCATTACAGAGGCTTTCACTGGATGGTTATGTGCCTCACTCAGGCCCACTGTGAATGACAGGATACGAGAGAACAAGACTGGACAGAGAAGGCCCACTGCTACCACCAGAGTCCAGACAAGACATAAGGGCCTGACCTCGGGTGTGGCAACAAAGATGGAGAGAAATGAATGGATCTGAGAAGTCTATCCTAGCGATAAGACTAGACGAGGCATTAGGGATATCAGTGAAGGGATCCTGAAGAACATCTTCCTGGTTTCTCTCTTGAGAGATGCCATTCATTCAGATAATCCTCTTCTGATCGTGAGAGGATCAGGAAATGAAAATCACAGAAACTTTAGACGTGCCTACAGGACATCCAGGTTGCAGGCTACTAGCCATGGTCTGGACTCGAGAACAAATTCCAGGCTATGGACAAACAATATCTAAATCAACAGAAAGGAGCCGTGAGGTCCAACGATGTCACTTGGAGAGAATACACAGAATGAAAAGTCAGCCACGAAAGGAAAGCTGGAAGACACAGAAGTACCCACAAAGCCAACCGAGCACAGCCAGGGAGCAGGAATGTTATCATGGAAGACCAGGGAAGCCAGCTTTACGAGAAAGGTGAACAGCACCAACTGCTGCAGGGAGAAAAAAATCTAAGGAAATTTAAACCCAATCTTCTTAATTTGTTAACAGAATGGCTGTTTCAGTGTTACCAGTAGGCACAGAGAGAGAAACTGCAGGATAAATACTTCCCAAAAGCAGAGGCCACTGGCCTGCAGGGGTCACGTGCAGGATGGAGTACAGCACTAATGTTTAAGCAGCGTTCCATAGACACAGCCCCAGGAGCTGCACCTGAACAACTGACCACCGCTCTGTGATCCGTGCCAGCAGCTCTCAAACTTCACTCTCAGGAGGGCTGCGTCAAACACACTGCTGGGCCCAACCCCTCCAGTGCGATCTTAGGTCTACAACAGGACCCGAGAACTTGCAGTTCTAACAAACTTTCCAGATGATGCTAACCTATGTTACTATAGTAAATATTCTGAGTAAGATGTTTGCTTGAAATAAGAATTCCAGTACCAAAAATAAATTTTTTAAAGTTAAATAAGTAATTTAACAAAATCAAGATTAGAGGTAGAGTAAGGATACAGAATGGAAAAGTTGGAGAGCGGTATCAAAAGGAAACAGGAAATGCAGTCCATCATGACAAATACTCTTGGCTAAGCAGACAGCTTTAGAAGCAGTCTGTTGAAATATTTTTTAATAATTCAGTTAACCTATAGAACTTCAGGGCTGCAAAATGGATCTCCAAAAATCTCAAGATATGTGTGCCAGTGAACAGTACGTGTGACTAGACCTAACATGCAGTTTCTAGGTTGTTCTAGCTCATTCTCCTAATCCCACTATGATGACTATTAGGTTTCTATAGGAAGAAAAAGAAAACCTGTACCTGTAAAAGATCTGAAAAGCCCCAAATCAGGCTGACACAAAGGGAATAAACTCTAACTGCAGGGAGGTGGGGAGGGAAGATGGACGCTGTTTGCTTTGGGCCTCGAGAGATTAAGAGCTCATGGAATGTCTTAAAAACCTAACGCTGCAGTGCTCAGGAACGACATCCCAGATCTGTCTCTTCTGCTGTGAGTAAACCACAACCTTCTACTCTTGGGTCAGAGATGCACTCTGGCTGACTGCAGGTGACCAGGAACGCCCTGCAGCAGCTCACAGCGCTGTGGTAGGACGGCACGGGGACCTCTGTAAGGACAAAGAGAACAGTCTTATACTCACCGAGATAGATACAACCAAAGCCGCCTTGGCCAATGGGCAACCCCAGCTTCCATTCCTTCTTTGACAAGTCAGTCACTATCTCCCCAGCGGCAAACTGCTCCGCGAGACGCCGTTTTGCTGGGCCCTGTCTCCCAGCTTGAGCTGCTTTTACACGAGGCATTTTCACTGTAACAACAAAAAAAAGGAATACTCATCACCTTAAAAGTACGCAAAATACTCTTCTCTATGGAAAGCCCTGTGCAAATGGCTATCTATCCCTTAAAAGAGAAAGCTGGTTCGAATCTTGTCTGATTCTATCTTTACGTTGAAGAGGAGACATTAAATAAATGATCTATGCAATTATCTCCAAGAAAAAAACTGTTTTTAAGTTCCAGTGGCATATCATTTGTACTAAAAATGCTACTTAAAAACAACAAATGAATTGTTCTACGAAGTTGAGGGGAAAACGTATGTTCAATTAGAATGCACACTTTATAGAATGGAATACACAGAATGCGTGTGTGTGTAAAGGTCCATACTGATAAAACCAATAAGCACATAGTGCAGAGACAATGAAACCCCAGGAAAAAGGGCTAGGGTTCCTAGGGCATGACGGGAGATGGTGTCCACGGGTTCCCGCCCACCCTCATGACAGAGAAGACGACACTATCAGCCCATTTTAACACATGAGGAACGTACGGCTCCACAAACCAGTAAGCCTGCTTGGCTCCCAGGCTCACAAACAGGTGTGCTGCACAGTTCCCGAAGTCACTATCACAAACAGCACCTCTCTCAAGGGCTGACAAGGAGGAATCATGACTGCAGTCATTGGGTGTACAGCAAAGGAAAACCCAGTAGAACCCAGCATTCCTGTCCCCTTCTCACTATCACTTAGGACATGAACCTCGACTAACCTATCTCACTAACCTAAAGGGTGAGCCTCACATTCGGGGAGCAGTGCTTCACTGCGAGGAGAGCACTGGGCTGGAATCAGACCTGAACGCCAGGTACTTCGCGTGCCTTCAGTGCCTCAGGTGGAACTCACTTCACTGAGGGAGAAGCTTAACGCGTATTCCACGTGCATACACGTGGCTGCACACGTGTTATATGATTTCATTAACTGAAAAGGAGTCAAAACAAATACTGGTTATGATTCCACAGTTCCCTAAAAAGGTACTCAAGACACATCAAAGACGTGTGGTAAGATCTGTTCAGATTGTCTACAATACGTGAAACGGTTATTCAGCTGAAAGAAACTGTTCAGACCTGACAATTTACACTCCATGAACAGTCCAGTCTTGAGCCTAGATGTGCCACACACAGGTGCACGACACTGGACTGAACATGCTCGGCTAACGCCGTCACTCCACCACACGGCTTCCCCAGATGCAAATGCCTTTCTTCATCAGAGATTGTTAGTGTTTTCCTAGAGAATACGGCTCCATCTTTGTTGTCTAAATCTTCAGTAGGTTAAAAAACACGTTCAAAGTAAATAAATGTACTTCTCTTATTTCATGTCAGTTCTCTTCATTTGTTTTTAATCATGTTAAAATCTTGAATAGAATTCAGTGCCAACCATGACAGCCCAGATTCAAAGCAACAAGAAAAGGTGATTTTTAACACCTATGGTAGATCTAGTAAAAGAAATAACTAAAAGAGCACTGAACTTCACATACTCAAATGGATTCCTTCTAGACTTTATCCAACTTTATCAAATCACCAGAGGAATCTCCTATTTATTTCCTTACAGTAGCCAAACAGTTTAAAATTAAAAATTCTTTCAAAAGATGCATTCTATTTATTTGAAAGGCAGAGCCACGGGGTGGGGGTGGGGAGGAGGACAGAATGTTCTTTCACCCGCTGGTTCACTCCTCAGATGGCTGCAACACCCAGGGCTGGGCCAAGCCAAGGCCAGGAGCCAGGAGCTTCATCTGGGTCTCACATGGGTGACAGGAGCCCAAGCACTTGGACCATCTTCTGCTGCATTTCCAGGCACATTAGCAGGGAGCTGGATCAGAAATGGAACAGCTGGGACTGTCCCCAACCAGCGCCCACATGGGATGCCAGCGTTGCAGGCAGCAGCTTAACACATTATGCCACAACACCAACCCCTAAAGTTAAAATTTTTATATATATTTCTGTAACCCAAAATAGTTACTAGACAATCTTTTGTGTTTTTCTGTAATTCCTTTCCAGAAAAAACCAAAAAACAAACATATTTTAAGTGAAATAGTCTGGCCCACTATAAATTGTGGTCAATACAAAGTGTTTTTCCTCCAAATAAAGCTGTTGGCTTTTATTTTTAGTTTTATTCCTGTAGCCAAGTAATTGAAACTAATTGTAATAATTAATTAAGACTTGGACTGACTTCTTTCTTTCCTACAAACAGTTCCACAGAGCGGCCTCATCACTATCAGTCTACTGAACGCTTCTCAAAGCCATCCAGGGCCACACCGCCCTGACAGCACCCAACCCCATCCGAATGCCCGACAAGCCCTGTCCACGTGGTGCAGGCAGCAGCACAGCTGTGCACGACCCTGGACCCCATCCCATAAAACCAGACAGGACAACCGCACAGCAAACCTCAAAACCCGTGGGTAACACCTAAAACCACAACCCCAAAATCTGAGTGGCTGAGGACAGGCCGCAGAGAGCAACAAGATCTGTGTGGTGTCAGCAGCTGCCACGAAGGGAGCAGAAGGAACTTCGCTGCCTCTGATGAACCTGAGACTCCCAAAACTACAAAGAGGAACTTCTTAGGAAGCACAAGACAAGAGGACGGTCGTTAGAACTAGGAGGAGCCCACACAGCCCACGGCAGGCGAGGACAGGGGTTTGGGCCGAGTCTGAAGATGCTGGAGCAAGCGGGACTCCGAAAACCAACCCGAGTCCCATCCAGGCCATCTCCTGCTGAAGAGAAACACAAAATGAGCCATCAGGAGGATCCGACAAATAAAGGACAAGCTCAGATAAAAGTGCGGCGTTGAGTCAGTCTCCAGACTGTGCAACACCACACAGAAACAAAGAGAGAGGCGGCCCTGGAGGACGAGCCACGGTACACCTGATCCACACCAGCTAAAGTTAACTTAAATGAAGGAAAACGAACTGCATATAAAACCCATCCACAGAAAGGAACAGGGCCTGGTCCCACACTAAGTTCACGCTAGAAAAAGAAAACAAAAGGAGAAAACATCCCTTCAGCAAAGCAAGTAAGAAAAACATGCCTCCCAAAAATTTGACAGCTACTTGTATCAATATTTCAAATTAAGCTAAAAAAAAGAAAAGTCTATACAAAAACTAAACTATCAGGTAGTAGTAGAAAAAAGAAAATGTTAAGACAAAATCATTTCAGAAATGGAGACTAAATTAGAAGGAACACAACTGAATAAAGTTTTGAAATGACTTAACAGAAACAGAAAGCAAAAAGGAAAAATGGAAAAATTAAAAAGGGCAAAATGATAAAAACAATTCCAATGCAATCGTAAGGACCAGCACAGCAGCTCAGGCCGCCACCTGAGCCATTCAAGAATACTAGTTCAAATCCCAGCTGCCCTGCTTCCAATGTGGCTCTCTGCTAATATACCCGCAAAGACAGTGGACGATAACCCCAAGTGCTCGGGCCCCTGCCACAGACGTGGGTGACCCAGATGGGGTTTTGGGCTCTTGGCTTGGCTCTGGCACAGGTTCAGCCATCACAGCTACCTAGGGGTGTGAACCAGCAGAAGGAAGATCTCTCTCCCTCTCTGTCACTCGGGTTTTCAAATAAATACTTTTTTTTTTTTTTTGGACAGGCAGAGTGGACAGTGAGAGAGAGAGACAGAGAGAAAGGTCTTCCTTTGCCGTTGGTTCACCCTCCAATGGCCGCCGCAGCCGGCGCACCACGCTGATCCGATGGCAGGAGCCAGGTACTCAGCCTGGTCTCCCATGGGGTGCAGGGCCCAAGCACTTGGGCCATCCTCCACTGCACTCCCGGGCCACAGCAGAGAGCTGGCCTGGAAGAGGGGCAACCGGGACAGAATCCGGCGCCCCAACCGGGACTAGAACCCAGTGTGCTGGCGCCGCAAGGCGGAGGATTAACCTAGTGAGCCGCGGCACCAGCCCAAATAAATACATCTTTAAAGAAAGGGGAAAAAATTCACAAATTTAGAATACAGGAGGAAAAAAGCTAAATATACATGTAACAAAGAAATCAAAGCAAGGCAACAGATTACTAAAAAATACTTCTTCAACAAAACTTTTTACACTTAAAAATAAAAATGGACCCAGAAAAGCCATCACTAATATACAGTCCAGCAACATCACTCAGCTAAGTACACAGAATACATTCTTTGAGCCCCAAGCCCCCACCGTCTCAGGGGGCCTCTGGGGGCTGACCAATGGCTGTGCCAAGGCACAGAAGCTGCTGCGGCTGGGTGTCAAGCGCGGTGAATCCATAAACAGCCCCTCAGTAACTGCTCTCATGAAGTCGACGTCACACACTTCACTGAAGGCGGCCAGTGCACCACACACTCACATGGGGCAAGCTAACATGATAAACCATTCCTGGGAGGAAAAAGTTATATATATATATGGCATGTAATAGTTCTTTAGTATGTTAATAGATTCTGTTAATATTTTATTTAGGAACAAAACTGATAAATTCACAAGACTGAGCCGCAGTTTATAATCTGTGGTACATGTTTCAATATCAATATTATGTCCACTTCACAAAAAGCCTAGACGCTCTTCGTTTAGCACAATCTGAAGTATTTAATGGCAGTTGAGTGGCCCAGTCCTTAAAGATTTTAAAGACCTCAACTGTGAAAGTCTGACAATGTTAAGTGTGATAAGGATTTGAAACTACTAGGACTCTCACGCACAACACACTGCTTGAACCATTTAGAAAATGCCTTGACAGTAGCTGCTAACCGACCTAGCAGTGCTAACTGTTTGTACACCTAAGTCCAGTGAAAGCATGCCCGCCAAAAGCCACGAAAGCAAGATCGGAGCAGCAGCTTAATTCACGACAGTCACAAACTGGAAACCTGTGTGTCTATCACAGGAAAATGAACCTCCCCAACACTACTGTAAGAAAACCAAGTCGGACTCAGGAAGACATACTCCATGATTCCACTTATAAGAATGTCAATAATAAACAATTACTCAATGACGACAGAAATGCAAGAGCAGATCCATTTTGGGGAGGAAACGACTAAGACTGGAAGACAGCAGGAGGGATACGGCAGTGCTCTGCGTCTCAACTGGACATTTGCTTTGCAAAAATTCATCACATTGTACACTTATGACGTATTTCAATCTGTTTTGTTTATGTAAAATTAACATAGTAAATTACCTAAAATGCCAGTCAGGGTCCATGCAGGAAATAGAAAACATGTAAGTAATTTAAACAGACGAATCTTTTATTTTTTCAAGATGTATTTACTTATTCGAAAGACAGGGTTACAGAGAGAGGGAGACAGAGATCTTCCATTTGCTGGTTCACTCCCCAAATGGCTGCAACAACCAGAGCTGGGCTGATCCAAATTCAAGAGCCAGGAGTTTCTTCCAGGGTCTCCCACATGGGTGCAGGGGCCCAAGCACTTGGGCCATCTTCCACTGCTTTCCCAGGCCCTTTAGCAGGGAGCTGGATCAGAAGTAGAGCATCCGGGATTTGAACCGGTGCCCATGTGGGATGCCAGCACTGCAGCTGGCAGCTTCACCTGCTACCTGTTTTGCCACTGCGCCACCTTCCCCTAGTTTTTTTGTAAATTGCAGAGCTTGCGGCCAGTGATTTGGTGTAGTGGGTAAAACCACCACCTGCAGTGACAGCATCCCACATGAGCACTGGTTTCTGTCCTGGCTGCTCCAATTCCTATCCAGCTCCCTGCTGATGCACCTGGGAAAGCAGTGGAAAATGGTCCAAGTCCTTGGGCCCTTGCACCCATGTGGGAGACCCAAAAGAAGCTCCTGGCTTCAGAACAGCCCAGCACCAGCCATTGTGGCCATCTGGGGAGTGAACTAGTGGTTGGAAGACCTCTCTCTCTGCCTCTGCCTCTCTCACTCCACCTTTCAAATGAACAAATAAATCTGTAAAAAATTTAAAAAATAATAAATTGCAGAGCTATAGAGGGAAATCTTCCACCCACTGTGTCACCACACAAATGGCCACAACAGCCAGGACTAAGCCAGGGTGAAGGCAGGAGCCAGCAACTCAGGTCTTCTACGTGGAAGTAACGGGCCCAAGTACTTGGGGTCATTTCCCCTGCCTTCCCAGGCACAGAGCAGGGAGCAGGACTGGACACACAGCAGCTAGGACTCAAACCAGCACTCCAATATGGGACACCAGCAACACAAGCAGCACCTTAACCCACTGTACCACAATGCCAGCCCCAAACAGAAGAATTTAATATGAAAAACATTCGTTTATAAACAGGGGTCAACTACTAACAGAGGAAAGAGACAACTCTAAAGAATGCACGACTAGCACATGCAGGGAGCAGCTGCTGCCTCCAAGGCCAAGGGCGAGTACCCACAAAAGGACACTCCGCAGGCCGGGCAGCGAAGTCTCCGCACTGCAGGTGGGCAGGAGCTCGACACCAGGAACCTGCCACTGGAGACAGCGGGGAGTGCTCAAGAAATGCACAGGGAGTACCACAGCTGGCAGCCACATAGAGAGACAGAACTCCCAAACAAGCACGCTGCAACAGCAGGAGAAATCCCTTCCCGTGCTGTGTCTGCAGGACCCCTTCACCCCTTCACCGCTGACAAACCCCAAAGTATCCTGAAGAGGAAAAAACATTTACAGAGTCCAGTTCAAGCATCAGAACCAGAGCATCAAAGGCAACAGTGATCAAGTGTACGAGCGTGAGACCCATCAACCTCCTGCCAACACCTAGTCACATTTTCCCAGACAAAGGTGCTGTGGTTTGAATATGGTCTGCATTCCCCCGTAAAGGGAGGACTTGGGTCATTGCTGGTGGAGGGGCTCTTGAGGGGTCATTCTCTTAAGACCCCTGGAGTGCTCCTGAGAGGGCT
Source organism: Oryctolagus cuniculus (assembly GCF_964237555.1). Taxonomy (NCBI): domain Eukaryota; kingdom Metazoa; phylum Chordata; class Mammalia; order Lagomorpha; family Leporidae; genus Oryctolagus; species Oryctolagus cuniculus. The sequence goes on along the minus strand of NC_091451.1, from coordinate 41,106,476 downwards.
GTTATGAAAGGAGCCTGCCAGCCCCTCGCATTCTCTCTCTGCTCCTGGTTTGAAATGCAACTGCCTGCTCCGCCACACACTCCCGCCACTGCTATCAGGACCATAAGGTGATGCAGCCAAGCGGTGGCCTCATGGAGCCTGGACCGGGGCATCTGGACTTCCTGCCGCCCAAACAGGAGCGAGCTCAGTCTTCAGGAGCAGCCTGTATCGGGTGTTTCATTACAGTGGCCAGAAGCTGCTGATAGCAAAGGGTCACTGGACCGCTCCTAGGGAGACCACCACGGACCCAGCCCCGAGTGTCCCTTTCAGCAACCCCCACCGTGACCCTCCCAGCACTGGCAGCCCCCCCCTTTTCTCAGGGTTACAGAAGTCTCCCACTCGTGAACCATCAGATAGAAGACTCCCCCCCCCGTCTCTCTCTCTCTCTGCCTCTCCTCTCTCGATGTAACTCTTTCAAATAAAAATTTAAAAAAAAAAAAAAAAAGGAGCCTCCCACTTTCCGAGAATATGAAATCTGTGTTTCGCAATCTCTTTGTTGCCTTTCAGGCAATTTCTGACAGAAGAAAGAATTATTTTAAACCGTTAAGTTCCTGCTCGAAAACACAACAGCGTAACCGCAAGCAACCGCCTCAGTAAGTCAGTGAGTGTTCTAGAGCACTCAAAACCCCAACTTACACACTTGCTCAGTCCACTATAGGTTTCTTCTAATAATGAAACCAATACTGCATTAAGGTTTCTATTAAAGAATGCACTGGAGGGCACAAACCTTACGAATCTAAATCTTTCTGCATAATTTGAGCCCACTTGGCTCAAACCTACTATGATAGTAGCCAATGCAACAGAGAGGTTTCAAAGAAAAGTTTATCTCACATAAACCATTACATAATCTGACCACTTCCTTTTCCCTTTGATACTAAATGAAATGCAGATGCAATTGAAAAGCACATCAAGATGCAAATCAATACTGCCCTTTGCTGAAATCACTCACTGGTATATTCCGTATTAGCATATTCACCAAAATTTAATTGTAAACAGAGTAATTATGGTACTAAAGTTATTAAATACACAAAGCAAGCTTCAAACTATACATATTCAAATAGAATTTCAGTGGCAGATCAACTTTTATATCTGAAACAATACCCTAATTAATAGTCAGCTCTGATGATAAAATGTTCCTCTGTTTTTCAGATAACATTCCAAAAAAGTTCTGCTATGAATATTAAAACAAAGTTTTGTGAATGGATTTTTAAATATCAATAGCTATATTTATCACAATATGGTACTGTATTTAGACAACTGGCATTTTTCAAGTCCTGGATTCAAATTTGGAATTTTTTTTCTAATCATCCACTGAAAAGAGGGGAAAAAAGCCTGAATGAGTCACAACAATGACACTTGCGCTTGATGAGCTCCATGAATTCATCCTCCCAAACGGGGAAATCACAATGTAGAAAGCTTGTTATACACTGGGTGACTACCCATAAATTCTCCCTAAAATAGGCACACGCTTAAGCTCCATCGGGGGTCACAGAGTTACATAGAGTTTTCTTTAAAGTCATAAAGTTTCCTGGAATTCTTTATACTAGAGAAACACACTGACTTAAGGATAATCCTGGATAAACCGGACCACTGGCCAGTCCATCAGCATCGTACCAACACACCTCCACCGTCTGCCACCCACGGCCTGCACGCTCACGTGGCGTCTGTCCCACATCCAGAGCTCGCTCTCGTCTTCCGTCAAATGAGGCTCTGAAGTTTCGGCACCGCTCATCTCTCTCACTGTAGGTGATAAATGCTCCCCACATGCTTACCAGCTCCCTGGATACCAGAGCTGTCACAGTTCATTGTGCCTGGCAGATAATCAATGTGCACAATTTAACAAAAAGTTTTTTAATCCAAGTACCTGATGTCTAACCTGAGAGGAATCTCTCTTCCCAAGACCCAAACCTAGCAGCCACCTATACCCACTGCAAGCCCCTAACATCCAATCTTATTTCCTTTCTCCCATCTCAAGTGAAGAATCTCACACCGTCCGTCCTTCTCTCACAGTCCACAGCTCCCTCAACTGCCTCCTTCCATCAGCCTTCAAATATGCCCCACCCACTGCCATTCTTTCTTTTTTCAATGCTGTCTGAACAAGTGCCAACAGTCACTGCCACGGCCTTCTCACTTCCTCAGGTCACTCTGTCTGGACTCCGCCACCAGGACCCCACTCTCAACTCCTGCTAAAGCCACCAGCGGCCTCCCTCCATCACACCCAGCAGGCATCTTCAATCACCTCTCGCCTGTTCAGCAGCACTCGGCATCGCTGTTCACTCCAGCTGTCTTGAAATATTCCTTTTGTTTTGCTTTCACAATGCACTACTACTTGGATTTCGGTTTTCATTCTACCACTTAGCCCACTCACGGTTCTTGATAATCTGAAGATACAAAAATGAGTCACAGCTCACTCTTTCAAGAAGCTTGTTCCCCTCTGATGGGCAGTTTTCCAGGGTTGACGTGCTTAAAAAGCAAACTACCTACACTTCCACCTCTTACACCAAAATATGAGTTTTATTCTATAACAAATCACGTAAAATAAAAACATGCTGTTAAAATAAAGTTAATATTTTTGGAAATTAGGACTGAAGTATTACTAAGAATACAAACGACTGACATGTTTTGTTCCTTTACAAGGGTGGGCAACATCCTGCCCACAGGCCACATCAGCCCTGCAGTCATTTGGTCTGGCCCTGCCAAGGCAACCACAGGTGGGACTCAAGATTCAATAGATCTATAGCAGGCTTTTTTAAGATTCATTTATTTTCAAGGCAGAATTGGTGTGTGTGGGGGGGGGGGGGGGGCACAGAGATCTTTCATCCACTGGTTCACTACCCAAATGCCCACAGAAGTTGGGGCTAAGCCATGCAGAAGCCAGGAGCCTGGACTCCATCCTGGTCTCCCACTTGGGCCATCTTCTACTGCCTCCCCAGGTACATGAGCAGAGAGCGGGATTACAAGTGAAGCAGCTGGGACTTCAACTTCACTATGTTTTTGCTGATCATGGAGTCACCCATCCCAACAAACAGAGAATGTGCTGTAAGTAAGTACTTTTCAATGGTGGTTGTTCTTTTAGATGCTAATTATAAATCTACTAATTATCACAGTAATAAACATGAAGTGAACTTATGAAGAATGACATGGTTTTTCACTCATTCGTTTACTCTACAAATATTTATTTATTGAAAATCTACCATGTGCATTTTGCTAGGCACTTGCTATATGTCATAAAACAAAACAAATGTCCAGGCTTTGGACGTTTATATTCTAGCAGAAAGAGACTGATAATAAAAACAAACACAACAGGTGAATTCCTAAGACCAGGGCTCTGGAGTAGCAGGTTAAGCCTCCACCTGCAGGGTCAGCATCCCAACTGCTCCTCTCCTGTTCCAGCTCTCTGCTACGCTCCTGGGAAAGCAGCACAGGATGGCCCAAATCCTTGGGCCCCTGCACCCATGTGGGAGACCTGGATAAAGCTCCTGGCTTCGGCCTGGTCCAGCCCCAGCCATTGCAGCAACTTGGGGAGTGAACGAGCGGATTCACTTTCAACAGGGAAATTCCTAACTTGGAAAACGTAGCCACTAGAAAAGCGAAGCACACACAGGGAAAGGAGGACAGAGTGGCCCGGGGCAGAGGGCCTCCATCGACTCAGAGCGGTCAAGGCCAGCTCCACTCAGAAGGACCTGGTTCAGCTGAGCACATCTGAAGGTGAGAGGGTCGGCCACGTGAGGATGTGGGACAGTCTAGCAGGACAGGCAACTGTGCAAGATCCTCAGGGAGGAGCACACTTGGCAACCGAAACAGACTGAGGGCACCAGCCTGGCTCGGGTGAGTGAGCCTGGGAGATGACGTCAGAGAGGCTAACACCACAGCAACACGTCAAGCAGAGCCTTGTAGGCCTCCATTAGGATGCTGACTTTTGCAAAATGGTAAACATAATTCCACAGGTTTTGGGATAGGAAGGATTTCATCTCACAACATTCAGTCGAAATAAAAATTGTAATTGAACATCTGAGTCAAGAATTCTCCCACCAATCTATTTCTCACCAAAGCTTTTACATATATTTTTTGCTGACACATATAAGCATTAGTCCATTTTCAAAACATATTCCATCTATAAACTATATAAACTTGACGGAAATCCAAAATTTCAAGTGCCTCTGGCGTATCTTTGTACAAAAATCACCTCAAGGCAGAAATGGGTTTATCATGGGCCAAACTGTATCCCTAAAAGTAGACAGCTGACTAAGTCCTGTTCTTCCTTTAACATAGATATTAGTTACTCAGTAGTGCTATCAGAATGAGTGGCTCGCGACTGTGTGGCAAGAAATATGAAGACGTTTGGGCCGGTGCCGTGGCTCACTTGGTTAATCCTCCGCCTGCAGCGCCGGCATCCCATATGGGTGCCGGGTTCTAGTCCCGGTTTCTCCTCTTCCAGTCCAGATCTCTGCTGTGGCCCAGGAAGGCAGTGGAGGATGGCCCAAGTGCTCGGGCCCTGCATCTGCATGGGAGACCAGGAGAAGCACCTGGCTCCTGACTTCGGATCGGCGCAGCACCGGCCGTGGCGGCCATTTGGGGGTGAACCAATGGAAGGAAGACCTTTCTCTCTGTCTCTCTCACTGTCTATAACTCTGTCAAAAAAAAAAAAAAAAGAAAAGAAAAGAAATATGAAGACGTTTACCACCATGCCCACCTTCTACATTTAAAATAAAAAGAATGAGCCCGTGGAATTCTATTACAATGTACACTGTCTGCTTCGTTAATTCATTTGCTCTATAAGTGTTGACCAACACTGCTCCAGGAACTGTTCTAGAAGACAGGGATAAGGCAGCAAACAAGGCAGACAGAAAGCCTTGCCCTTATGCAGCTTGTGTTTTATTCAGAAGAGACTGACAACCTAAACACTGAAACGTACCTCCCACGGTGATAAGTGCTAAGGCAAGAAAAGGAGGGGGTGAGGGGGCGGTTTAAAAGATGGTCTGGGAAACCTCACTAGGCCTGGAGATAAAGCGAGGAGGCAGCCATGCAGAGAAGGAGCCGGTGCAAAGGAACCAAAGCAAGAACAAGCTCAGCTCATTCTAGGAACACCGAGGAGGCGGGTGCAGCCGGAAAGGAGCTGGCAGGGAGAACCCCGCTGAGGTCAGACATCAGTGAGCACAGGGAAGGAAAACAGGTCCACTGCACAGGCCCCCCGAGGGAGACGGGAATCACTGGAACGTCTGAGGCAGAGACGAGACATGCTCTGACGTGCTGATGCAATAAAAAAGGACTGGGAGGGGGCAAGGCAGAACAGCCCCCACGTTCACAGTGGTTCTGCCAGTGGAGTAAACAACGGGGACATCCATCTTGGTGGACTAAGAACGGTAGGCAGGCGCCGCGGCTCACTAGGCTAATCCTCCGCCTTGCGGCACCAGCACACCGGGTGCTAGTCCCGGTCGGGGCGCCGGATTCTGTCCCGGTTGCCCCTCTTCCAGGCCAGCCCTCTGCTGTGGCCCGGGAGTGCAGTGGAGGATGGCCCAAGTGCTTGGGCCCTGCACCCCATGGGAGACCAGGATGAGTACCTGGCTCCTGCCATCGGATCAGCGCGGTGCGCCGGCCACAGCGGCCATTGGAGGGTGAACTAATGGCAAAAGGAAGACCTTTCTCTCTCTCTCTCTCTCACTGTCCACTCTGCCTGTCAAAAAAAAAAAAAAAATGATGAATACTGTTAAAACCACACTGACTTTCAGTCACCCGACAGAGGAGTACAGAATACCTTGAGTTTTTTCAACTTTACACAAGTTCCCCCCGCCCCCACATATGCAGTGCCAAGCAGAAACAATTGGTATTAGTGACAGATGGTCTGGGAGCCTGCTAATCGTTTCTTACTCTGGGTTTTTTAAGCTCTCTCTTCATAGCAATTACATGGCACCAGGAAATTAAACATATGAACTCATTTACTCCAAAGGCATTTATAGAACACCTACAAATACGTGCAGGCCACCGTGCTAGGGCTGGAAATTCAAAGCTGAGTCACACGCAACCACACAGCTCAGGTAACATCACAGCACCAGTTTCAAACAAGGACCAGTAAAAACGCCGTCCAGGTAAAGACTGCTTCTGAACCCCTTGATAAAACTATTTGTTAAAGACAGTGATCTACAGAATCAAACCCTGTCAGGTTCATGGCGGAGGAAAAGTGTCTCTCACAACGCAAGCCATCAAGAGCTAGGGAAGCTCTGTTTCCTCTTTTGCAGCCAATGCCAGGAAGTTTAAAGCAAACTTAAACAAGCCAACTACACAGCCCCCCACATGGCAGGCGGCGACTGTGCACGCCACAATCATGGGTGGGACTCTGGAATGCTGCGGCCCGTCCTCCACAACGGCTCCTTCTAATGCCATGCTGGGACTGTCTCCACAGACGGCACCCTGGTCCAGACATCCTGGCTCATCTTCCTTTCTTCACTAAGTCATCATCTTTGGTGTAACTGCTCTCTTCCCTGCAAGTCTACTGTATCTGAAGATCGTGAGACAAGTCCCACCAGTTCATTTTAGAGGCTCTGGGCAAAAAAAATCTAAATTAGCAAACAACTGAGGAGATTTTCTCCCATCCCATGGTATCCTTAGGCCAAAAATAACTCAAACTTGTTTCAAATTTATTTGGGATTAAGAAGCAATTACGGCCGGCGCCGCGGCTCACTAGGCTAATCCTCCGCCTTGCGGCGCCGGCACACCGGGTTCTAGTCCCGGTCGGGGCGCCGGATTCTGTCCCGGTTGCCCCTCTTCCAGGCCAGCTCTCTGCTGTGGCCAGGGAGTGCAGTGGAGGATGGCCCAGGTGCTTGAGCCCTGCACCCCATGGGAGACCAGGAGAAGCACCTGGCTCCTGCCTTCGGATCAGCGCGGTGCGCCGGCCGCAGTGCGCTGGCCGCGGGGGCCATTGGAGAGTGAACCAACGGCAAAGGAAGACCTTTCTCTCTGTCTCTCTTTCTCACCGTCTACTCTGCCTGTCAAAAAAAAAGAGAAGCAATTACATGTTTTGGTATGAATGGCTTCCTGCCACACCACAGCGAGTCAAAGAACAGAACCACGCGAGAGACAACCAGGCACAAATAACTTCAGCACCGCTTTTGCTAAACTGCATCAGGAACAACTGGAAAGCAACGCATCTAAAGACAACCCTCTCACAGAGAGCCAGCCAGCTAGAGGCTGACGGGTGCGTTTCCTCAGTGTTTAGAAATCACCTGGGAAGTCAAATGCAGAACGCTGGCTTCCCACAGCCACTTCCCAAATACACAGAAGGTCTGCCTTCATTTTCTCCATTTTGCCCCACAGATCTTTCAACTGAGACAGAATGGCAAGGGTGTCCACACGGCATGAGAACAGGCTGTGACCAGGATCACTCAACAGAGAAACCTGAGGCACAGGAGACCGAGCAGCCTCCAGGTTCCGGATAGGGAAACCCAGCCGTTCCCTGGGCGTCACTCGGAGAACCACGCATATCCATAAAAACATGACAAACATGCACAGCTGTATGATCCCTTCAGGAATAGTAACCAAATAAATGTCAAAATGGGAGACAACAGTGACCGGCACTGTGGCACAGGGGTGTCAGTCAGAATTCCACATGCTCCGATTCCAATCCATCACCCTAGAAAGGCAACAGGAAATGACCCAAGGACTTGGGGTCCTGCCACCCTTGTGGGAGACCCGGACGTATTTCCTGGCTCCTGGCTTCAGCCTGGCCCAGCCCCGGCTGTTGCAGCCATTTGGGGAGTGAAACAGAGAATGGAAGCTCTTTCAATTCTCTCCCTCTGATGCTCTGCCTTTCAAATAAATAAATATATGTCTTTAAAATATATATACATATACAAATAACACAGTAAACCATGAGAATACAGAAGTGAACCTCTAGAGATAATGATCCCATAAATTCATAGATTTATTCCTGAGAAACACTAAGCGAACTCAAACTGTGACACAATCTTTAGCGGCAATTGTCACGCTCCTCGTGTTTTCACACCCAAGCTGGAAAGAACGAGGTGAAGACTAACGCTTCTAACTCTGAAAAAGAAAGTGGGTATCTTCAGGGAAGAAATTACTTCTTCCACGCCAATTTTTCTAACTTGTATTAGGAAAGTGATTAACATTAGATTATAAAACTTTTTGGTAAAGTGAGTAAAACGTTTAAAACACAGTTATCAGACGACTTCCTCGACTTTACTTCTTCAACAGTGTCTGCAAGCTCTAGAAGAGAGAGCACTAACTGCAGTCCCTCCTCACTGAGAACACACGGCGTCATTGCCAGCACAAGCCCAAACCACCTCCGCTACCACTTCCTCCCGAAAGGAAGGCTCTGTGAAGGCCCGGCTGCGTGCCTGCTTTCTGACGTGGCTCCGACGGCGGAGTCCCAGCGGGTCTCTCAGAACTCAGTAGACTCGTCTGCTCTCCAGAGATCACAAACGAGAAATTCAACTGCTCTGCCCAGGCGAGAGTCAGACTGAGGGAGGAGCACGCCTGAAGACGCTGACTTTCAAGGGTGCCAATTCCTGGCTCCTGACCCCAACTCCAAGGAAAAGAGGTAAAAGGAATGCTCATGTATTAGGAAATTCAAACCATACTGTGAATATTTTCATAATACATGTTATTTATAACATTTACATATTTTTAAAAACTCCATAAATGATAGATTATCACTGATTCTATTTGGGAGGCAAAATTATCCAGCAAACTGTTATCGTTTAATTCTCCAGATGTTCACTTTTTTTTAAGATTTATTTGGGGTCAACGCCGTGGTGTAGCAGGTGAAGCTGCTGCTGGTATCCCACATGAGTGCCAGTTCAAGTCCTGGCTGCTCCACTTCTGATCCAGCTCCCTGTTAATGCACCTGGGAAAGCAGCAGAGGATGGCCCAAGCCCTTGGGCCCCTGCACCCACGTGGGAGACCTGGAAGAAGCTCTTGGCTTCCAACGGGCCCAGCTCTGGCCATTGCGGTCATCTGGCGAGTGAACCAGCAGATGGAACATTTCTCTGTCTCTCCACCTCTCTAACTCTGCCTTTCAAATAACGGCTCACTAGGCTAATCCTCTGCCTGCGGCGCTGACACACCGGGTTCTAGTCCCGGTTGGGGCGCCGGATTCTGTCCCGGTTGCTCCTCTTCCAGTCCAGCTCTCTGCTGTGGCCCAGAAAGGCAGTGGAGGATGGCCCAAGTACTTGGGCCCTGCACCCGCATGGAAGACCAGGAGGAAGCACCTGGCTCCTGGCTTTGGATCGGTGCAGCCACGGCCATAGCGGCCACTTGGGGGGGTGAACCAATGGAAGGAAGACCTTTCTCTCTCTCTCTAACTCTGCCTGTCAAAAAGAGTTACCGAGTAAGACAGAGAGAGAGATCTTGCATCTGCTGGTCAATCCCCAGATGGCAACAATGGCCAGGGCTGAGCCAGGAGCTTTCATCTGGCCGCTCATTAGGCTGCAGGGGCCTGAACATTCGGGCCATTTTCTACCACTTTTCATGGGCCATTTGCAGGGAGGTGGATCAGAAGTGGAACAGCCGGGAGGGACAGGAACCAGTGCTCATATGGGATGCTGGTGTTGTGTCATCGCTTCACCGACCACGCCAGGCCCCGTGTGCTCACTATTAAATGGATCAATACACTATACAGGTTAGCTACAGAACATTTCTCCTTATAGATTCTTAGGACAGAGGCCTATGGGAGACCACTTCCAAATACTCTAAAAAGAAATTAGGATTGGGCCAGCGCTGTGGTGTTGCAAAATAAGAAGAAAAAAAAAAAAAAAACTAGCTGTCTTAGTATTCAAGGAATCCTTTACACTATAAGAAAAAAAGGTACAAGTGCAACCGGAAAAAAGGGAGAAATGACAGACAGGCAAATTCACAGGAAAAGAAATTACAGGAATTTTCAGATCCATAGAGATGTGTGCCCATGTACACATCAGCCAGTTTCAACATCTATCAACACATCGTCAATTCATTTCCTTTATAGGTTCCAATCCACCAGCCCCTCCCATTTTAAAGCAAGCCCCAAACATATCACTGCCATGTAAATAATTCTAACGAGGCCGAAGACAGCCACCACACACCATTACCACACCTCGCAAAATTAACCACAACTCCTTAAAACCACCTAGTAAGTGCTCAAATCTCTCTATCTCAGTAAGAGAGCTTTCTAAGACTGATTTTGGTTCTCACGACCCAAAAATTGATGCACCTGCTGGTCAGTCTCTCAATCACTCTGATTTGCGGGTGTCCCCCTCTCCCTCATCATGTGTCCCAGTTTCCTACATTCTGAACTCTGACTATGACCCTGCACTGTCACTCACTCTGTTCTGTACTGGTTACTGACGTTGCTACCAGATCATACCGGTACTTGATAAACAAGGTGAGTGTTATCACTCGTTGCAGCAAAGGAGAAACGGCACCAGGAACCGTGGGGCACGCGGGGCAGCCTGGGAAGAGGATGTTGTGATCTATCCATCCCGGGACTTGGCTCCGGCTAGCACCTGCAGAAGCAGCAGTCTCTCTACACTGGGGCAGTTCTACCACTGGGAACTCAATGAACCCCATTTGAGGGAGGAGACGCAGCTGCAGCAGCCACTCAGCTTGGCTGAGTGTCTGGGAGGCGCACAGTGATCCTGGTTTTCTTGGCTCTGCCTCATTTCCCACAGTCTTAGAAGCCTGTCTGAGGTATGGTGAGATTGTGCTGTTTATCAGATAACAGCCTTGCTGTCCACGCAGGTCAGTTATGAACCTCAGGGGCTGCTCTTCCCCTTCTTTTACCCAAACAATGGATGCCGCCTTGAGTTAGCACTGAGCCCTCTGACGCCACTCCAACAGTCTGGAAGAATCTCCTTGCTTCCTAGAGCAACACGTCCCAGGTGCCTCCTGTAAATCTGCTTGTCCCCAACCTAAAACAAGGCACTGCTACAACGGCCCTTGTCTCCTTCTGGTTGAAAATGGTACTTGGAGACCAAAATCCTTCCAAAGATTAAAACTTAGGGACTTCACAATGATGTTTCCCATTCAGATTTAGGATTACACACTTTTTGCATTTTATTAGTGAATGAAGCAAATTAAAATGACTATGATACGCAATTTACAATTAAAATGACATTTTTCAGCTACCAGATTAGCCAAATTCAAGGAGTAAGATTATACACAGGGTTAGAAGAGGATGAAAAATGTCACATCAATTTGGCACAACTACCAAAACTTTAAATCCACAGCCATTTATCCCATAGGTACACTCATGTATCATCGAATGTACGCGGTATTTACTACACTACTGTACATAAAAACAAAAGACTAGAAATATCCCTAATTTACTCTAGGAGAGGACTTATTAAATAAATGGCAGCAGATAGCCAATAGAATGGAATATTGTTCAGTTCTGAAAATGAGGTAGAGGTCTACACAGACCAGTCTCCAAGAAAGTGCGTTCAGGGAAAAGTACAAGCACCATGATGAGAATTAGGATTTTCCTAAATATTCCTATTCCTGTGAACTAAAGGGACCCTGCTACATGTGCTGCAGGCACCGCCCCCAGGAGGCCCACAGGCTCTGTGTGTGGACAGACAGCACATTCCTAGGAGGCTGTGGAATCAATTCGTAGCAGAAAAATGCCTTAGGAGTGGGAGGCTTACTTTTCATATGCTTAGATTTATCACTGTGTGCATGCATTAACTTTTCTATTAAGATTTTTCAAGAAATTCTTCATGAATAATAAAAGAACTTCATTAAATAAACTACCAAGCAACTCTTTCAATGTTGTTAGTCCGGAACTTGCCAGGGCTTCTGTGACATCAGGATCCACCTAAGCCAGACCTACTAACTGCCTCAAACTAAGAACACGGCAGTCAATGCTGTAGAGAAACAACTCTCAATACTTGATTTGTGATGGGATCATTCCTTCACGTGTTGGTAACAGGTCAGTCTTCACAATGCACTATGGTCTCTAGCCTCTTAAAAAGTAATGCAGGGAGCCGCCGCCCACTCCAGCTCTCTGCTGTGGCCTGAGAAAGCAGTGGAAGATGGCACAAGTCCTTGGGCCCCTGCACCTGTGTGGGAGACCTGGAAGAAGCTCCTGGCTTCGGATAGACCCAGCTCCAGCCATTGCAGCCAACTGGGGAGTGAACCAGCGGATGGAAGACCTCTCTCTGCCTCTCCTTCTCTCTCTGTGTAACTGTGTTTCAAATAAATAAATAAACATTTAAAAAAAAAAAAAAAGTAATGCAGTCTCTGAAAGACCAGGAACTGAAAAGAATACTGACAAGATGTTCTTACATCCATTTTTGCATAAGTAATGCTGAATGAGTAAAAGCATGAATGACTGAAGCTATACCACAAAAATCAATTAACCATTAATTATACTCTACAGCTCCTCCATACAAATGATCTATTACAATGAATATCTCCACAATTAGGTTTCCATATAAGCAACGGTCCACACTGGGTGAGTTAAACACAGTACATGTTAATTCTTACAATAACCACGAAACAAAGTATTATTTTACTGACATAATGGAAATTAATTTTTCCATGATCTCACAACCAGTAAGTAGTAATAAGGCTATACAAGGTTCAAAAGACATGTAGGAAAGTGTAATTTTTGCAAAAAAAAATATTTTTGTTAATTAAAACAGAGTACATATAGAATAACTAAGTTTTAAAACAAGAATCTTAAAGTGGTCAGATATTTGCTTTAATGACTAATACTACAGCCATAAATAGAAATGCCATAAAAATAGTATAAAAATTAACCAGAAATACACTGCTATTGCTATAAACACATTTAGGATGACTTCCAAAGAGCAAAAGAAATGAAACAATCACTCACAGAAACAAGTTCTTATTTGGTTTTCTAAACATAATATGTTGACACCAATTCAAATGAAGAAACTTCATGTGATAAACTACTGTAGAACTGGGGGGAGGGGGAGGATTAAAATAATATAATACAAAAAAAGTGGATTTCATGAGACTCTTCCAGGGTCTAGCACAAAACCCTGGAGATTCCGAAGCCGACACTGTCATCGCAGCATCTGAATGACGGCACTTTTGCGATCATTTCTCAGGAAAGCGTTCAGACCAAATCAGTGCTCCAGGATCCGATTCTGCAGCAGGGATCTGGCCTAGAAGCCTGCGTCCCACGTAGGAGAGCCTGGGCTGGATTTCCGGCTCTTGCTCCCAGTCCCAGCCTCCTGCTAATGCAAACCCTGCCACACAGTGGTGATGGCTCAAGTACCTGGGTCTCTGACACACACGGGAGACCTGTGTGGTCTTTAGCAGTGGCCCAGGCCCAGCCACTGCAGGCATTTGGGGAATAAACCAGCAGACAGAAGTGCCTCACCCCCCTCTCTGACTTTCTACATCTCATTCTAAGTGCAGAAGAAAGGAAGGTGAAAATCTCAGCGCTACACATCCCTGCACACATGTAACACGTGTGTGGCACTGTGTCACCACTAACTGCCAGTTCACGCCAGGCTCTGGACGTTCTGTGAGGATCTGGAAGTCGGGGAGCCCGTCCTACTCTAACATACCTGCCACTTGACGAGAAACCAACAGGCATTTCTCAAGAATGGGCTGAATTAGGGCCATGGTCCAGGTACACCTCCCATGAACTCAGATAAGACCCAATTTCTCAGGTCTTCTTTCCTCACCTGAAAAATGAGAAGCTCGAATTAAAGTCCAAGCCAGGCACTTCACCTACTGGTTTGTAGGGAAAACAGCACAGTGCACCTCGGAGCCAGTATGAACCCCGGAGGACCTCTTCCCACACCCCACAGATGCACACTCCGGTCTCAGGCAGTCCACAGTTACGGATGCCAACAACAAAAGTTGTTGCTGTGAGAGCTCCCCCAACCCACCTGCTTACCAGACAGAACAGTCCCTGAACAAAATGGAAGAGAAACAAAGGGAAAAATGTTTCAAGTCAAAAATAAATCGAAGTGAACATTAAAAGGCTAATAAATTCAGTAATAAAAAGACAAATAACCCCACTTAAATGAGCCAAAGGACTTGGATAGATATTTCTCCAAAAAGGATTAGTAAGCAGCCAATAACCATACAAAAAATATCCAACATGATCAGTCATTAGAGAAATCAAAATCAAACTCACAGTGAGATACCGCTTCACATTCACTGGGATGGCAGAAACAAAGACAGACAATAACAAGTATTAGTGGGTTTGGAGAGATCTGAACCCTTACCCGTTGCTAGTGAGAAGGTAAAAGCTGGCAATCTTAGAAAACGGTAGTTCCTTAAGAGGTTAAACGTAGGGTTACCTTTGTGTGTGTGTGTATGTACACACACTCAAGAGAAATAACATTTACCCACAATTTGTACACAATTCCTCATAGCAAGCAGCATTGTTCATAATAGCCAAAATGTGAAAGCAACTCAAAGTCCTTCAAATGATGAATGGATAAATAATTGTGGTATATCCATACAATGAAACACAGCAATAAAAAAAAATATGAAGTGGGGCAGGCACTGTGGCACAGTGGGTAAGGCTGTTGCCTGCAGTGCTGGCATCCCATACAGGTGCCAGTTCAAGTCCCGGCTATTCCACTTCTGATCCAGCTCTCAGATTATTTATTTATTTATAACCAAATCTTTAAAAAAAAAAATAAAAGTGAAGTACTAATACATGTTACAATACAGATAACGATGAAACAGGGTACGTGACAGAAGCCGGTACAAAAGAGCACCCATTACATGATTCCAATTATGTAAAATTTGCAGAATCGATAAATTTATAGACAAAGAGCAGACTTGTATCTTAGGCACGGGTAGTGACTACTAATTGGTGAGTTTCTTTCAGCCCTGATGAGAACTCTCTAAAATCAGGTTGCAATGGTCTGACGTTTGCAGGCCCCAAAGCAGGCCACTGAGAGCAGAAAGCAAGCAGCAGCGGTGGGTTTCCTGTTGTAATGTCCAGGCTGCTCTCCAGCCTCCTGCTCTCGGGGGCACAGCACCGCGCAATGCACGTCTCCTTCCAGAGGCACAATCTGTGAAGACTAAAGCTCACTGATCTGGAATGACTTCGACTGAATTACAAAACTCTATAAACTCTACCTGTGATTCCTGGAGTTCAAAGTAGGACACTGAAGGAGGGGACAAGTGAAAAAACAGAGACTTTCAAAAACGGAGTCGGGATCCTGACCCACAACTTCCTAAAACAGAGGGAAGATCTCCTGGCAAGGGGTAGAGTGTGCACACCACACACTCAGAACACGCGTGGGCAGAGACCCAGCACCAGGATGGAGGAAGCTGCCTTTATCATGAATACATCAAGTAACAGAATCCAGATACAAGATTCTAGTAAGCCTCAAAAACAAAACAAAAAACCCTAATGATCAAGGAAAACAGAGCCGGAATGAATACCAGAAGATAATCCATTCGAGTCGTTACAGATGAAGTTTCAGGCCAGGGGGGTGATGACAGATCCAAGACCAGAAGCCTCATTAAAGGTAACTTAAGGGTGAGCACACAATCCCAACTCCCGGTGTGACCACTTGACCCAACGCTACCTACCACCACTGGTGCGTTCAAGTGCACAGAAGAAAAGGAAACTTGGCCTCCCCCTACCAGAACACACAAAAAAGTCCTGGAGACTCAAACCGAAATGTGAAAGGCCAAACAGTAAAGCTTCTAACAGATAACACAGGAGAACGACCCCATAATCACGCGGCAGCAAGAAAGTCTTAAATAGGATGCAAAAAGCACAAACCATAAAGGAAAAGATGATAAACAGAAACTGAAAAGGTGCTCAAACCATCAGCCCTCAGGGCCATGCCAATGAACCCCACACTGAGACCTTACACAGAACCACTAAAACAGATGAAATAATAAGTTTAACTGACAGTATCAAAAGGAATAAAGACTAAAAAGCCACCAGAACTGTCACATGCTGGCAGGAATATGAATCATCTATTAAAGCCAAAGATACATACATATATATATATATATACACATACCCTATGACCAACAATTCTACTCCCAGATATATACCCTACTAAAACGAATTATGTGGATGCCTGTGTGTATACCCCAAAAGATAAGAACAAGAATGACTTTTGCAGTCTTATTCATTATTGCCCCAGAGTAGAAACTATTCTAATATTCATCCACTTTACTAATTTTTATATATAATTTGCGAAGACTTTTAAAAAAATGGCCACGAATTCTTCGACATACCTTCCACAAGGACATGCAGTCTCAGGGCTGGCGCTGCGGCATAGCATCCCATATGGGCACCGGTTCGAGTCCCGGTTGATCCACTACTGTGTTATTCATACAACATGGGTGAATCTCAGAAAGTTGAATAGAAGAGGCCTGGGGAAAAGGTGGTGTACAGCGTATCACTCCAGTGACGTGAGTGCAGAACTAACCTACAGTGACAGATACCAGAAAAGCAGTTACCCTGGTAGAGCAGTCACTGGAAAGGGGCCCACGTCAGAGACGTCAGGAGTGCTAGGATAGTGTGGCCATTCTAGGGCGTTCACTATGTACAAAAACAAAGTCACCGTAGAGAGGATCTGTATACCTTTTATTAGAATTCCAAAAAAGACTGCTCTTAATCAGAATGAGCCACGGAAAGCATCAGCATGCCCTATGCACTCTACCACCAGCCCCGGTACTTAACACACAGTCACCCCAGCTTCCAAGACAGTCCGCTCCTTTTCATCCTGCCTCTCTGGTTCCCCTTCTTGGTATCTTCTGTTGCCTCCTTTCTGCTCAGCTCTTTCTTACTTTTGGGATTCCCCAGGTTTCCACCCTCAATCCTCTTCATTCTACATGCTACAATTCTTTGTCCTGCTTTTCCAATCTCAGTTGATGGCATCACCATACCCTGTTCTCTTACAAACTTCTAATCTGGCAGAGAATTAGGAATCCAAAATATCTTGAAAAACTGCAGTTGGCTAAATCCATTAACACGGAAGTTAACAGGGTGAGCACAAAGCTCCATGGACCACAAAACGAACGCACAGATCAGGATAAGCAATGACGTAGACAGGTCTGGGATTTTATTCAACTCTAGGTTCAATGTATGATGCGGCCATGAAAAGGATAAACCTAATATTAGTAAAAATACAGTATGCAAAAAGAGGAAGATAATAATCTTCCCTACATTAAGAGTGTTATACCTAGAACAAGAAATCCAACTCTATTTCTTCACTTATCTAGCCATGCCTGAAGTATTGCATTCAATTTTTTTTTTTTTTGACAGGCAGAGTGGATAGTGAGAAAGAGAGACAGAGAGAAAGGTCTTCCTTTTTCCGTTGGCTCACCCCCCCCAAATGGCCGCTACAGCCGGCGCACCATGGCCAGCACTGTGCAGATCCGAAGTCAGGAGCCAGGTGCTTCTCCTGGTCTCCCATGCAGGTGCAGGGCCTAAGCACTTGGGCCATCCTCCACTGCCTTCCCGGGCCACAACAGAGAGCTGGTCTGGAAGAGGAGCAACCGCAACAGAATTTGGCGCCCCAACCGGGACTAGAACCTGGGGTGCCAGCGCCGCAGGTGGAAGATTAGCCAAGTGAGCCGCGGCACCGGCCTGCATTCAATTCTAAGGATTACAATTTTAAAATATAATTTTTTTGACAGGCAGAGTGGACAGTGAGAGAGACAGAGAGAAAAGTTTTCCTTTGTCCGTTGGTTCACCCTCCAATGGCCACTGTGGCCGGCGCACCACGCTGATCCGAAGCCAGGAGCCAGGTGCTTCTCCTGGTCTCCCATGCAGGTGCAGGGCCCAAGCACTTGGGCCATCCTCCACTGTACTCCCTGGCCACAGCAGAGAGCTGGACTGAAAGAGGAGCAACCGGGACAGAATCCAGCACCCCAACCAGGACTAGAACCCGGGGTGCCGGCGCCGCAGGCGGAAGATTAGCCTAGTGAGCCGCGGCACTGGCCTAAAATATAATTTTTTAAAAAGGAAAGCCATCAGCATGATGAACTGACATGAAACCGTGCCATGTGAAGAGCAGCTAATAAGCTGGAGATGTTTCAACTCCAAGAATGAATTTTTACTTATTTTTCATTTTTATTTGAAAGGCAGAGAGTCAAAAAGAAGAAAGACAAAGAGTGGTCTTCCATTTGCTGGTTCACTCTCCAAATACTTTTAACAGTCAAGGCCTGGGCAGGCCAAAGCCAGGCGCCCAGAACTCGATCCATTAAGTCTCCTAAATGGGAGGTAAGGACCCGGGCATCTAAGAATCTGAAAGCATGTTAAGAGGAAGAGGAATTCAGTCTGTTCAGTCTGTCTCCACGACAGGACTGAGTATCGACTTCCCAGCCACACAAGGATTTCCAGCAGTCAAATTTTAATAAAAAACAGGCAGGCGATCTCAGCTGAGGCTAATCTTATCCCGCAGTGCAAAGAGCAGCCCCTGCAACACAGAATGACCCATCTAAGATGTCAACAATCCCACGGTTGAGAAACCATGCAATGAGCTCCTTGTCAGTGGACAATGTGATTATGGCCAACAAATGACTCAAGGATGGTGGGAAAGGAGTTTAAAAAGATTTTCTGTTTTAGATAATTATCCAGGGAAAAATATCTTCAGATAAGTTAAAGTGATGATGATGATGGTGAGCATGACAAAAACGTACTCAACAATTACAGTGGCCCAGACCTTACACTAAGAGATTCATGTCCACAGTCGACAGTGAATTCTCACAAGAACCTTCTGTTAGGTATTATTGCACCTGATCTAGGTAAACAAGGTTGCCCTAATGTCACTCAACAGTCAACATCTGAATCTACCTGAATCCAATTACATACATCACAATATTAAGTGGTCAAAGCTTTGCCACTCTAAAAAATAAGTGAGGGGCACATGTACCATGTGTAACACAAGCCGCGCTGGCTGAGAAGAAGAAGAGAGGATTATCTGAAGTGGTCCTGTGATGGAGGAAAGAACAATTATCTTGACGATCCCCGACTGCCTACTTCTTTAAGAGCCAAGACGCTCTTACAAACCCACGGAATCTCGGTCAGAAGCGGGGAGTAATGATGACATCCCTTTATCCACAGGCGTGAAAGCTCAGGGTGGACAGACGTTTGAACATCCCCGACTGGGAATCCTGCCCTTAACACACACACGAGATGCAGATACATGGTTTCTTGGCTGCCTATCCTCACACCCATCTGTCGGGATGGCAGTGTGCCTGCTCACATGTTGGTCAAACTGTCACTAGGGCAGAGGTGCCAAGCAATGATCGTTTTAAATGGGCAGCTTGCTCTTCTCTTCTGCAGAGAAAAAATATTCTCTGGTAACACGGAAGGGCTGCAATCTAAGTGAAATATTCTTGACCAATCTCACCATTTCAGCCGGAGAAAGATCTAGACTAGTAGATGAGACTGAGGCTAAGGAAGTTAAATCAAACAGAAAGGTACTCTGAAGACAAGCTGCAGCACAGCTCTTCACACTGCTCGTCATGGTGACCTCTTGCACGGTGACACCTTTGCTCAACAAGTCACTGCTGGTTTTTTTAATGGGATGAAACATTTTCCCATGTTCTAAATAAAAGAGTAGAAATGCATTAATATCTAGTAGTTTGACATTATGTAAGTGCTACTTGTTGGCTGGGTATTTCATAAATGATAGAAATCTAATCTACAGCCAAGATCTTCTAATTGCAAAAACGTGGAAAACAAATGAGACTCCCAAAGATGAACAGGGCAAAAAAAAAAAGTATAATTTCAATGGGGGGGGGGATGGAAGGGGGGCTAAAAAAAAATAAGAAACTGAGTATTTTCATTCACAAATCTAAAATTTAAGTCTCTGGGGCAAAATCCCAGGCCAGTTACCTGTCCCGCTCTCTCGAATGTAAGCAAAATGTCCCCAAACTCAAGGTGGCTTCCTGGCGTCAAGTCTCTACCAGCTCCCGCATCTGGAAAGCCCTCCCTGGGACTGCACCCCGAGTGCGGCCGCCTCAGCGACTCTGCAGACGGCTGGTCCCCACCACTCTCCACACGTGCTCCACACAGAAGGGGCAGGACAGCCTAAGCAGCAGTCCCTCACTGTTTCCATCTTCTCAGCTGGCCAGCTCCTGGACCCTTTCAGGCCTGAGAAGAAAGGTCACCCACATCAACAAGGAGCAATGACCCTCCTGCTCTTCTGCATACGACCTCCTGAGACTGGCATCAAGACGCAGCAGTGCCGGAGTCCAGCAGAGCCTGCAGGCTCCAACCCGACAGTGGTGAAGCCTGGCATTTACCATAACCTTCGGAGAAATACCAGGACTCCCCCACTGGGAAATGACGCCCGTGAGGCCTTCTCTTACACCTGTACAACACGAGTGCTGAGAGTCATGGTTACAGCCTGTTCTTCCAACCAACCTGTTGCTGTCTCACACAGGGCCCTAAAATGACTCCTCCCCAATACCTTGTATACCTTGTGATTTTCCTGTGAACACCGAGAAGTAGTGCCTTCTAGAATCCAGTGAGACTCATCACAGGCTCGTCAACCCAGCCAGCAGTTTCTGGACTCGGGAACCAGGTACCCCGCCTCCACCTCCTTCTGCACCGTCGCCTGCGTGACTCCCCCGAAACGGCCAGTCCATTCTTACCTTCTCTAGGACACGTCTCTGCGCCTACTCTTCTCCCAGACACTGTCCCACCTTTTAGCCATGTCTCCCCTTGGTAAGTCTGCACTCATGTCCATTTAACTGCTCGCTCACTTCCTCCGTCTTCATCTGAGTACTGAGTTTTCAGTGCATAACCAACTGACTTCGGATAAAAGTTCTGAAAACTGCTCAGTGGAGAAGGTTTAAACAAATGGCTTTGGAACAGTTGGACATCCACAGACAAAAAAAAAAAAAAGAAAAAAGAAGAAGAACCAAGATCTAAGCCTCACCTTCTACGCAAAAATCAACTCAAAACAGATCATAGGTCTAAATACAGGATGTGAAATTATAAAACACTGGGGGCCGGCGCCGCGGCTCACTAGGCTAATCCTCCGCCTTGCGGAGCCGGCACACCGGGTTCTAGTCCCGGTCGGGGCGCCGGATTCTGTCCCGGTTGCCCCTCTTCCAGGCCAGCTCTCTGCTGTGGCCAGGGAGTGCAGTGGAGGATGGCCCAGGTGCTTGGGCCCTGCACCCCATGGGTGACCAGGAAAAGCACCTGGCTCCTGGCTCCTGCCATCGGATCAGCGCGGTGCGCCGGCCACAGCGCGCCGGCCGCGCCGGCCATTGGAGGGTGAACCAACGGCAAAAGAAGACCTTTCTCTCTGTCTCTCTCACTGTCCACTCTGCCTGTCAAAAAAAAAAAAAAAAAAGAAATTATAAAACACTTAGAAGACGACATAAATCTGATCTCAGGTTACGAGGAGCTCTGAGACACACGTGACACAAAAACAATCCACACACTGATAAATCAGACTCCATAAAAGTTAAAAAATGTTGTGCTGTGAAAGATACCATACGAGAAGGAAAAGCCAGACTGAGAAAATGTGTTTATAATTTAGATTATGGGTGAAGAACTTGTATCCAGTGCATAAAGAACATTCTACACTCAGCAATAAGAACAGGGTTCAAATACAAAATGAGTGAAAGACTTGAACAGACAAGTCCTCAAAGAAGCTATGAATGGCAAAGAAGCACAGGAGAGGTTAGCTATCAGGAAGAGGGAGCCACCAGGGAAATGCAGATTAAAGCCACCCAGACACATCTATCACTACACACACGAAACACCACCGATACCAACGGTGGTGAGGATGCAGACACTGGACCCCTCATCGCGTGAGGACAGGACTGTTCACAAGTTCTTAGCTAAACACACACTTAGCATATGACCCCACAATTGCACTCCTGGGCATTCATCCTAGAAAAATGAAAACTTATATTCACAAGAAAAGCCAAAAATGACACACAATCCACATGGCCTTCAGCAGGTAAATGGTTAAATAAAGTGTGGTACAGCCATAAAATGGACAAACACAGCACAGTTACCAGAACCAGGAAAGTAACACTGATTCGAAGTTCAACGTTCCGGTTCTTCGGTGTAGGTACAGCTCCGGGACATCTGATCGCATGTACAGATCCACAGAACCATCACCACAATCAGGACCCACAACTGGGCCTTCATCCTCAAGAAACCCAACCTTAACCCAGCAAAAACTGGTCATCTCTGGGGCCAGTGCTGTGACACAGGGGCAAAGCCACCGCCTGCCATGCCGGCATCCCATTTGTGAACGGCCTTCCTGGCTGCTCCACTTCTGATCCAGTTTCCTGTGAATAGTCTAGGAAAGGCAGCAGAAGATGGCCCAAGTGTTTGGGCTCCTGCCACCCACATGGGAGACCAGGATAAAGCTCCTGGCTTCGGCCTGGCCCACAGCTCAACCTTGCAGCCACCTGGGGAGTGAACCAGCAGATGGAAGATCTCTCTCTTTCAAAATAAATAAATCTCAAAAATGGCGAACTCCATTCACTTCTGTAATGTTGTCATTTCAAGAATCCTGAATAAATAGAATTACATCACCTTTAGAGACTGGCTTTTTTTTTTTTTTTTTTTTTTAAACTCAGAACTATGCTCCATACAAGCTGCTGCATGTACCAACTATTCTCCCTCTCTGGTGACGAGTGATGTTCCACTGTGTGCTAGACCGTATTTTATTTAGCCATTCATCCTTTGAAGGACCGGTGGGCTGTTCTCGGTTTGGGCTATGATGAACAACTGCTGTGAACCTTCCTGCCCAGGTTTTTGGTGAGTGTGTAGGTTCCATCTCTCTAGGACAAATGCCCAGGAGCACAATTCTGGGCTGCAGGGTACCTGAGTGTTTAACTTCCTGAGAAATGGCAAAACTGACTCCTAGGTGGCCACCCATCCTACTCTCCCAGGAGCAACAGGAGAGGGGAGAGAACCTGAAAGTCATCATTTCTACAGTGCTTTCTACAAGCCTGAAAAAGCAGCAAGAGGAACCCTCTTAAATGTTGTAACCCGAACTTCACTTTCTTAAAAATTATTTTTTAAAGCTTCTTTTTCCTCTTTCCCAAATAATGGACAACTTTTTTATCTCTAGCAAAGAATGTATAGTTATAGGTATGTTGGTAGCGGATGCCATATTGTATACCAAACTGCAAGTGGGGAGGGAAAAAACCCTGAAACCTACAGTAGAAACAGACAAAGCTTCTGTTTCTACGCCTTCCAGTCCACCAAGACTAAAGGCTCAAGAGAACTTGCAAAGACTCAGGTATGCTGTGAAATGTGACTGCAACGCATTAACACACAGCACCATCGAGTGGTATCTGTTCAGCTGTTACTCCGCACAACGATTTAAGAAAAGCAACTAATCTGAAACAGAACTGCAGCTTCCTCAGCTGTAAGGCTTCCAACTTTATAGCTTTTTAATTTAGATCTGACACGCTGATAAAGACAATGCTGTCTCTTTTGGGGTCTTGAAACAAGAAGCTAAGTCCACAGCAGACGTATCTGTCCACCCGGAGAAAATGAACGAACAGAAATTATAAATTCCAAAGACAACACTGGGACCTGACGTCCCTGTTACCAATGGCTTCCAGTTCTGAGTCCCTCGCGGGATCGGCGCGATTGTTCCTGGCGCTGACCTCCTCCCACTGTTACTAGGATGCTTACCCCGAGATTTAATTATATGACTCCTTCTAGGGCACTGTCCCACTTACTGCACAGGGCTGACTGCTAAACATGTGTTTAACATTTGCCAGTGCAAACAGTGTCTATTCTAAGATGCAGTTTAAACCCTACAGCACTGGCTCCCATCAGAGAGAGAAGTTATGGCAAAGAATCGTCAAATCCACACACTTACCTGAAGATTAAACAGAAAGCATGGTTCGCAGGCATGAGTTTTTCTAGGCTGACAAGGATGCTCTGGTTAACAAAATTCTCAGTAAATGCACTGAGAATGTTTAGCTAAAGTCGTTTCGTATTAGCATGTGGGACCGATACTAAAAGTCTACCTCCCTGACAGGAGGGGAGGGGCACACCTCCAGCCCCTCCAGGCTCCCTGGAGAGCTTGTCTGTAAGGGTCGCCCGTGGGCTCCTGGAGCAAGAGTGGCAGGCAATGCCCGAGTTCCTGCCAAGGTCTGAGCCAACACTGGGGACGACGGAGCAGGAGTAACGGGGAGTGCACGAATCCACTTCAAAACAGCTTCCTCAGAACACAGCGTGCTTGTCTCACGCGGAGCCAAGGGGGAAACCCACCAGCACGGCCCTCTGCTCTCCGGCAAGGGCTCCCACAGGCAGGGGAATGGGGTCAGCAGGGCCAGACACACCCCCGGCTCACATCCCCTCGGATAGCCTCCTAGCGAAGTGCCGAGCCAGGATGCTATCGCTTTTCCGGATTAATTTTGCATTCTTGTTGAAAACTCTTTGTTTTCTATATTCCATCATAAATAGCCTTATACATTCACCGACCTGTGCTGGATCCTAAACAAAGTCCAAAAGAACCTGCATTAAGTGAAGACGAGGAACACTTGCTTCAGGGAGACCGGGGGACAGCAAGAACAGACGCAGCACCGTAGCCCAGTGCCCACCTGCTCTCCCTCTGAGCACGCAGAGCGCCCACCAGGCTAACCCGCTGCAGGGGCTCTCAGCTGCCGTCCACCCTCACCCTGTTAGCAGTGTTCACAGGCCGCACTCACACCCACGCAGCACTAACTCCCTTAGGCTCCTGCCTGCCACACATCTGCAGGAATCAGGGGCCCTCCTTCTCCTGTGACACAAGGCAAACCTCAAAGCTCTGCTTCATCTCCAAGTAAGTTTCAATTTTCCAAGTCAAAATCCTGTTCACAGTATGTTGTCTGATTAGGGATGCCTTTACAGAAAGCAGTCGCCAAAATTAACATCTTGTTTTTGCCTTTTCTAGACATCTGGGACATTCATTTACGTATTATTTAGAAGAAGAAAAAGCTGGCCTATTTCCTTTAAGAAACTGAATGTTAGGGTCTGTCGACGTGGTGAGCGCCTTCCGGTTACTTTCAAGCACAGCCTTGCATCCTGCAGTAGAGTTCGCGAAGCTTCCCACAGACCCACTTGCGGGGCACGCACTCCCCTGCTCTGTGCCAGGCTCACGCTCAGCGCGTCACCCCAGAACCTCGTGAACAAACACCCTCCCGTGACGCCTGCAGCTCGGAGCACTACAAGCAGCCATCACATGCGAAACTGCCACCTGCCCGGGACCGGGCCCCGACCTGGGCGCGCCGGCAGCCTGCAGGGCAGACGAGCGACGCTGAGACGCGCGGGCGCGGGCGTGCTGGGGCCGCCGGAGGAAGCCACTACCGCTTCGGCCGCGCTCCCCAGCCCAGCCCAGCCTCTCACCCGCCCAGAAACTAAAACTCCCGGCGCGGCCCCGCGGGCGCCACCTGCGCCCAGTGCCGGCCCCAGGCGCGCTGCTCGCTCACAAGCCGCTGTGCACCTGCGCACCGACCTCTCCAAACCACCCCGCTCGGCCTGGCCTAAAACCCTCCTTCTCAACTCCTACACACGAACGCGGCCCTTTTTATTTTTACTCCATGAATTTCAGACTCAACAGATGAGCGATTCCAGTTTAAAAGAACAGCTAATGAGGCTCTTCGACTGAGATTCGCAAGCTATCCCGGGAGATGCAGAAGGAAACCGACCGACCACGGCGGGCTGGTCCGTGTCGCTCGGGGGCTCGCGGCCACTTCACGGAACCTGACTAAACCCACGCGGGCGTGGGCGCCGACCCGCGGGAAGCGGACGCCCCGGCCGGCTAGCCAAGGGGCGCCCCCAGGCCCCTCCGGCAGGTCTGGCCCCCGGGACTCCGGCCCGCAACCGCCGGTCCTCGCCGGGACGCTGCCCCGACCCCGCACGGCTCGGCCCCCGCCCCGCGCCCTCGGAAGCCAAGCCGAGTGCCCGCCGCGCCGGCCAGGCCGCGCGAAGCCGCCAGCGCCTGGAGCTGAGGCTGCGGAGCCGGCGCGCTGGCGCAGGAACAGGAAGCCGCGCGCGCCCCGGCGACGCCGCGCCGCGCGGCCCCGCGCCCGCTCCCGGCCGGCCCCGCGTCCCCGGCTCGGGCCCCGCTGCCTGCGGCCTCCCTACCCCAAGCCGCAGGCCCGTCGCCTCCTGCCCAGTACGAACTTCCCGCCGCTTTCGCCGACTCGCAACTCGGCGGCGGCGCCGGCCCCTCCGCACCCGGCAGTATGGAGCCTTCCCATTGGCTCTGGCGCCGGGGGAGGCGGGGCGAGCGTAGGTACGGGCCGCGCTCCTTCCGCCGCCTCCCCAGGGCTGCCGGGATCGGTGGTGGGCGCTCCCACTGCATGCTGGGAGTTGTAGTCTTTGGGCGACCCAGGGAGACCCAGGGTCCCCTGCTCCCTGGGGATTCTGGGAAATGTGGTTTACACGCTCAGCTTGCGTGTTTCTGACCAACTAAGGTATTCGTCGATGAGCTGGGAGCCGAAGAAGTCAGTATTGCCAGTGCTTGGAGTAGCTTCATCCATTAATATTGAAAAAGGGCCTTGTGAGTGCCTCCTGTCGCCCTCCACCCCCCGCCCGGAGGCCTTGTCCAGCGCTTGGCCCCAGGTCTAGCCCTTCCGCGTGATGGACATTGCACCTGAGGTAGGTGGTAGACCTCCGCGACGCTCCGGTGTCTGCCAGGATGAAAGGAGACGGTCGGGGTAGCGCTGCGTGTTCCGTGAGTGGTAGGAGGGGCTGGTGTCGTCTGGCCACCCCTGGTCACGTGGCTGAATCCTGCCTGTTGGTCAAGGCCTCGTGTCGCGGTCACGCAGCCCTCTGGGACCCTCACTCTGCAGTGTGCTCGGCCGGTGAAGCCGGCTAAGGCTGCTGCTCCCGGGGGGCCGTGAGCTATGGCAGGTGGGACCCCCGTTCTACATCAAACGGACCCGAGTCAGAGGCCGAGGAGACCCCAGGCGGCTGGCGAAGCCGGCTTCAGGGACCTTGGCAGGGCGTTTGCGCGGCTTTGGAGGGGCTGGTTTTTATTTGCCAAGCTGAGGAATTTATATATGATTTTCTCAAAGTGACTCCGCCAAAATCGGGCGAGCTTTGGTCCCACAAACCTGGATTCCCTCGGTCCTTGAACGGTGCAGTGATGTAGCTAACGTCTGCACCTACCCTGCCAGGTACCCTCACCAGCTCCCGGTGATGACCTCACAGCCCACTGAAAGGACCCCGTGCCCCCTGGCGGGGTGGGAAGGGAGGAGACAGGCTCCTTGGGCAGGTGTCCCCCACCCCATCCTTGCTGGCCGAGTCCCTTTAGCTGAGGGTCACTGCTCCCTGGGCCTCCCTGCAGTTTGCGGTGCCAGCCCCTCTGTGCCTCAGCCCCAGAGATGACCATGTCCGCCCGCTGCTGAGCCCAAGCTACGGCTCCAGCCCTCATGGTGCCCCCTCCCCGCCAGACACACAAACACACACGCATATCTTTTTATATAGGAGTCTCGTCGCAAATAAGCCCTCTTACATGATCTTATTTCAAATGTGTCATCTGCTTGCTGTCAAGACCTTGACGGGAACACACGCACAAGGTGAGCGCTTGATGTCTGTTTGTCAGCAAAGAGGCTGCAGGATTCACACCTCTCAGGGGTGTGGAATTCCTCAGCAAGGCTCTGTCGCCAGAACCCATTGAGAGAACGACATTCTGCACACACGCGCACGCGCACGGACTTGCACACACTCCAAGAACTGGACAGGACTCATCTGTGGCAGCGCGACCTCACCGGAGACTTGTGGGAGGAATGTCCCTGCTTCCATGCTCGGCTGGCAATTGGCTGACCTTAAAGCGCAATTAAATCAGCAGCGGAGCAGGGAGCCCTCCAGGGTGAGGAGAGAATGGATTTACACTGGCGCTCGTGGCGCTGGCACCCGCAGTTGGATGGCTGACTGTTCGCACTGCTGACATGCGGCTGTGTT
The DNA here is from genome assembly GCF_964237555.1 of Oryctolagus cuniculus. Taxonomy (NCBI): domain Eukaryota; kingdom Metazoa; phylum Chordata; class Mammalia; order Lagomorpha; family Leporidae; genus Oryctolagus; species Oryctolagus cuniculus. The sequence goes on along the minus strand of NC_091451.1, from coordinate 41,078,584 downwards.
CCTCAGGAGTTGCCAACACCTCCAACACCACCCACACGTGCTGAGACGTCCTAGCAGCGCCGAGCACGCCAGGCCAGCAGCCCAAGCTGCCGCCACGGAGGGACTGCATGTCTGAGACGCCGTGGGTGGGGCCGTGACTGGACACGGGAGACCTGGGAGAGCCGTTTATGAGTTGACAGCTTGGCATGAAGATCATGGCTGTGCGAAAAGGTTGACCGGCGAGGATTTGCTAGTCCTAGGCTTTCAGCGTTGAGCACTGAGGTACCAGCATTGTGGCCCAGTGGGTCAAGTCGCCACCTGCCACTCCAGCGTCCCGTCTCAGAGCCGCGGCTCCCGGGCCCGGCTGCTCTGCTTCCCAGCTGGCTCCCACGTGCTTAGGCCCCTGCCCCCCAAGTCGGAGACTCGGCTGGAGCCCCAGCCATGACTTGGGCCTGACCCACCCTCAGCTGTATGTGGCCATTTGGGGAGGAAACCAGTAGATGGAAGACCTCTGTTCTCCCCCAACCCCGCCATGTCGCTCTGCCTTTCAAATAAATAAATAACTCTTTAAAAAAAAAAAAAAGAAATTGAGAATTGATGGGAGGCAGTGTTCATGAACATAACCCTGCCGTATGCACAACGTACCTGTATGGTCCAAACAATGTTTACTGGGTACTTCCAGTGAACCTGACTGAGCTGGACTCCAGAAATTCTACCGTAACACCAGGAGGCCCTCCAGTTTGACAGGCACAGGGGTTTTTCACATACATTATCTCCCCAGTGCTCTGAGGGAGAAGTATCTCCAAGAAAGTAAATCCTTACAGCTCTCCTTGTGAACTTTTGTCATCCTGGTCCTTTGTGCACAGCCTCAGTACGTGAGGACAATTCTCAGAAAGACAGAATTTCTGCCCGGGGTGGAGCCTCTTACAGAGTGCAGCCTCGCCAAGCAGCAAGGGGCTTTGTGGTAAGGGTTCTGTGGATAACCCAGGGTGACCCATGAGCAGGTGCGGCTCAGTGACTACGTTTTGCACCTTCCCAGCAAGGAAAAACCAACTAAAAATCAATTTGTGAGATCTGAATTGGTTTACCGTATAGTCAGCTCCCCGAGGACGCTTCTCTTACTTCTGGGAGTCCTTCCAACCCTGGTAGCTCTAAAGCAGAGGCCTGCAGAAATGGAGATTGTTCGGGACACTTTGAGAAAGAGGGAGGAGGCTGTGGCGTTGGCTCCACCATGACAGAAACTCAGCCTGTGAAGTTCAAATAAACATGATAGTCATTAGAAGGCAGCACTGCCCGGGCAGGTGGCCCAGCAGATGCTGGAGCAACCCCTGAGTCAGTCCCTAAGTCTTTGTCCCTGTTCTTTCATCTGCAGAATGGGAACAATCTTGCTGAGGCAGCACAGCCTCCTCTGGCTAATGGGAGGCAGATGAGGTCATGTCTGAGAATGGCTTTGATCTCCTTGGAACCAAGCCACTGGGGGTCATTAGCGCAAGCCGCCGGACAACAGCACAGGGAAATCCCATCTCCTGGCGGGGGAGAAAGGAGAGGGGCAGCAGGAGCAGCGTGTATTCAGGGGTCTTCTGAGCCCCCCCGCCACTTTGGATGCTTCATTTCATCCCAGCAGTATGAGGGAGCTACGTAGGGAGTTAGGTAGGAATGAGTGAAGCTGGAAGCATTTTTTTTCATAATTTCTGTACAGCCCTGCCTTGTAACTCCACCCCTTTACCTGTCGATCCAGTAGACCCACTTTCCCATGATGCACCTGTGTCTCATCTGGGACCAGGAAGAAGGAACACCATGATGGCCACGCGGGAGTTAAGCTGCATGTGGAGGCACCATGAAACTCCCAGAAATGCTCACGGTGCTAAACTCAGCGCTGTTTGTGTATTCAGTTCGGGCACCACCTCCAACCTCACAAAAGGAACTGGTGCACGGAGAGGCAGCCCCTTTTGCTTTTTGGCTTCCGGATCTTGCTTTTCTGCTCCTCTCTGGCCTCCTCCCACGCTCCAGCCTCCTGGGCGGCTTTCTGGTCCATTCATGACAGGTATCTCTCCACGGGAGGCTGCCCACACTCGGGCGCTAGTGTGTATTCACTTCCCTCTTTTAAATAAGTCCTCTCTCAGTTGTGCACTCAATTTATGCCTCTGCTTTTTTTTTTAATTTTGTTTAATAAATATAAATTTCGAAAGTACAACTTTTGGATTATAGCAGTTCTTCCTTCCATAACCTCTCTCCCACCCACAGACCATCCCATCTCCCACTTCCTCTCCCATCCCATTCTTCATTAAGATTCATTTTTAATTATCTTTATATGCAGAAGATCAACTTAGTATATACTAGGTAAAAATTTCAACATTTTGCACCCACACAGATACACAAAGTATAAACCACTGTTTGATGACTAGTTTTACCATTAATTCTCATAGTGCAACACATTAAGGACAGAGATCCTACATGGGGAGTAAGTGCACAGTGACTCCCGTTGTTGATTTAACAATTGACACTCTTGTTTATGACATCAGTAATCACCCGAGGCTCTTGTCATGAGCTGCCAAGGCTATGGAAGCCTCTTGAGTTCACAGACTACGACCTTATTTAGACAAGGCCATAATCAAAGTGGAAGTTCTCCCTTCAGAGAAAGGTACCTCCTTCTTTGAGAACCCCTTCTTTCCACTGAGATCTCACTCACAGATGTCTTTCGTTTAGGTCATTTTTTTTGCCATAGTGTCTTGGCTTTCCATGCCTGAGAAACTCTCATGGGCTTTTTAGCCAGATCTGAATGCCTTGAGGGCTGATTCTGAGGCCAGAGTGCTGTTTAAGGCATCTGCCATTCTATGTATGCCTCTGCTTTTAGTTCTTACTTCTGTGGGATCAAGAATGTAGAATAAAAAAGGAGATACTTATGCCCGTAACACCACGACTCTTTTTTAAACTTTTATTTTATTTTATTTTATTTGAAAGAGTTACAGAGAGAGGTAGAGACAGAGAGAGAGGTCTTCCATCTGCTAGTTCACTCCCCAGATGGCTGCAATGTCCAGAGCTGCACTGATCCGAAGCCAGGAGCCAGGAGCATCTTCTGGGTCTCCCACATGGGTGCAGGGGCCCAAGGACTTGGGCCATCTTCCACTGCTATCCCAGGCCATAGCAGAGAGCTGAATTGGAAGAGGAGCAGCCGGGACTCAAACCAGCACCCATATGGGATGCCAGCACTTCAGGCCAGGGCTTTAACCCACTGTGCCACAGCGCCAGCTTTGACACCAAGACTTTTGAGCATCTACGAAGCCTTGGGCACAATGTGCTATAAACACATTGTAACCCACTGGGGACGTCATGTGTGTCCACCAGTTCTATGAGCTGTGTTTTGTATGAAGACCTATTACATGCTGAGGGAACAGTCTAACGTGGCCCTGTGAGGTGGGTGAGATGACCCCAGTGCCCAGATGAAGACACCAAGCCCCAGAGAAGTGACCTGATTGCTCAGGATGACAGTGCTGGTAACCAGTAGAGCCGGCTGTCTCCAAATCCCAGTATCAATCACAGCTGCTGATGTTGGAAAAGATCACGAGGCCAAAGCTAGCAGGAGCCACATAGACTGCGTGTGGTTCTGCAGTACCCAGCCAGCACCTGCTAGCCAGCCCTTCTGGGGGTTTTAAGTACTTTACTCCCTACAGCAAAGACCTCTGTACTTACAATGCCTAGGGTGGTCGCCGTGTCCTGTGTGAACCTTTGACTGATACCGGAGAGAAGCTGGCCCTGATGAATGCGGTCTCTCATCGATTCTGGGTTGCAAGCATCTCACATCCTAATATCTGTGAAAATGGAGATGTGTCACAATCAACACCGATTGTAATTGGCAGTGGTTTTATTTTTTTCTTTATTAGGCAGCTCATCCTACAGTGGGGCTTCTTACACCGGCTGGGGGCTTAGAATTGACAAATTCTGGGACACCTGGTGCATGTTCCCCCAGAACTTCTCCCTCTCCTCTTCATCCCATTTCCCACAGCGGACGTTGGACCCGTCGCTCCCAGTCCCCAAGGGTGTCAATCTTCTCTTGCACTCCCACTTCCCACTCTTTGAGGGTGAACATCCTTAGAGGAGGAAGGAAGCGGGACACGGGATCTGTGGACGTGGCAGATCTGCGTCTGGAGCCTCTCTGCTGGTTAATTGCTGTGTGACCTTACACAAGTTAGCAACGTTGCTGAGCCCGTCTCCTCACCTGCAAATGACGGCAGCTGTCAGGGCTAAACGAGATGGCGTCTGTGAAGTTCCTGGTTCCTAGTAAGCGCTCGGTGGGGGTTGTTTCCTTCTCCTCTGCTCGCTGCTGCTTCTGGACACCGCGAGTTTGCCTCTCCCATCATTCCATCTCCAGGAGCCGAGCAGCAAGCAGCTGTCATCATTTATTGTCAGAGGCGAGACGTAGACTCAGGTCGAATCTACATACATGCTCACATCCAGCTGCCAAGCTGCAGGCTGGGGAAGGAGGGAGAGCTGTTTCAAAAACAAAGGCAAATCGTTGCTTTTATGTTTGCAGCCATCCAACTCTTGTCATGTTTTGATTTCAGGGCTGCTCCAAGATTCTGGGACAAAAGACACTATATATAAGCATTATTATGAGATTCAAAGGGGCTCTGAGCAAAACAAAATCCTTTTATTGCAAAGAGAATTGGAGAGACTTGTTGCCAGATATAGTTACTGCATGGAAAAATGCACTTTTCCTTTTTTCCACACATCATCACCATTGCCACCACCAGGCTGTAGCTAAACCCATACCCTACAAAATACAGCTATCTGCAAGGAACCTTAAGTGATAATAACTGAAACCAGTTGGCAGCACCATATGCCGGCAGGCGTGGTCCTAAGGACTTGACTCCCAGTACCTCTTTCGGGCTTCCCAGCCCACTCTGGGCAGTAGGTGACCATTCGTGGCCCATTTTACAGATGAGAAGACTGTCTTGGAGAACCCAAGCTACTTGATCAAATTGGTACAGCTAATAAGGGTGGAGGCAGGATTTGAACTCAGCCGAACAGGGTTCATGCGTGTGCTCTTCCTCTGTGTCCAGGGCAAAGTGGCGTTGCACAACAAAGCATGGCACATGGCCCCTGACTTCAGACGTCCACACCTGATCACGAAGGCGCGTGGCGAGTGCTTGGCACCCCAGCGACTGTCCTGGGAGCCCGGATGCAGGGAGCCACTTTGGGGGTCCCGGGCAGAAGCAGTACAATGCAGAGAAGAGCTTCTGAGTTCCAGGGCCTTGTGCTCTGGGGCATCCCGGGTCAAGGCCTCGGCAGAAAGGGCAGAGCAGAAGTTCCAGAAGACGCTTCCAGAAGACACCAGATGTTCCCCGAGAGCTGGAGGCGAGAAGAAAATTCACAGGAGGGGAGGACCGTATGGAGAGCTGAGGCTTTTAAAGAAGCAGTGAAGTTAAAACAAGGTCATCACTCTGGCGTCCTTTGTTCTTTATTAAAAAGATTTGTTTTATTGATTTGAAAGGCAGAATTGGAGAGAGAGGGAGAGACAGAGAGAGATCGTCCATCTGCTGGTTCACTCCCCCAAATGGCCACAGTAGCTGGGGCTGGGCCAGGTGCCTGGAACTCCATCCAGGTCTCCCATGCGCGTGCAGGGACCCAAGTCCTTGGGCATCTTCGTCTGCCTTCCCAGGCAACTTAACGAAGAGCTGGATCAGAAGTGGAGCAGCCGGGACTCAAACTGACATCCATGTGGGATGCTGGCGTCTGAGGCAGCGGTTTAATCCACTGTGCCACCGCACCGGCCTCTTGACTGATGTGCTTCGAAGAAGAAATTTGGGCACAAACACACAGAGGGAGGCCAGGTGAGGGCCCGGGCCACAGACAGAGGCCTCAGGAGAAACCACGCCTGCTGGCTCTGGATCTTGGATACCCAGCCTTACTTCTCCGGGAGAAAATAAGTTCTTGTGTGTGGCATGCTGCCACGGCAGCCCCTCGCACACTGAGGGACACAGTGACCAAAACGTGGCACTGCAGAGCCACCCCCACAGCCCCTCCAAGGCACTGGCTCTGGCTGGCACCACCAAGCTGCTCGTGAACCGAGTCAGGAGCCGCCTCTCCTCCTGTCATTCAGGCCAGAGGGAACCTGCTGTGAGGCCGGAAGTGTGATCTCAGACAAGGGGGCATGGGCGCAACTGCGGTGTAACAGGGCAAGTACAGCGACAGAATTCCTAGGACAACAGCCACAGAGCCAGGGAGGAAACCGGGCTGCTCGTCCGTGATGGGAGGGACACGGCAGCCTTATTTAGTCCTCAATTCCAGCCCCGAGAGGCAGCAGCGATTACTACGACCTGACAGACGAGAAATAGGGTCTTTACCTGTGGCTCTAGCCAGGTTAGTGACGCAGCACCAGGTAGTTGGTGTGAGCAGGGGTTTAGACCCAGGCCTGTATGACTGCAAAGCCGTGGTAACTCCACACTATCTACTGTATCTCAGTGTGCAACTCTCCCCTCCCCCGCCCCCCGCCCATGTCTCTGGCTAATACCTTGAGAGAGAACGACTACTCAGCAAGTTGGTAAATTATGCTCGCTGCCAGCCAAGAAGCCACGTGTCTTGCCTCTCACAGGTGTGGCTCGATTGCAGGCCATTACTGACCGTTCATGCAGGAAGCCCGGGCTGCAGTTCACCAGCATGTTGGGATTTCCCAGGACTTGCGTCTCACACCAGGGAGCTGAGCTCAGCCAGTATTTTCATAAGCGAACACCTGCAACGGGGGTGTAAAACACGACTTCACCGCGTAGCATTCGGTGGGAATTTGAGTATAAACCACAGGATAATTTGTGAGCTCGATCTTTCTTTCCCCCTGACTGTTAGCGGGCTCAGCTGAACACAGAGATAAGCCTCGAGTGTTGTTTGGAGAAATATGCTCTGCGGCTTCGAGAAGATTGAGGACACGCTGCAGAGTCTCGTGGTGCCTCCGCTGGTGCAACCTGCGTCTACCCATTTACTAGATCACAGGCATGGACGGTCATCCACTGTGGCCCAGGCTGTCTCAGGCTCTCGGGACAGGGCGAGCAAGACGCCACACTCCACTGGAGCAGACAGACACCAACCAGGTAAGCAGCACAGGACCAGCCATGGCTGTCCCCCAGAGTCTCCACACGGGCAAAGTCCACTCACGCCCCAGGCGGGCAGTGTTGGATGGGCCTTGCAGCCCCTCACCCTCACCCTTCCCCAGGCAGAGAAAGAACCCAGCACAGAGCTGAGGGCCCCCTTCTGTCTCTCTCTCCCTGGGATCATCCTGCCCCTCTCCCCAAGGGTGAGAGCTTGCTCAGGCCAGGGACCCGCTGCCTTGACTGAGGTAGGGACTCCTTGACTCCCACCACGAAGGGTCTGGGCCCAAAGGTCAAGCCAGGTCTGCCAGTCAAGCTCTCCCTAGAGTAAAGTTGACATTTTGATACCCTTCTGTTTGATTCTGTGTCTACATTTCTGTTTATTTCAAAACTCAGAGGCAAAAATGAGTGCCACTTAGCTGAGCTCCTAAACCCCCTTGGCTGTGTCAGGAGTAAGGGGAGGAGATGTGGGAACAGAGAGGAGGACCCAGGAAGTGAGCACCGGGAGGGGCTGGGCCCTGGGTGGCAGGTGTTCCTGCAGGGGAAGGGTGTGCACAAAGACTAGCGGTAAGAGAGGCTCGCAGTTGAGAAAGTGTAAACCGTCAGTGAGCCGCACCTGCTCAGTCTGCACACGTGTGTGTGTGTATGTCTTCCCCTCACCTGCTGCCAGCCCCTGACCCTGTCCAACATGGCACCTGCCCCCACCTCACCAACAGCATCGTTGCCGACTTCCGGCACCATTGCTCCACTGTCATCTCGGCCCGGCCCCCACCCCTGCCCCCACGCCCGGCAGACTCTTCTTCCAGATCCTTCCTCCCTGGGCCTCGGCAACACGTCCTGAACATCTCAAGAGAGAGGAAACTTGGGAACTGGGCCATGTCCCCGCATGGAGAACCCACAAGGGTCGCCCTAAAGCCTCCTTATAAACAGCCCTGGAGAGAGCGGGCGCTCAGCTCAGCCTGGCAGTTAAGATTCCCACAGCACACGTGAGAAGACCTCGGCGCCACTCTTGGCTCCAGCTCCGGCTCGGGCTTCCTGCCAGTGCAGCCCTGGGAGGCAGCACTGACGGCTCAAGGGATGGGGCTCCTGCCACCCACGTGGATTGAGTTCCCGGCTCCCAGCTCTGACCCAGCCTAACCCCGGCCAATCTGCGCACTTGGGGAGAGAAGAAGCAAATCTTTCTATCAACCCACCTCTATTCTCTCTCTGCCTCTCTTAAATAAAAATGAAAAATAAAACTCCTCCCCTAATCCTTGGCTGATCACTGAATTGCTCATACACGAGGAGGATGTCCAGGAGCCCAAAGAAGTAGACAGTCAGAAGGCTGAAAGAACAAGGGGGCCAGTGCTGTGGCACGGTGATCTAAGCCTCCACCTGCGGCACCGGCATCCCACATGGGCACCAGTTCTAGTCCCAGCTGTTCCTCTTCTGATCCAGCTCTCTGCTGTGGTCTGGAAAGCAGTAGAAGATGACCCAAGTCCTTGGGCCCCTGCACCCATGTGGGAGACCTGGAGGAAGCTCTTGGCTCCTGGCTTCAGCCCAGCTCCAGCCATCATGGCCATCCGGGGAGTGAACCAGTGAATAGAAGACCTCCCTCTCTGTCTCTCCTTCTGTCTGTAATTCTGCCTCTCAAATAAATACAATCTTTAGAAAGAAAAAAAAAAGAAATGAAGGGAGGAAGGAAGGAAGGAAGGAGGAACTGAGCACAGATTTCAACCCCTGCCCACCACGTCTGGAGTACGGGTGCTTATAAATGCTTCCGGTTGTCCATGAAGCCCACAACAAGACCATGACTTACGAGGAAAAGGCTACATCCAGATTATAAGGAAATGAGCAACAGAGACCGGACGATGTCGAGTGGTTTGTCCTCGGCACACAGCTAACAAGTGCAGGGTTGAGACTCAAACCCAGCCAGTCTGCCCTCACAGCTGGAGCCCTGTCGCCTCAGTCGCCGGCCTCCGCGTTGTCACCAGACATCCATCGTTAGAGCACTTGTCACCAATTCAAGATCCAAATGTAGCTGCGCATGACTTTGTTTGGCCTCTGCACTAGACTGGAGGTTGAGAGGGCAGAGAGACCTTCCACAGTGCCTGGCTGTACATATCCCTGAAATATTTGTTGAATAAACAAAGAGCAGTTTGGTATGGCTGACACGACATCCCAAAGGCTGAGCGTGTACAATGGACCAATATCTTTTCTATTAGCAAAAACCTATCATTAAAAACACTTTCCTGCCATGTGATGGCACCCCTCTTGTGATCCTGGAGTGAATGAAATCACCAATAATCACTCAGGTTTGTAGCTGGGTTTATTTGTACATATCTGTTACCAACTATTTCCAGGCACGATCAGGAATGTCTAAGTGCAACGTGAATGACTCTGTTTTGATTAATAAGCTCTGTAGGAAAAATTTCCACGGGTAATCAGACCGCACATCCAGATAGAGCACATGCTGAGAATGGAGGCAGGGAGAGGAGAGGGGCGGAGATGGAAGGAGATGATGATTCTCTCGCGGCCAGAGAGGCCGTCTGAGTGCATGCGACAGAGCTTGTCGGGTCTCCGTTACATCGTCAGGTCAGCCTGGCATCTCTGTCAGATTCCTGGGACTGCTGCGACACACGGCCACCTGCTTGGTGACCTGTAACAACAGAAGCTCTCTCACACGCCCAAAGTCAAGTTGCCAGCAGAGCTGGGCTGTCTCCAGAGGCTCTAGGGAAGAACCTTCGCACCTCTTCCAGCTCTGTGACGCCAGGTGTTTCTGGGCTCGTGGCCACACATCACTCCCATCTCCGTCCCCGTCTCTCCATGGCCGTCTTTCCTGTGTGTCTCCAACCTCCCCTTCCTTTCTCTTTTCTGGAGACCAACCACTGGATTTAAGGCCCACTCTAAGTCCAGGATGATCTCAACTCAAGAAAGATCCTTGACCTGATTACATCTGCTTCAGATCCCCAGAGTCAGAACTTGGACGACTCTTTTGGGGGAATCCAACTCATCCCACAGCAGCAGCTGTGGCTGTTCCACGGCGTTAAAGAGAGGGGACAGAACCGGCCGGCGCCGCAGCTCACTAGGCTAATCCTCCGCCTTGCGGCGCCGGCACACCGGGTTCTAGTCCCGGTCGGGGCGCCAGATTCTGTCCCGGTTGCCCCTCTTCCAGGCCAGCCCTCTGCTGTGGCCCGGGGGTGCAGTGGAGGATGGCCCAGGTGCTTGGGCCCTGCACCCCATGGGAGACCAGGAGAAGCACCTGGCTCCTGGCTCCTGCCATCGGATCAGCGCGGTGCGCCGGCCGCAGCGCGCCGGCCGCGGCGGCCATTGGAGGGTGAACCAACGGCAAAAGGAAGACCTTTCTCTCTGTCTCTCTCTCTCACTGTCCACTCTGCCTGTCAAAAAAAAAAAAAAAAAAAAAAAAGAGGGGACAGAACCGACTTCCCGCTGTCCCCAGGTGTTGTCCGCCATGTCTTCTGCTTGTTCCTGTTTCCCCCAAATCAGGTCCTGCTCTGGACCAAGCCCGGTGCGGATGTCCTTTTATCCTCACAACCACTTTGCAGGACGCCCACTCTCCTGAGAAGGAAACAGAGGCCCGAAAGGGTTAGATCAGCTGCTCAAGACTGCAGCCGTCTGGGTTTGAAAGCCAAGTAACAGGGCAGCCACCCCGCACTGCCTGCAGAGAGCCGCTGTCTCCTGCAAACCCATTTGTTAAAATACGAACACAACCGAGAGAGGTTACCCAGGTCCTTCCTGGAAACCCAGGGAGGTTCGCTGAGAACACGAGAGCCCTCCAGGTAACGCAGAGAGGGGGCCTTGGAATGAGGGCAGATTTACCACCTGAGAAGCTGTCTCTCAGACAGGGCAAGCGACTTGACCAAGAACACACAGCGAATCATTGGCATCAGCAGCAGTCAGAGCTGAGCGCTGGCTGGACGGGAGGAAACCTGCAAGGCCCAGCCTGCTTGCCGTGTCCTGAGTCAGCGTGCAAAGGTTCCTCTCAGCAGAGGCAGGTTTAGAAGCAGCAACGCTCCCACCCAACCTTGCCAAAGGACCCCCGTGGGCAGGCCCGGGGCCTCCGGGGCTGCTTGGTTCAAGGAGGGAATGAAAGCGCACGCAGTCGAGTGGCGCTGACAGACCTGCTGGGGACTCGAGTGGCCTTGACGTTGCTTCTCCCCTCGGGGCCTCAGTTCCTCAAGTTTGGGCTCGATCTTCTCAGAAGTGCCGCCAGCACTGAACATTTGCTCTTCATGGGCTTTGAGGCTTGGGCAAGCCTGGGGCCAACTCCAGCCGGACCAAGCCTGTCTGTTGTTCCCATCACTGGTGGCTCACCCCTTCCTCTGTCAGCCGCACCCCAGTGCTCCAAGGGCGAGCCATCGTCTGTAACTTTGACCTTTCAGTGGGAAGAACCGGCCCCTTCTGCTCTGGGGTGAGCAGGTGGCTGAGGCTTAGCCAGTTAGTGCAGTTGGCACCTTGCAGATGGTGATTGGTTTAGGGATAGTCGTGGGGTCCCATCTGAGCCAATGAGATTCGATCCAGGGGCTTTTATTGAAAATACCAGGAGAAGGAAGTCCTCTTTCTGCCGGCTTGCAAAGCGTGGTGTATTCTGCCGTGCAGATGGAGGGAGCCTGACTGACCACGAAATCAAGGGCCAGTAGGCAGACAAGTCCCGGTGACCCCGACATCGTCAGAGCAGCTGGATGCGGCCCTGCCTGATCTCGGCCGAGTTGTGCTCCTGAGATGTTCAGTCACCATGACTGGATAAACCACGAGCCAGGACAGTCTTTTGTTTTTTGTTTTTTTCTTAAGCCACTTTAAGTTACCACTTGTAGCTAAAAGTTTCCTGAAGGATACAAAAGCTCTCATTTCAAGGATGAAGAAATGGCAACCCAGAGTGGGAAAACAGCATTTTCATGTAGTCTAACAGCAGGAAGTGCCCGGAAGCCCACCAAGTCCCATCCTCACTAATTGCAGATAAAGAAACTGGTGCCCACAGCTGAGAAGTGACTTGTAACGTGTACACCACACACACACACACACACACACAGAGCAATGTGAGTTATCTTATTACTATACTCAGAAACTCTGTTTATCATCAAACATTTCATATACCCTATTACAGGTGAGAGAATTATTATCTAGCCTGTTGCCCGTGAAATGCTTTTTCCCATAATGGAATTTTACTCTGAAAGTGTATTTTGGTATTAAAAGGTTCCACTTTATAATGTCGATGGTTCACTCTGTGATCTAAAAAGCACTTAAACGCTTTGAACGAGAGGCATAAAAAGCTTTTATTGCAAAAGCCTTGCTGGACCTCCCAATTCTGCCATTGATCCTTCCCCTGAAAGGCGGTTCTGGAAGCAGCCGGTGCACAGCAGACCCCGTGGCAGGGCTGGGTCTCCAGCCAGTGAGCGAGGCGCGTTCCGAGGCTGCGCTCCCAGTGTGCCCGTTTGCAGGTACAGAAGCGTTCTGGATGGAGCGCAATGTCCCTCTAAGACAGGATCCTCGTGGAGCTACAGCCTAACTTTGCTCGCGACTCCCGGGCTTTCCCTTGGTTAGGTCACCTCACCTGTAAAAAGGGCTCAGGAATACCGGCCGCTAGTGCTCTTGGGAGCAGTCGGTTAATCACAGTGAATGCAGCTTCCCAGCTCCCCGCTGATGTGTTCCTTCAACAGCTGGGGGATTCAGGGCCCCTGACAGCAGGAGCGAGGAGGGGAGAACCCATGGCACTGGGCAGGTCACCCATTCCTCCAAGCCCCCATTTCCACGTTGTAAATGGACATGGATGATAGCAGCCCTGTCGCTGTCGCTCGTGTTGTCAAAGGGCCAGTGTCCTGCCTCCAGCCCTGACTCCACACAACGTCTCTGCTCAGCATCCCGCTACAGGCAGGAGGATAGGATCCACCCTTGGCCAACGTCTGGGGACCAGCGACATTTGGTCCGCTGCCTTGTCAGCCGGAGGTACGGGAAGGAGGACGCGTGGAAAGGGCTAGGGGCTGGGTGGCAGCGAGGAGCAGAGGGCAGGGCTGCACAGTAACACTGCATCCTGTGCTTCCTTCCAGTACCTCTCAACATCATTAATTCCTGCAAGGGAGAAAAACTGAGCATGCAAAACCTTAGACCTCCCAAACCTCTTTCCCCACAGAGCATCCTTGTCCCGAGCTGTCTGTCACCCTTCCACAGACACGGAGGGGAGCAAGACTCTAAGATTCCAGAGGCCCGGATGGGAGTTTGAGCTACTGCCACTTCTGATGTCCCTGCTGATGCTTCATGTGTTTCCACTTGGGTACAGTAGCCCCCCGACTCCTACCCTGCGCACAGGTTCATCTTACGCAGTTTCAGTAACCTGAAGTCAACCATGGTCCAAAAGCATTAAATGGAAGATTCCAGAAATAAATAGCTTATTCGTCTTCAAGTGCTCGTCCCTCCAAGCAGCATGAGTAAATCCTGCAACACCGCATTCCGTGCTGCCCAGGAGGGGCCCCCCTTGTCCTGCACAGCCACAGGCTGCATGCGCACTGGTCCATCAGTAAGCACCTCAGTGATGGTCAGCCGTGGAGGTGTTGCCGTCCTTGCATGCAAGGACTTCGTTTACTTAACAGCGGCCTCAAAGTCCAAGAGTAACCCACCCCCACCTCCTGTTCTCCAAGTCCCCCTAGTCGAGGCCCCGCCACTGGAGAGCAGCAACAAACTTGCTGCATATCCTGCCCCAATTTCCAACCTAACCCCAACATTGTGCAGATAACAAAACGGAGCTGTTTCGTGCCACTAGCCTGTGGGTGCCAGCCACACCCCGGGGGCACCGAGCACACAGGCGAGCTGGGGGCACCATGTCTAGTGAGGACGTGTGGCAGAAGGGATTTGGTGCTGCACGGCTACAGAGTGTTTGCTCGGGGAGGTGAGGTATTCTGGGATGGGCAGTGCTCATGGCTGCCCAGCAGTTATCACAGTCCTGAGGGCCCTTTCCTTTTTTTTTTAAAGATTTTACTTATTGACACAGTGGCTCACTTGGTTAATCCTCTGCCTGTGGTGCCGGCATCCTATATGGGCACTGGGTTCTAGACCCAGTTGCTCCCAGGAAGGCAGTGGAGGATGGCGCAAGTGTTTGGGCCCCTTCACCTGTGTGGGAGACCAGGAAGAAGTGCCTGGCTCCTGGCTTCAGATCAGCATAGCTCCAGCCATAGCGGCCATTTTGGGGGGGGTGAACCAATGGAAGGAAGACCATTCTCCCTGTCTCTGTCTCTGTCTCTCTCTCTCTCTCTCTCTCTAACTCTACCTGTCAAATAAATTAAAAAAAAAGATTTTATTTATTTGAGAGAGTTACAGACAGAAAGGGGGAAAGACAGAGAGAAAGGTCTTCCATCCGCTGGGTCACTTCCCAAGTGGCTGCAGTGGCCAGAGCTGAGCTGATCTGAAGCCAGGAGCCAGGGGCTTCTTCCGGGTCTCCCATGTGGGTGCAGGGGCCCAAACACTTGGGCCATCCTCCATTGCTTTCCCGGGCCATAGCAGAGAGCTAGATGGGAAGAGGAGCAGCCAGGACTCGAACCAGTGCCCATATGGGATGCCAGTGCTGTATGCAGAAGTTTAGCCCACTACTCCAATTGTCCTTTTCTTCATTTTGAATCAAACATTTCACAACAGTCAAGATAGTACATTTTATGTCGTGTCTGTTTGACATGGGCTTTTATTTTTTTTAATTTTTTAAAAAGATTTATTTATTTGAAAGTCACAGTTACACAAATATTTTTTTTTTAAAAAAAAAAGGATTTGTTTTTTGTTTTATTTATTTAAAAGAGTCACAGACAGAAAGAGAGGACAGACAGACAGAGAGAATCTTCCATCTGCTGGTTCACTCCCCAAATGGTCACAATGGCCAGAGCTGGGCCAATGCAAAGCCAGGAGCCAGGAGCTTCTTCTGGGTCTCCCATGTGGGTGCAGGGACCCAAGGACTTGGGCCATCTTCTACTGCTTTCCCAGGCCATAGCAGAGAGCTGAATTGGAAGTGGAACAGCTGAGACTCGAACCAACACCCATATGGGATGCCGGCACTACAGGCAGTAGCTTTACCCACTACACCACAGCGCCAGCCTCATGACGTGGGCTTTTAAATGCTTCAGTCCTGTGAAAAGGTAAGCAGTGTCGCATACACACCTCCCAGATGCATTTCCCATCTCATAGGCCATTGTCGTCCTGTCTTCTGCCCCAGCGTGTGGCATTTAACAGGCACAGGTCTGAGAGCTGGGGGGCAGTGCCCTCGAGAAAGAACCCAGCGTCGATTAGGAGAACATCATTAGCAGGCGGGCTTCATTCATGAACGAGAATTTCACAGAGTTCCAGGAGCCAAGCGGCAGCACTGTGTGGGTCGGCGTTGCATTCCCACGGCAAGACCATCCTCCGAGCCTTCCTCACGTTCCCGGGTTAAAGCCGAGCTCATTGCAAGGCTGGCTGGAACCTCCTGGCCAGCAAGGCATTTGTGGGGCCTTTAAACCGTTCATCTCCCCCAAGGCATGCAGCAGCCTAGAACAGCCACAGGCATCGCACAACGCGACCTTCACCTGCAGCGCTGAGAGAGGCCTTGGGAAGGGAGCCCATTCTGCAGGAAGTGGGGAGGGAATTGAGACGGGTCCCAGAGGGAGCTTCGCATGCTGGCCGCTGCCAGTGAGGCCTGGGTCCAGCTTGACTGTCCGCCTTACTGAGCCCACCTGCTCCTTCATATTTGGACGTGCACTTGCTCATCAAGTCGTCCACCTGCAGCCAATGCAATGACTCAGGGGAGGGAGGCAGGGGTGACACTGCAAAAATGGCAGCCAACTTGGTGTTGACCCAAGCTGAGCCAGTAGTTCCCCTCCACAAGGATATTGAACTGAAGGGATGGGGGGAAACTCTGAACAGGCTTTGTCCTAGTTGTTTGCAGCTGGCAAAATGCACCAGGCAGAGACAGGAGCAGGGGCTCCTCGTGTGCTTGCCTCCAACCCCACCCTCTAAGAAAGCGCACTAAAGATGTGGACCAGGGGCGCCAGGTGGTGCAGCAGTGTAAGCTTCCATTTGCAATGCCGGCATCCATACCGAGAGCTGCTGGGAGTCTGGGCTGCTCCTCTTCCACTCCAGCTCCCAGCTACCGTGCCTGGAAAGGCAGAGGGAGATGGCACAAGTACTGGGGTCCCTGCCACCAAGTGGGAGACCTGGGTGGAGTTCCAGGCTGCTGGCTTCAGTCTGGCCCAGCCCTGGCTGTTGTGGCCATCTGGGGAGTGAACCAGCAGATACAAGATCTGTCTCTGTCACTCTGCCCTTCAAATACGTAAATCTTCAAAAAATAAAGATTTACCACCAGGTGCCTGGTCGCGTTATTGTACAGTGACACAATGAAAAATAAGAGAAATCTTGGCAAAGTTTAAAGAAAATACAGTTAATTGCCCCTCACATTCTCGCTTTAGTTACACAAGCAAGCCCTGGGTTTAATCACATGCATTATTGTAATCAGCCTGCCAATCACATTTTGAAATATTTCATTTTTGACATAATTACAGTAGAATACCCACAACCCATCAATAATATGGATAAGGCAAGATGGATATTGTGTTTCCGAGTGGGACCTGACAAAGCCGCTGCGGCTTTTGTTCGGGGAAGAAAGGCGGAGGAAGAGCCCCTCTCGCGCCTCGGCTGGGTTTAGCCAGACTGTCTGGAATGTCACTCACCGGAGACTGCAGCACCGGCTCGCCCGCTCGCTCGCGGGACGCAGCGCGGGGAAGTTTCAATCATGCAAGCCCCGTGCGGGGCGCTGCGGTGGAGTAACGGTTCAGGAGGAGCGCCGGGACCCAGGCGTTTGCTGTGAAATGGGGGCCTATTGTGAGTCGCTCCTCTGTGTTAATTCGCCCTGTTTCACTTACGCCTTCCCTGCTGTAGTTCCGTTTATTCGTGTGAGCTTTGCTCAGCACCGAAATTCGCCTGTGAGGGTTCAGATCTGCTACTTCTTGCAGGTGGGTCGGCTGAGCTGTCCCCTCCCCGCACCTCCCGCGTGGCCATTTCTGGGGAGGTCTTCCCCTTACTCTCAATAGCCTCGGCCAGACTCACAGACAGGCTGTTCAAAAATGGCTTTATTATTATTATTATTATTATTATTTAAAGTTTATCTATTTGATAGGCAGCGAGACAAACAGGGAGAAAGAGTGAGAGAGGATTCTCCTCCCTCTGTTCACTCCCAAATGCCCGGCCACAGTGGCAGGGCAGCTGAAGCTGGGCCCTTGGAACACAATCCCGTGTAACAGCTGGCAGGAACCCGGACACCAGAGCCGTCCGCACTGCCTCCCGGAGTCTGCGTCCGCAGGAAGCTGGAGTCAGGCGCTGGGTGTAGACCCCAGGTTCGCCTTCACTGCCAGACCAAACGCGGCCCTGAGGATGTCTTTTGTAAACAGAGCAGAGAGCGCGTTCTGGGACTTGGGGAGAACCCCTTCTATCTACTTGATTGACACAGTGATATTGGGAGGAAGAGGAGAAAAGCTCAGATCGGAGGAGCGCATGTCCTTCCTTGAACTTTTTTTCTAGAAGCACCGCTTAGGGAGGACCTAGTGGGCGTGCTTGACCAACTTAAGAGAGCGCAGCTCCAGAGCAAAACCCTACAGCATAGGATGGAGGTGAGGCCGGGCCAGGGAGCTGGAAACATGTTCCGAAGCGATTGTACGTCAGAGACTTCCCATAGTGGAATCGTGCAGTATCTGTCCTTTTGTAGCTGGCTTATTTCAATTATCGCAGTATCCTCGAGGCTCATTCACATTGCAGCATGCATCGAATCTCTTCCCTTGGAAGGCTCAACAATATCCCATTATCTTTTCTCTATTCATCCACCGCTACTGCCACTATGAACGTGGGTATATAAATCACCGACTCTGTTTGAGTCCCTGCGTGCCATCCTTGTGGGTAGAGACCCGGAAGTGAACCGGCCTCTGGGATAACTCTGTCTTTAACTCTGGAGGAGCGGCTGTACTGTTTTTCCTTAGCAGCTATAGAACTTTTCATTCCCACCAACAGTAGGCCAAGCTTCCGATTCTCCCAGCCTGGTCAGCACGTGTTCATCTTGCTTCTGGCCTGGGGTTCTTGACAGAGGCTGTCCTGACGGCTGTGAGGGGGGACTTTCTCGATGTTTTGCATAGAAGATGGAGCTCAGGAGGGCAACAGTGCCCTGGGTTCCTGGGAGCCAGGGGGCAGTCGTGCTGGTCTCCAGCAGCCTCTTGGGGGCTCTGCGGGCCCCCCAGCCCCCTCACATCCCCACCCACACCACGGCCTGGCCTGGTGGCTTTGCTGTCCCCAAGTGGCTGTTTCATGCCTCTGCACTACATTCCTGAAGATGTCCTCATTGTCCAGAGAATGTCCTCATTTCCTGCTTCTGCGTCTGTCATTCGGAGTTAACCAAAAACACCAGGGCGCGGGCCTGGTACAGGGACAGCCCTCAGAAAACACTGGCTGTGTCCTTGGTGCAGCTGGTAAGACTCCACTTGGGGGCCTGGCGCTGTGGCATAGTGAGCTAAGCATCCACCTGTGGTGCTGGATCCCATATGAGTACCGATTCAAGTCCCGCTGCTCCTCTTCCGATCCAGCTCTCTGCCCTGGCCTGGGAAAGCAGTGGAAGATGGCCCAAGTGCTTGGGCCCTGCACCCACATGGGAGACCCAGAGGAAGCTCTAGCCGTTGCGGCCATCTGGGGGTGAACCAGCAGATGGAAGATCTCTGTGTGTGTGTGTGCATGTGTGTGTGTCTGTCTGTCTCTCCCTCTCTCTGTAACTCTACCTCTCAAGTAAATAAATAAAATCTTTAAAAAAAAAGACTCTGTGGGAACATCTGCACGCCACATTGGAGCGCCCGGGTTCAAGTCCCAGCTCTGCTTCCAGTGCAGCTTCCTGCTAATGTGCAACAGGTGGTGACCCAAGTACCTGGGTCCCTGCCTCCCACACCAGAGACCCAGACCGAGTTCCTGGCTCCTGGCTTTGACCTGGCTAATTCAGTTTCTTGAGGCATTAACTAGTGGCTGGGACACCTCTCTGTCTGTCTTATGTCTCTGGCTTTCAGGTAAATGAAAGTGAAAACACATATGCTCACACCTCGAGACGGCCAGCAGACAGTGCCTCCAGCGAGTGGAAGGAGGTCGGTGCTGCAGTCCACAGCGGCCCCGGGACACTGACGCATGTCTCCCAGCCCACAGCGGCCCCGGGACCCTGACGCGTGTCTCCCAGCCCACAGCAGCCCCGGGACCCTGACGCGTGTCTCCCAGCCCACAGCGGCCCCGGGACCCTGACGCGTGTCTCCCAGTCCACAGCGGCCCTGGGACACTGACGCGTGTCTCCCAGTCCACAGCGGCCCTGGGACACTGACGCGTGTCTCCCAGCCCCTGGAGGCTGCCTGATTTCCTGGCTGCTGTACCAGACACCAAACATGGGCAGCTTAAAGCAATGCAACCCATTTTCTGTTTTGGTGACTGAAGTCTTGAGGAGACCCTGATCTGTGCCTCTCCCACGTGGCTGCTGGCATTCCTGGACGTGGCCGCCTCCCTCTGGTCTCTCCTGGTCCCCTTTGTGTGTGCCGAGCCGTTGACATGGGGCCTGCCCAGATCATCCGGGACAACCCATTTCAAGAGACTTAACTTCATCACAACGGCAAAGACCCTTTTGTCTGAGTCAGGTGACATTGACAGGTGACAGGGGTTACCTTTCACAGTCCCCCAGACAGTCAGAGGTGAGCGGCTCTGAGCGGGAACGGTAACTGCTGTGTCAGGTGAGGTGCTGAGGTCACATCTCCCCATTAGGTCACGTGGCAAATGCACCTGCTTCCAGAGACTCAGCCCTTCACGGAGCTACAAACAGTAGAGGAAACTCGGCCCAGAGTCGCAAAACACGCAAGGCTGAACATGAACGTCGCCATTTCAGAGATGATCCGAAGGGCGCGATTTGGTGTTTTGCCTTCAATCTATTCCCCTCTTGTCATCTTCAGGACATATCACTGGCGCCTTGCCGATACATGTCTGTATTTGGAGAGCACGACTGGAATGACAGACAGCTGCAGTATCACCGAGCACTTACGTCAGCAGTGACACACAGACCCCGACGTGTGTCCCTCAGACGTGGCGATCCGAGCAGGTGGGGACTGCTGTCCGTCTCGTTTGTGGAGGAACACTCAACGCGCCGGCTTGCCCCAGTGTGCTCACTTCCCTTGTGGGGATCAGACACCATTAAAAGCCCTTGGCAGTCGAGATCTGCAGCGTCCGTGCCGTGTCTCTGGGTAGGTGCGCTCCGTGGGTCAGCAGGCTGTCTCTGTGCGGGCTCAGACACTGAGTGTTTCAGACTTGCGGTCCAGTTGTCTCTCAGCACCCACAGGGGCTTGGTTCCAGGACCACCCCCTGGGACCCCCAAATCCAGGGACGCGGAGCTCTTCTGCTGTTGCGTTGGGAGCACCGCTAGGATGGACGGGAATGGGCGTGGCTGCGTGCCAGTGAGAACTTATCAGCAAGAGCACGTCTCCAGGTCACAGGCTTGTCAACCCTTGCGCTATACTTTAGTTGATTGCTGCTGTTGGACACTCAGTCATCTCCTAATTTTTCACACGAAAATGTGAATTTTAATCAAGTTCAATCCAGTCATCACTTCTCCTGGCTTCGCTTTAAGACTTGGAAAACTTTCTCCGTTTCGCAGTTGGCTGCGGCATCTCTGTTTGTGCCTTTGAAGAGCCAATTCACTTTTTTGGCCATTGTGGATTTCCCCTGCTGCTCTCTCCCTCTAAGGGCAATATCAACCTTTAATAAATTGCATGGGACTGGAGCAAGATGGAGTAATAAGACCATGTCTTATATGGCTTTATTGGGCATTATTAATTTATGCCCATCCTGTCTGCCACCAACATCTCTAGGAATTAAATGAAAAAAAAAATAGTTTAATAAAGAAAAATGAAGGATTCTGTAAAGCTCTGAACGCGAGCGAGAGCGCATCACGGCCCTTCCCACGGCCTGAACACCCGAGCTCACCACAGCCACGTGTTGTTCTCATGCCGGGACGATGTGTTTGGAGGGGGGCCCTTGGGAGGGCATTAGGCCCCCAGGGTGGAGCTCTCATGAAAGGGGTTAATGCCCTCTAAAAGGGGTGACCGAGGGCTGCCGTGCCCCTTGTACGTGTGAGGACACAGCAGGAAGGCTCCAGCCGTGAGCCAGAAAGTGGGCGCTCACCAGACACCGAATCTGCTGGGAACTTGACCTTGGGCTTCCCAGCCTCTGCAACCACAAGGAATAAGTGTCTTGTTCATAAGCCACCCCGTTTATAGTAGTTTTTTTATAGTCCATTTATAGAATGGACTAAGACACTCCCTGTGTCCACACAGGTGTACCCACCCCCACACCGATAAGCTGTGGTCTAAGGCGTGCTAGCTCTCCACTGCTGAGGGCCCAGCAACCACAAACCCAGTGCCTCGAGACAACGCCCACGGCGATGCCAGAGCCCTGCAGGTCAGGTGTCGGGGATGCTGTGGCCGGGCGTGGGGTCTTGCCTGGCGGCAGTGGAGGCATCAGCGGGGTTCTCATTTGGAGCCCGGGGCCTCTTCCAAGCCACTCCAGTCACTGTCAGGATTCAGGGCCTTGTGGATGTGGGTCTGAGAGCCTGTTTCTTCTTGGATCCTGACTGTCAGCTCTGTGCATCTCTCCCTGGTCCTGGCCTGTGGTCCCTCCATCTGCAGAGCACGGCAGAGGCTCACAGCTCTCTCCTGCCTTGGATCACCCTGAATTTTCCTGCCTCCAACAGAAGCAAATGCTGTTGTAAAGGGCTCATGAGGGAGCAAGCACTGAGCCTAAGGGGTTAAGAAACCTGTATCCCATGGGCCCAGTGTGGTGCTATAGCAGGTAAAGTGGCCACCTGCAGTGCCGGCATCCCATGTGGGTGCCAGTTCTAGTCCTGGCTGCTCCACTTCCGATCCAGCTCTCTGTTATGGCCTGGGAAAGCAGTAGAAGATGGCCCAAGTCCTTGGGCCCCTGCACCCACGTGGGAGACCTGGAAGAGGCTCCTGGCTCCTGACTCCTGGCTTCAGATCAGCACAGCTCCAGCCGTTATGGCCATCTGGGGAGTGAACTGGCACATAGAAAATCTCTCTCTCTCTGTCTTGCTCTCTCGCGCTCTCTCTCACTCTCTCTCTCTCTCTCACCCTCTCTCACTCTCTCTGCCTCTGCCTCTCTGTAACTCTGCCTTTCAAATAAATAAATAATAAATCTTTAAAAAAAAAAATCCTGTATCCCAGGGTTGGTGGGCAGCACATATTAGTGCCAGTTCAAGTCCCGGCTGCTCCACTTCTGATCCAGGTCCTTGCTAATGGCCCGGGAAAGCAGTGGAGGATGGCCCAAGTCCCTGGGCCCCTGCGCCCACATGGGAGACCTGGAAAAACTCCTGGCTCCTGGCTGTTGCTGTCATTTGGGGAATGAACCAATGGATGGAAGATTCTCCTCTCTCTCTCTAACTCTGACTTCCAAATAAATAAATAAATCTTTAAAACTAATAAAATGAAATAAAAAACTGGAAAATGTCTTCAAAACAGATTCTCAAGGCACAAACTTATGTCAACGCTTCTCTGAAGAAAAGGGAAACAAGCACATGCCCATGTTGGACGCCTGCATTCAGTCCCCCCCACCCCTCCCCCGCCGCCTTTCAAATAAACAAATACCTAAAAAAGGGAAAGGGCAGAGCAGCAGAGAGAAAGGGAGAGACCGAGTGAAACACAAGAGCGAGAGAGAAGTCTTCCACGTACTGCTTCTCTCCCCAGACACCCAAGGCAGCCAGGGCAGGGCCAGGCATACGCCAGGAGCCAGGAGCTCCATCCGGGTCTCCAGTGTGGCTGGCAGGGCCGTCACTCACTGGTGCGTTAGCAGGACGCTGGATGGGAAGCGGAGCAGACAGACCTTAGCCCAGTGCTCTGATGCAGGGTTCTGGTGTCACCAGTGGTGGCTTAAACCCACTGCCCCCCAACCCTGCCCCCCGACACTCTGCCTTTCAAATAAAAAAAGAGATTTTTTTTTGATAGGCAGAGTGGACAGTGAGAGAGAGACAGAGAGAAAGGTCTTCTTTTGCCGTTGGTTCACCCTCCAATGGCTGCCGTGGCCAGCGCGCTGCAGCCGGCGCACCGCGCTGATCCGATGGCAGGAGCCAGGTGCTTCTCCTGGTCTCCCATGGGGTGCAGGGCTCAAGCACTTGGGCCATCCTCCACTGCACTCCCTGGCCACAGCAGAGAGCTGGCCTGGAAGAGGGACAACCGGGACAGAATCCGGCACCCCGACTAGAACTAGAACCCGGTGTGCCGGCGCCACAAGGCAGAGGATTAACCTAGTGAGCCGCGGCGCCGGCCAAAAAAAAAAGAGATCTTTAAAAATGGATAAAACTGCTGCTAATAACCAATCACACATAGTTTTTTTTTAATAAAATGCATTTCCATGAATTTTTTGAAGACCACTCATATGGAGTGTGTCGCTCCCCCTCTTCGTGGAGGAACGACACAGGACCCTGCGCTGTTCTTTCGTCTGCTCGGCCCTCCCCGGGTTTGCTGCTGGTTCTTCCCGGGTTGGCTACTATCCCTTCCACCTCCGTGGAAGGGCAGTTCCCCCTGGCCACATTCCCCACTTCCGCAGGGGAGCAGCACACCGCCGGCCGGCTCTTCTCGGGGGCTGCACAGGTGTTCCTTCAGCTAGATGTTCCCCATAGATGTTCCCCATAGATGTTCCCGGTGCATGCCGTCTCTCTCCTCCTTTATAGTCCTCCTCCGCCAATCCCAACTCGGCTGCCCACACGCCGAGTACGCTGCTCTCCTCCAATCAGGAGCAAGTCCTACAGTTTATTAGCTGAACTGGAGGCAGCTGTGCGGAAGCTGTTTACTTCTCTCCCAGCGCCATATTGTGGGAGAGCAGATGCATAGAATAAGTCTTAATTCCAGTAACTCAGTCCAGTCCGGGCTGCTCCCCACAGAGTGGTTTTGTCCCAAATAAATGTATCTTTTAATTCCATTTCCGCAAAGTTTTTGAAGAACCCTTTTGTGAGTTTGCAGACATGTGAATATACACACCAGCTGGGTTTCCTATGCATCACAGTGACCAATTAGAAAATACGATCTAGCCGGCACCGTGGCTCACTAGGCTAATCCTCCGCCTAGCGGTGCCGGCACACCGG
Organism: Oryctolagus cuniculus; assembly: GCF_964237555.1. NCBI lineage: Eukaryota > Metazoa > Chordata > Mammalia > Lagomorpha > Leporidae > Oryctolagus > Oryctolagus cuniculus. The sequence continues at coordinate 41,054,371 of NC_091451.1, read as the reverse complement.
GTTCTAGTCCAGGTCGGGGTGCCGGATTCTGTCCCAGTTGCCCCTCTTCAGGCCAGCTCCCTGCTGTGGCCCGGGAGTGCAGTGGAGGATGGCCCAAGTGCTTGAGCCCTGCACCCGCATGGGAGACCTAGAGAAGCACTTGACTCCTGCCATCGGATCAGTGTGGTGCTCCGGCTGCAGCGGCCATTGGAGGGTGAACCAATGGCAAAGGAAGGCCTTTCTCTCTGTCTCTCTCTCTCACTGTCCACTCTGCCTGTAAAAAAAAAAAAAAAAAAGAGAGAGAGAAAGAAAGAAAGAAAATATGATCTGGAGAAAGCTCCTATTCACCAGAAGCCAAGCATCAGTAACAGACAAATATGTAGAAATAGACTTTATGAGAAATACACATATCTTATTTGAAAAAGAAACTATAAAATTTCTCAATGATAGAAGACAGCTTGGGAAAAAAATTAAGAGCATACTGGTTGTAGTTGGTGTACTGCGCTATAAAGTTGTCAGTGCTTCCCAAATTAACCTTTAAATGTTAAGTATTCCCCCCAAATTTATATGGAATCTAATAAGATGATTTATAAGTCCATCTGTACAAGAAGATACAAAATAGCCCAATAAAAATAAAATAGAGAATGAAGGCGCACTGGTGGGAAAACACCTGACAGCTTCGTTTGTCTAACAACCATCTAGGCTCTGAAGCCTCTCTACAACCTGTGCTTGAGTATTCCAGTGTCAGAGAGGAGTGTCCTCCAGGAGGCTCTGTTCCTTCAATCCACTTACTAACAAATCCACCCATCCACCCTCCACCCACCCATCTCCTTCCATCATCCACCCAACCATCATCCAGTCATCCACCATTTATCCATTCACCCACTCACCCATCCACCCAGTCATCCATCTGTCCATCCATCCACACTCTCACCCATCTATCCACTTACCCACCCACGAACTCCCACTCATCCATCCATCTACCTCTTCACCCATCCACCCACAACACCATTACACAACCATTATAGAGCATGTATTTGTACCAAGCATGCTAGCAGATATCTAGGCAGTTGAGTTGAACATACCGTAATATGATGGTCAAGATACCCAGAGTCTTTTTTTTAAAGATTTACTTTATTTATTTGAAAGGCAGAGTTAGAGAAAGGGGGAGAGAGAGAGAGAGAGAGAGTTTTCCATCCGCTGGTTCACTCCCCAAATGGCTGCAATGGCTGGAGCTGAGCCGATCCAAAGTCAGGAGCCAGGAGCTTCTTCTTGGTGTTTCACATGAGTGCAGGGGCCCAAAGACTTGGGCCATCTTCCACTGGTTTCCCAGGTGCATTAGCAGGGAGCTGATCGGAAGTGGAGCAGTCGGGACACGAACCAGTGACCATATGGGATGCCGCTGCTTCAGGCCAGGGCTTTAACCCACTGAGCCACAGCATCAGCTCCAAATCCCAGCATCTTGTGTCTAAACAAACAACAGCAACCAATGACAAAATCTATAGTTGAGTTTCCTTTTAAATTGCTTTGGAAGAATGGAAGGTGTCAGAGAACCTTCCCAGAGATGGCATTTTAGCCAGGAGCCAACGAGTGTCTAATAGACATTCTCCAAACAGGGAAGAGAGGAAGAGGATTACAGGTAGAGGGAACAGAAAACTGAATCCAGAACAGCACAGACAGCAGGGTCGGAAAATTGCAAACAGCAGAGAGGGGTGGGGCCCCTGAGAGGAGAGTGGAGAAAGGGAGAGGTGACAGAGGCCGACTCTGCCCAGCTGTGCAAACCCTGCTGAAGTTAGAAGTTTGGTGAGTAGGATAGCGATTCTCTAGAAATCTCCGTAAAAAATATGCAAAGAATCCCCATGATGTTCTTACATTAATCCGGGCTGCTGGTTTGGGCTTAGATGCAGCTTTGCAGAATGTATTTTTTAAAGTTTCATTATGCCACTGTACATCAAAATAGGCCAATATAAATTATAATATGGTCATGCCAATAGGACTTGCAAACACAATATTTTAAGTTTCTATTGCATTCCAAGACCCATAAAAATTATTCCGAATGGCTGTTTGCTTTTTGAAACCAAATGAAAAGGTATTTGCAATTTGATTATTAACAAATCAAATCACTGATATGATATTGGATTCGGTACATCTCAAAGTGACTGAGAGTGAAAAACCCTCAGTGGTCAATTATGTAGCATGGCTGGTTTATAGCTTCCTGTGTGTCATTAAGAATAAGCACAGAGCCGGCTCCGATTTTATTTTGATTTATTTTAACCATTTCTCTGCTCCGAGAATTTCTCTCAGCCTTTACCAGGCATTGGAGCTCAGCTCTGACTGAGGCTGGGCTAGGTGTGACCAGCCACACAGCTGACTCAGTGAACGGATCGGTGGGTGAACAAACAAGTAAATGAATGGATGGGTGGAGGGACGCATCTCCACCTGGAGGAGTGAACGCGGGCCATTTATACGGAAGAATTAGAAGTTCAAGAACTGAGCTGCTTTTGCAGTGGAAACAACGCTGGCTTTCTGGTTCCCAGCGTTCGGCCTCGTATTTCTGGTGATTTTTGCCTTGTGTTTTTTCCTGCATCATCGACTGGTGTGAAAGTCCCTTTTCTTCGGGTGCGCTGAGGGCCTCTTGAGAATAATTGGTGGGAAAAACCATCCTGGCCTCCAGCGAAGTTTTCCTAGCCGGGGCCTGCTGGGCAGTGACTCCGACCTCTGCAGGTCTCCTTCTTGCATCAAACGTGCCTCTGCCTCACCTTGGCAGGTGCACCTCCGTCTTCCTAAAGTCTCTCCGTTCACTTCACGCTCGGATCTCCATTCAGATGACCTCAGCTCTAGACTGTGTGACCCCAGGGAACACAGAGGAAGGGCTCCCGCAGGGCCACTCCTTTTTGCCTCCTAATCAGAAGCCTAAGGGGTTGGTTCCTTGCCTGCTGTGGGTCCTGCTCTGCTGTCGGTGGTCCCCGCTTTTGGGCAGAGGTGGGTAAAGGTGACTGCCCTTCCTGCTGGGATCTCCCCAGCCTTCTCACTATCCCATTCCCCAACCCAGGTCTCAAAATAAGTCAGTGGGGCAAGATGTCCTGCCTAAATTTTCCCCAAACAAGCACGGGGCAGGTACCGGGCCCAGCAGCTAAGACACCTGTGTCTCTCATCTCAGCAGCTGGGTTCGAGGTCCACTCTGCTCTGATTCCACACCCAGGGGAGGAACCTGCAGGAGGGCGTGAAGAGCGGGAGAAGCCATCCTTGGAGACTGGCCACCAGCGTGAGTTCCCTGCAGTGCTCATAAGTTAGGTTCCTGCCACTCACAACCACAGAACGTTGGAGCCCAGCCCCGTCAGGACGCGGGCCAGCTCTGCCCCAGCCCTCTTGAGCTCCCACCTGTCAAGCCTGGTTCAAACCCGCCAGCAGAGCCTGAGTCGGCATCCAGGCCCCTGAGCCTGCTTTAACAGGCCAGGAAGCTGCAGTCCAGAGAGGCCACCCCAGAGGCACACAGCAAGCTGCTGGGCTGATTCGGGACGCACTGAGAGCCCCTCTCACACTCTCAGACAGTGGAGGTGACGTCTGTGTCTTACTCTCCCTGCTGGACTGTGACCTCCTGACGAGCAGGGACTGGGCCTGTCCCTGTCTACAACCTTCACAGCCCCTTGGCCAGGGCAGATCTTCAGTGCGTTTTTGCCCAAGCAAACCAAAATCTGCACAGCGAATTTCCCAAGCCTGCTGAACCCGAATCCACGATCTGATTCCTCAGGCAGCCACCCCTCTGCTCCACAAGGAAGTCAGGACAGGAAGGAAGAGAGGCAGCACCATCAATAAGAGCCCCAGGCAGGCTTGGCACCAGGCAGGCCTCATTCCAACAGAGACTGGCAAATGGCCAGGCAGCCTTCCACTTCCTCACCTGTGAAACGGGCTGCAGCCATCAGTACACCTGCTTCCCAGGCGTGTGGCTGGTCACTTCAACGGTGACTGCAAAGGGGCTTTGAAAACCCTAATGAGCTTCACACAAACAAGGAGCTGGCATCACGGACGGCTCTGGACGTGCTGACCCCAGTGTGCTGATGGGCCCGAGTCCCTGATCCTCAGAAGAGCTGCCACCCTCCCCTGCCCACCCTGCCCATCCCCGTGGCTCTCCCCAGTCCCCAAAAGGCAGCCCAGGGCTGAGGAGTGACTGAGCCCCTCCCAGATTTTCCCTCTCTCTCTCTCTCCTCTGATTCCCCACCCATTATTGGCCCCAAGTGGGGAAGGAGACATGACTAATTGTGCCCACAGTTGCCTCCTGGCATGGACAATTAGCCACCTGCATCTAATTCTAAGGGACCCAGAGGCTAATTACATCTGCCAGACCCCCATGGGCGCTGTGTGTGTGTGTGTGTGTGTGAGAGAGAGAGAGAGAGAGAGACAGAGAGAGAGAGGGAGAGAGAGAGAGGGACTCCTTGAGATATCATCAGGCACCAGACAGAGGCTGCTATGATGAGTGGGTGTGATTGCATTTAACATCCGCCACGAGCCTGCTGGCCCCTGGAACACAAAGGAACCAGACCAGGACACTGCCTTTCCTGCTGATTAGCAAAGCACAGCCGTGGGCTGTGAGCCTCCTCTGGCTCATTCTGGGGGCGGGGGCGGGGGCGGGGGCGGTTCAGGGCAGCCACTGTGATGAGAAGCACCTGCCTCAGGGTCCCGGGGAGACCCATCGCCCCTCCGTCCACGCAGCACACGTGCCCTCCTTTAATACAGATGATGCTGGCCTGCGTGCCTTCCCTTCTGGCTCAGGGCTGGACACACAGTAGGTGTTGAGAAAATGTGTGCGGAATGAACAAATGGACGAGGGAATGGATGGGCGATAATGCCCGTTTCCACAAGGGAGCCCCATGGTTTCGAGCTCATACTGTCAGGACCCCCAGTATGCCCTCTCATCTCCTCCCACCCTCGCCAGCAGCAGGCCGAGAGTTCCACGGGCACCCCCTCCTGTTCCAGCCGGCACCTGCTCTCACCCAGCCACGGGCTATGCTGCTGACCTTCACCTCCACCCCAGCTCTTGCTCCTACTCCTGCCGCGGCTGCCACCCCTGGCTGCTGAGGACTTGGGACCCCATCTCGAGACTCCATGCTTTCTACTTGGTGTCTCCTTAGGATGTGTCCTACTGGCCAATCCCTTGGAACTTTAGCTGTCCCCTTGTCTTAGTCCATTTTCATTGCTATGACAAAATACCTGAGACCCTGCAAGGTGTAGGGAAAAGTGGTTTCTTTAGCTCACGGTCCTGGAGGCCCGAGGACATGGCGCCATCGTCTTCTCTCTGCTTCTGGTGGGGGCCTCGCACTGCTCCAGGTGTGGCAGGAAGCAGAAGAGAAGCAGGTGCACACGGATGAGCACACGCCCAGGAGAGGACAGAGGAGTAGCTGGTCTGCCACAGCCCGTGCTCGTGGTGAGCAGCCCACTCTCCCGAGACGGCTGTTAATCCCTTCCAAGAGAGGATTGGTTCCTTCCATCAGGACTCACCTCCTACAGGTCTCCTCACCTCCGAATCCCGGCACACCAGGGAGCAAGCTTCAACACGCGACCCTGGCCCCTTCCCTGGGACTCTGAGCCATGTGATCCTCCCCCTGGCCCCTTCCTCCCCTCCCACAGTGCCCTTGGCCTGGTGTGGCTCCATTGTTTGGATTTGCAGCAGGGAAGTGGTGGTGAGGGTCAAAGGAGGCAAGTGCTGCGATAAGCCCCCAGGTTTCAGCAGCTTCCCAGGGTAACACACACCACAGCCCTGCTCTGCGGTCGCTCACCGCCTGGTCCCCTTCCTCTTGGGCTCAGAGTCCCTGCTGTCCCGTCTGCGCTCGGCAGGCAGGTGAAGAGAGGACTGTGAGGACTGTGTGGCAGATTCCCACGCGTGAGTCTGCAGGGGCTCAACCCACATGAGTCCTCCCACGTTCCCTTGGCCAGAACTCAGTCACATGGTGTCCCCTGCCTGCAGAGGAGCCTTGGACGTGCGAACAACTGGCCCGTCTCTGCCAGTCCCCTCCTAGAGTCCTACACAGAAAGCAAAGAGAGGCACAAGTAGGCTTTTCTCCTGAGCTATGCTTAGGCTCGTCACTCAATGTGCACCTGTTGGAAGCCAGGACCCCCGTGTGGTGGTCTGAGAGGTGGTAGAACCTCCAAAAGGTGCTGCCCAGTGGGAGGTCTGGAGGTCCCTGGGGTGCTGTCGGCAGAAGGGGTTAAGGTAGTTCTCACGGGACTGTGAGTGAGTTCTCGCGATGATGGGGTGTTACAGAAGCCTGAGCCTGGTCCCTGGACAGCTTCTCTGGCTTCCTGTCTCAGGACATGTCTCTCCCTCCACCCGCACTCCTGCCGGTGTGCTGTCCTCACCAGAGCTGAGCCAGGGCTGGTGCAAGGCCCTTCATTCTAAGACCCACGAGCTCAATAAACCTCTTTCCTTAACAACGTCAGCCTGGCTCGGGCATTTCATTACGGTCACAAAACAGACTAACGTCCGCTGCGTGCGCTGGGTGCAGGCGCATCCCTGTGACGCGGTGTCTAAGCCCCGCCTCCTCTCTTGGCCTCCTCTCCTGGCCTCCTTCTGCTCCAGCCGCTCCCAAAGCTGCCCCAGGCTGTCGCACGGGATCTGTGCTCTGCTGATTCCATTTCTTCTCCTGCCAGCGTTCCCTACTCAGCCTTAAACATCCCCTTCAAGGCTTGAATCCCCCAGAATCCACCCCAGCCTCATTCCCAGAACAGGTGACAGCCTGCTCCTATGTCCCTGCCTTTGCCACGCCTGACACCCCTCGCACACGCTTTGCTCTCCATGGCCCCCCGATAATCCACCTTTAGTGGGGTTGAATTGTGATCCCCAAAGCTGCGTCTGCATTCCTAACCCCTGGTGTCTGTGAAGGGGACTGTGTTGAGAAACAGGGTCTTTGCAGATGTAAGTACATCGAGGACCTTGGGTGATATCATCCCAGGTGTAGGACTGGGGTCCTTATGAGACAAAAGCGAGGGGAAGATTGACACGGAGACACAGGCAGACCCAAGCAGGCTACGAGAAGATGGAGGTGGAGACCACAGTGAGGCAGCCGCAAGCCAAGGACCGCTAATGGCCACGGGAGGCAAGGAGAGAGACACGGCTCCGGGTCTCAGAGCTCCAGGAAGAACGAGCCCCCGCGACACCTGGATTTTGGACTCTGGCCTCCAGGACCGTGCTGTCTCACAGGCGCTGAGTGAGTGTGGCGGAGTGTGACAGCACATCCGTGGGCTGAATCCACCACTCCTGCAGGGTGCGGCTGCTGCAAGTAAGCTGCGAGAGTTCACCAGGAGCTGCCACTCCCATCGCAACTCCAAGCACGCGGTCTCCCTGCACGCCAGACCCGAGAGAGCGCCGGGCCTGCGTCACACATCAGAAATCCTCCTCTCCAGAGATGAGTCAGACACACTTTCATAAGAAGAAGAAAATGCTACGACCGTGAAGCCAAACCCTTCAGTGCTGGGGACTTGACCTGTAGCTAGGGTGATCCCCTGTCCCGGTCTTCCCAGGACAGCCCAGGGCATCCCTCTGTCCCAGTGTCGTTGTCCCTAGGCCCCCTTCACTCTCAGAGATCCCGTGTGTGGTAAATTGCGTGGCCGCCCTGCCCACAGGCCACGGCGTTTCTATTCCCTTCGTAGCAAGCATCCAGAACAGATCCGGCTGGGCCTCCTGCCAGTTATGCCGTTGGCAGTTCATCGTCCAGCAGGTACTTCCTCCCTCCTCGCCTCCCCTCCAGAGGAGGAATGTTCCTCTCTGTCCAGTGGATGTAGGTCTCGGTCATCACCACTTGCGTTGCCCCATGGTGGGTAGAGAACACTTCCCTGCCCCTGGGTCGCGGCCCCCACCACGCGGCTTGCTTTGGCTGGTGGGGGCCGCACATGGGGGTGGTCAGAAGGCTGAAAAGCACTTTGCCGAGCTGGGATTTGCTCCTCGCACCGCCCCATTGTGGCAAGAGCTTCCCTGAGCGAAGCTTCTCTTGAGCCGGGGCTCCAGGACGGACCCTCCTGGACTGGACCTGAGCCCAGCCATCAAGGAGAAGCCAAGTCCAGCTAACTCCTGCCTGGATCAGCTGAACCCCAGACAGACAACCGCAGAGAGGTGCGTGAGAAGCGAGTGCACGCTGCCCTCCCCGAGGCTTGCTCTCCACTTGTTACACGGCTGCAGCTGACGTACACCCGACACAAGCTGCGGGTCCCAACTCCAGACTCAGGACCCCGGCGTCAGCTAGGATCTCAGGCCTCCCCAGGCAGCGGGAGCCCGGCCAAGCTCCCACCCCACTGTGGGGAGGCCTCCTCATGTCGCTCCCCAGTTCTGGAGAGGACGAGGGATCTGGAAAATGTAGCGTTTCCCTGTTCTGTCGTGCACTCAGCATAACACATCTGTGAGCCTTTAGAATGTCCAAGAGAAGCAGAATGGGAGCCACTTAGGCAAGCAAAAGTACGGCCAAGTGCTTTTAAAAGTCTAGAGCAACTTAAATTAATTCTGACGATAAATTAAATTTCACTCATACCCAAAATATGTCAACATGTAGCCAGCATTGATTATTTAAATTATACAATTATATATCCCTAATATATAGTAAATATATCTTATTGAAAAGATGGGTGGGGAGTGGGTATTAGGGTGCAGCGGGTTAGGTTGCCACTTGCAACACCAGCGTCCCGTGTTGGAGCTCCAGTCCAAGTCCTGACTGCTCTGCTTCTTTTTTTTTTAATTTTTTGACAGGAAGAGTAGGCAGTGAGAGAGAGAGACAGAGAGAAAGTTCTTCCTTTGCCGTTGGTTCACCCTCCAATGGCCGCCAAGGCTGGTGCGCTGCGGCCGGCGCACCGCGCTGATCCGAAGCCAGGAGCCAGGTGCTTCCTCCTGGTCTCCCATGCGGGTGCAGGGCCCAAGCACTTGGGCCATCCTCCATTGCCCTCCCGGGCCACAGCAGAGAGCTGGACTGGAAGAGGAGCAACCTGGACAGAATCCAGCGCCCTGACCGGGACTAGAACCCAGGGTGCCGGCACCGCAGGCGGAGGATTAGCCTATGAGCTGCGGCGCCAGCCTGCTCTGCTTCTGATCCAACTCCCTGCTAACAACCTGGGAAAGAGAGCAGGAGATGACCCAGGCACTTGGGTCCCTGCCAACCATGTGGGGGACTGGGATGGAGTTCCAGGCTCCTGGCTGCAGCCTGGCACAGCCCTGGCCATTGCGGCCATTTGGGAGAGTGAACCAGCAGATGGAAGATCTGTCTCTCCCCTTTCTCTGTATGTCACTTTGCCTTTGAAATAAATAAGTATTTTTAAAAAGATATTTTACATGCCTTTTCAGACTAAGTCTTTGGCGTGCGTTGTGTATTTAGTGTATCTAGCACGTTTTCATTTCAGACTAGCCGTATTTCAAGTGCCTAATTGCCACGTGTGGCTACCATGTTGGACCACATATCTCTAAATAATGATAGATAGAACTCAAGGTTACCAGTAATAAGAATGGTACCTGGTGCATACAAGGCACTCAGCAGAGAATTATTCAATGGATGAATGGGTGAATGGACAAACTCACAAAGCTGGGGCTGGCGGGCAGCACCATTACCCAGGGCTCACAGACAAATCAGGGGTTAGGTAGATGACATTTTCGTGACAAAGGATGGTAGTGCTTTGAAGGACCGAGCGGCTGTGTCTGCATGCCCAGAGCAGTCTTGCTCAGAGGATCGGTCGTGACCAACATGTAACTTCGGGCACCGTTTCCCAAACTTGTTATTGAAATTGTACGCTTTTGTCATGGTGCCAGCAGAGGCTCAGGCGATACCGTTTAAATTAAAGTAGACAGCAAAAAATGGCCTCCCAGTCGAATTAATTACTGTAAGAAATGATCAAAATTTGATCCATATGCTTGATATAAAGTAAACATTGAATAATTGCACCAATAAATGTTAAAATGATGAGATAAAACGCATAACAAAGAGCGGCGATTGTCGAATAGAAACGCACACAGCTTGGCAGTGGGCAGGCGGAATGTGCACTCCATGGCCAGATACCCTGTTCCTCGCAGGAGCCTGGCAGGCGCTGCTTGTCGTCGTTGGTGCGGGAGCTCCAGTCTCATATGCAGGTCAGGATAAAGACGCCACTGGAGCCCGGTGTCCCGTGTGCCAGGTTCTGTTCTAACCCTCTGGGGTAGGCACCGCAGTCAGGGCCCTTTAGCCAACAAGAAACCAAGTCACAAAGCAGGCCAGTCCGTGCCCGGGTGAGTTGGCCCCTGGGGATGCTGGCTTCTGACTGGGACCCCGAGCAATCTCTCCTTGGCTGCTGGAACCATGAGGACGGCTCTGTACAGCGGCTCAGTGCTTTCCTGGTGCGTACATTAAAGAGCTGTTAAGATGGAGACCGCCTCCAGCGTTGGCTGCTCCCCCCTGTCGTGCATCCACGAACGTGTCACGGCAGGTTTGTGTGCCACGGAATGGAGTTTGGGGAACGGTGCAGGAGAGACCTGTAGACTCCGCTGGGTGCCACGGGAGCTGAGTTAAACCACTTACTGGTTCACTTACTCCCCTTCCTTCCCGGCCCTTTCCAAAACGGAAGTGGAATGCAATCAGGCCACAGCGGGGCCCAGGGTCCCAGGTAACCCCGCGCTGGGCTTCCCACCAGCTGGGGTCCGGAAGCAGGACCACGGCAGGCCACGGAGCTCCTAGTGTCTGGCGGTGGGACCCAGCCCGACGGCAGGAGAACCAATTTTTCTTGGCCCAGCGCCCTAGAATGCATTTGTCATCGGGCCAGTTGCATAAGTGGCATTGAGCAGTGTAATGAATTATGTCCCCAATAGTCATTTTATAAAAAATGCAGTGACGTTCCCTGGGCAGCTCTTCTTCTAGCTCCATGTAACCTCTGCTGAGAGCAGAACGGTGCAGCATGGTTGCGCGACGGCGGGTTTGGAGGGGACCCAAGGAACCGCGGTGCCTGAGTTCCGGACAAAAAAGCACACGCAAGTCATTCTGGGGTTGCAGCTTCAGCCGCCTTCAGATCTGCCCCCTCCTCTGCGCCCATCGTCGTGGTCCCTGGCCAGCCCCTCCCCGTCTCCCTGGCTCTTCACGGGTGTCTCTGTCAGTGTCTCTGGCTTCCAGGCACCCCCACCCCGCACGCCACCCCCAGCCCCTTCCCTGCACTGCCACCACAATGACTGTCCTAAGACCCAGGTGCACACACACCCCGACTTCCTGGGAAGACTGTGACGGCGCCTCTAGGATGTGGAGGCCACCACCCTGCCCCGGCACGTGGCAGCCAAGGCTTGTTGCGGAATAAAGGGATCAGATAAAAAGTAAAAGCCTGGAGCCACTGCTGCCCCTGCCTGGGCCACCAGACCTGTGGCCCCCTTGCCTTTCTCGTGCCGTCTCGTGGGCCAGGCCCCACCCATTCAAGCGAAACTCCAAAGCCGCCTCCTGTGTCCAGAGCGAGCAGAGTCCGTCTTCTCCAGGCGCTGCTTGCTGTGGTCCTGCAAACAGAAAGACACGGCTTCCAGGGCCAAGGGGCCTGCTCTGGCGGGGCTCCACACAGACACTTGTTTGCTCATCTGTAAAACGGTACCGCAGGGCAGAGGCAGCAGGTGCACTAAGTCACAAAGAGCCAAGCTGACGGCTCCGTCCAGCCTGTGCCCGTCCCACCTGCAGGCTGCCTTCTCGCACTCACCTCTGCACCCACCAGAGTGTCCAGCACGGGCCTTGCCCGGGGGAGCACGAATAAACACCGGTGGGCTTCCACGTGAGGGGGACAGCACGTGTGCTCTAAGGCTGGCGCGCCATGTGGCCAACCCAACATCCCTGGGCACTACTCGTCAATATCAAGAACATTTCAGATTTCTTTGACTTCATGGTTCCGAGTATAGAAATAACCTTTTGATTTTAAATAGAAGTTGGGGAGCCGAAGCTCAGGGCTGAACGTCTTCCAAGAGAGGCAGGCGCAGTGACAGAGATGGGGCAGGGCAGCCGGAGCCGACGAGGAGCTCTGGCTGCAGATGCCCCAACGGTTCCCTGGGTCCGGAGAGCGAGATCCGAGCCCGGGGCTGGGTAGCACAGGAGGTGAGCCTAATGCGGAGAGCACCTCGGGAGACCCTCCCACCCTCCCACAGCCAGCCTGTCCCCCGTGTTTGCGCCGCCCCGATTCAGAGTTTAATTAGAAAAGCACTTTGCAACGCCGAGAGGCAATTAACCCCTTTGCAGCAGGCCCACCACGCAGGGCCGCGCGAGCTGGAACGCCCACCAGCGCTTTCCGCCACAGATGCAAGGAAAACATTTCTCAGGGAGAACAAGTGACAAATATTCGTGGGTTTTCAAGAGAGAACTGCTTTCCTAGACGTCAGGAAAATGCAATTGCTCATTGCGGACCCCAGCCCTCACAAGCAGCAACGGCCGCTCCACCCACCCCCGCCAAGTCCAGAAACATAACGCCTCCGGAGCAGCCAGCCTAAGCCTTCCTGTTTTACAAAAATGTATTTATTTGAAAATCAGAGAGACTGACAGACAGCTCTTCCATCCACTGGTTCATTCTCCAAATGCCTGCAACAGCCTGGGCTGGGCAAGGCCAAAATCAGAACGCAGTCCGGGTCTCGCACACGGGTGGCAGGGACCCACGTCCTGAGCCATCATCTGCTGCCTCCCGGGGTGCACGAGCAGGAAGCTGGAGCCAGGAGCTGGACCAGGCGCTGCAGTATGGGCTGTGGGCGTCCCAAGTAGCACCTGAGTCACTGCGCCAAACGCCCACTCCTTCAGGGCCAGGGTCTGGTTAGCCGCACACACACACACACCCCGAGGCCAGGGTCTGGTTAGCCGCACACACATACACACCCCGAGGCCAGGGTCTGGTTAGCCGCACACACATGCACACCCCGAGGCCAGGGTCTGGTTAGCCGCACACACACGCACACCCCGAGGCCAGGGTCTGGTTAGCTGTACACACACACACACACCCCGAGGCCAGGGTCTGGTTAGCCACACACACACACACACACCCCAAGGCCAGGGTCTGGTTAGCCACATAAACACACACCCCAAGGCCAGGGTCTGGTTAGCTGTACACACACGCACACCCCGAGGCCAGGGTCTGGTTAGCCGTACACACACGCACACCCCGAGGCCAGGGTCTGGTTAGCCGCACACACACGCACACCCCGAGGTCAGGGTCTGGTTAGCCGCACACACATGCACACCCCGAGGCCAGGGTCTGGTTAGCCGCACACACACGCACACCCCAAGGCCAGGGTCTGGTTAGCTGTACATGTGTATTCTCCAAGGCCAGGGTCTGGTTAGCCGCACACACACGCACACCCCGAGGCCAGGGTCTGGTTAGCCGCACACACATGCAAGCACACCCCTTCCCCTCATGTGGTGGCTACACCAATCCCATCTCATTTAACTCAGCAGGAGAATGTAGACTTCCCCTGGCCCTCCCTCACCCACATCATCCTTTTTTTTTTTTTTTTTTCTGACAGGCAGAGTGGATAGTGAGAGACAGAGAGAAAGGTCTTCCTTTTTGCCGTTGGTTCACCCTCCAATGGCCGCTGCGGCCGGCGCATCTCGCTGATCCGAAGCCAGGAGCCAGGTGCTTCTCCTGGTCTCCCATGGGCCATCCTCCACTGCCTTCCCGGGCCATAGCAGAGAGCTGGCCTGGAAGAGGGGCAACCAGGACAGAATCCGGCGCCCCGACCGGGACTAGAACCCGGTGTGCCGGCACTGCAGGCGGAGGATTAGCCTAGTGAGCCGCGGCGCCGGCCTCCACATGATCCTTAAACACAAGATGGCAAAAGGCCAGAGAGAATTCAAAATGCTCCCGGACTTTCACAAACACTTGGTTGGCGTGGGCTTTAAAAGCTCTCCTCTATTCCACCCGATCCTTACTACAGTCCACGCAGCAGACAAAGAGGGATTCTTGAGCTCACACGGCACATGAGGGCACCGATTCAGAGAGGGGACACACCCATTGTCACACAGCTGGCAGCAGCCAGGACAAGATTCGAACCCAGGACCCCAGGTACAGGCCCCTCGCCCTACGGTCTTTTCTGCTCAGCCTTTGCGTTTCCTTATTGAACCAGTATTTCTGAGTGTCCGCTGTGGGGATTCAGACCACACAGGACCAGGAAGCACCTACACTTGATAGATCCCAAGTCTGACGGAGGAGGCAGGCACAAAGAGCTAGTGTGAGAGTCTGGTGGGTGCTAGAATCCCTGAAGACAATGGGTCCCCTGAGACAGGGGAGGGACCTGGGGGCAAGACGGAAGGAGGCGCTCACCGCGGTGGGCGTTCACATCCTGCAAACCCCTCACTGGGTCTCCGGGCACCTCACGCATCCCGTGTGCCCATTCCTGTGGTGTAAACACTGCCCTGGTGACCGGCGTGCGGCCATCAAGGGGGAAGTCACTGCAGGGCAGCAGGGGATGCCCGCACATGCCCTTGCAAGCTGGCATCAGCCAGTATAGACCAGCACACACTGGCTGCAGTGCCAGCGGCATGACGTCTAGACAGAGACCTGGAAAGCTAATAAGGGAGCGGACTAGAGGATGGCTTTGCGTTTGAATGGGCACAGTGGCAGAAATGAGGTCGAGTTTTTACAGAGCTGCACTGCCCAATACTGCAGTCACTAGCCATACGTGGCTATTTAATTTAAATTAAAACTAATTAGAATGAAATGAAATTAAAACTTGAGTTATGCCACAGCACTAGACCCATTGAAGTGCTCACCAGTCACATGTGACCACCCCAACGGATGGCACAGATTCTAGAATATTTGTGTTGTCGATGGACGTTCTGTTGGGCGGTGCCCGAGTTTCTGGTGGGAGGAGAGAAGCCATGACGTGGGCGAGGCAAAGCGCGGTGAACGCAGCTTCCCACGCTTCCCAAGGCTCCGCGTGAAATGATGGACAGACTGACGGAAAGGAAGGAAAGTCCACATCCCAGCCTGTGGTGGCAACCGTGCTCTGGGTGACCTGCTCCCTGCCTGGGAGGCACCCGCAGCCCTGGCACAGAGCAGGTGTCCACGCGTACATCGGGCACCCGGGTCCACCTCCGGGGCAGTGTTCCACGGAGCACCCTTTGGGAAGCACCTGTCGAGACCCACCCACCCTGCGGCAAGTGCTCGGGTGCCGGGCATTCGGGGCAAGGCCACGATGGGGAAGCTGCT